>NC_042616.1:201246730-201568135 GCF_901001135.1 Rhinatrema bivittatum | reverse complement strand
AGGGTGTTGCATAATCTTTGTCTCCACTCCAGCCCCCACTGGATTATCCTGTTAATATAATTTTTGTAACATTTTGTAGGCCATTCAATTTTAAATTTAACAGCAC
Source organism: Rhinatrema bivittatum (assembly GCF_901001135.1). NCBI lineage: Eukaryota > Metazoa > Chordata > Amphibia > Gymnophiona > Rhinatrematidae > Rhinatrema > Rhinatrema bivittatum. The sequence goes on along the minus strand of NC_042616.1, from coordinate 201,568,029 downwards.
CTTACACATTAATTAAATTTATTATTTACAGCTGTAATGTACGATAGCAAATTACCATATTAAAGGCTGAATTTTAAAATTACCACACACATAAAAATCGGCACTTCTACGTGTGGCTGGGACTTGTGTACACCGTGCGCATTTTCAAAATGGCCCAGCCACACGGCAGTCGGCCAGTGCGTGCAAACTACTTCTGCTCCAGGGGAGCAGTAAGTAATAAAACAAAAAAAACGTAAGCTGCTGGGTAGGGTTTATGGGGTGGGAAGGAGAGGGGAAGAGGGAGGGAGTTTAGGTAGGGGGGTAGGGACGTTCCCTCTCAGTCCGCTCCTTAATTGAGAGGGAACTGGGGAAGGCCCGATTGTGTCACCGCACGTAATTTTCTAAATTCCCCCCCCCCCCCCCCACGTGCACCGGCGTGCGCATTTTGTAAAATCAACGGGTCCATGTGCGTGCACCGGGAACCACGCACACATGTTTTAAAATCTACCCCTAAGTGCATTGCATTTCATGAGGCATGTGAACCTTTATTATGAAAAAGTGGATTACCGAAAAATTTGGTCAAAGCAAAAGATGGCTTCAGAAGACATGGGGCACGACTATTTTATGAAATTTAGTGAAGGTCAACCACTAAAATTGTCTCAAGAAAGCCAAAAATGATTTGAAAATTCCAGCAACAAACAGAAAAAAAATTATTACCAGATGTCATGAATGATTTTGGATGAGAGGAGGAAAAGTTGATAGAGGAACAGTTTATCTTTATCGAGTCAGGGCTGGTATCCAGGAATTCCATGTTATTTCAAAACCAATGAAAACTGAAACCCATATATAAGACAGACTCTGGCTGGCAAATTGGTTACAAAATTAGGATGAAGAGGATTTCTTTCATTTACCACCTTCTGACAAATTTTTCATGATCAATTTGAAAACCAAATTTTCAAAATGATTGAGTTTGGTCATAAACTTTAAATGAAATTAGCGACGAGGGACATTATTGCCAAATTGTCAGAAACCCTACTTGCAATGGTCTTTTTGTCATGTTCACAGCCAAGAAAATGTTGTGAGTAATCAAATAACATGGGGAATCTTCGGATGGCACCTATTTTTGGAATATGATTTTAGCAGAAAATGTTATTCCATTTTTGAGTGATCCACAAAATATTTTGGTAGTAAGTAAGGCTACTTTTGTCCATTATAAGGTGCCATGCATTCGAGCCAACATCACGCAGTAGCTGCTTAAAGAAAATGGCATTGATTTTTGGGTTAATGAAGTCTGGCCAGGGAACTCTCCAGATTTGAACACTGTCGAAAATATAGATGCCATTATTAAGATTGAGGAGAGCAATTTAATGTTGAAGGAAAGTGGTTAGGGCATTATTCCACAAAACTTTGTGTTGGAATTTGGAATCAGTCTTATTAAATGTGGAAAATGAAACAGATTTATTTCTAAAGTTGTTGTGTTCATATTCCATTCATTTTAATGTCATTTTGCAAGCCAATGGCGGACACACCAACTATTAATTATATGTTATTTAATTTCATTTTGAATGCTCATTAAAATGGTATATTGCATATTTCTATCATATTTCTGGTTGTTGCTACAATGGGAGAGGCAAAGGTTATACAACACCTGGTATACCATCCAGTCCAGGTGATATGCTACTCTTTAGTTTGTCAATTTGCTCTAGTACATCTTCCAGGTTCACTGAAACTTGTTTCATTTCCTCTGAATATCACTTCTGGCATGGGTATATGACTTACATTTTCCTCAGTAAAGATTGAAGCAAAGAATGAATTTAATCTCTCCACTATGGCCTTGTCCTCCCTTACCATTCCTTCTACTCTTCAAACATCCAATACTCCAATTAACTCCCTCAAAGGTCCTTCGCTTCAAATGTATCTGAAAACATTTTTATTATGAGTTTTTGGTTCCACAGCAAGCTTCTTTTCAGATTCTGTCTTTGTGTTTCTTAAACACTGTTTTGCATCTAACTTGCTAGTGCTTATGCTGTTTCCTGTTTTCTTCATTCAGATCCCTTTTCCATTTTTTTGAAAAATGTACTTTTGGCTAAAATAGCCTCTTTCATCTCACTTTTTAACCATGCCAACGGGCATTTGGCCTCCCTTCCATCTTTTTTAATGTGTGGAATACATCTGGTTTGGGCTTCCAAAATGATGTTTTTAAACAATGTTCATAAATGATGTAAACTCTTGATCTTTGCAGTTACTCTTTTCAGTTTTTTCCTAACCATTTTTCTCATTTTCTCATAATCTTCCTTTTTGAAAGTTAAATGTTATCACAATAGATTTCCTTAGAGTCCCTCCTCCAGTTACAATTCAAATTTAAATATGTTATGATCACTATTGTTAAGTGGCCCTAAAACTATAACTCGTTCACCAAATCATGTATTCCACTAAGGATTATGTCTAAAATAGCTCCCCCTTACTTGTCAGTTTTTATACTAGCTGCTCCATGAAACAGTCATTTATTTCATCTAGAAACTTTACCTCCTTAGCATGTTATGATGTGACATTTCTCCAGTCAATACTGGAGAAACTAAAAACACTAGGGATGTGAATCGTTTTTCAACGATTAAAATTATCGTCCGATAATGTTTATATCGTCTTAAATCGTTATAGAACACGATACAATAGAAATTATAACGATTTATCGTTAAAAATCGTTAAATCATGTTAGTGCGCACTAACTCGAGTTAGTGCGCACTAACTCCCCGTTAGTGCGCACTAACTCGATTTAGTGCGCACTAACTGAAAATGATACAAATAAACACTTTCCAGGTCACTGAAGGTCAGTTAGGAATGAATATGTGTTCCTATTGGCTGGCTGCCCTCTTATCTATTGATGTTACCAAGGTTACCACTGAGGTGATGGTTGGGGGGATGGGAAATGGAACTGGAAACTAACGAACACCAACAGAAAATGAAACAAAGTGTTCACACTTCCCAGGTCAGTAAAGGTCACTTAGGAATGAATATGTATGTATGTATTCCTATTGGCTGGCTGTGCTCTTATCTATTGATGTTACCAATATGGTTGGGGGGATGTGAAATGGAAACAGTTGGAAGCTTGACAAAAAAAGTAATGTAATGATCAGCACTCACGTGACTAGAACTTGTTTGTTTATTATTTTTGTTAGCAGGCACCTGAAATGCTAGTGCATGTTGAATTTGCCAATCACTGTGCATTTTAGAAAGGTGGTCCTGGCTGGAACTGTACACAGTTCAAATATATGTAATTGATTGTTGGTAAGTGTATTTTTTAAGTAGCCACACTGGCACCAGTATGTTTACTTTTCCTCCTACTTAACTCACTAGCTCAGCTTTGTAAGAAGGGCTTCTCTGCTTGTGTGTTGTTTTTGTTTGGTGTGAGGAGAGCAGAAACATCAGATCTTTATTCAATCTACTACAGTCATCTCTTACAGTGCCCTATCCCTATTAATACCAGGAGTGTTGTGATCTTCCTGCACATAGTGCCCTAACCCTGATACCAGTCTGAGACAGCTCCCTCCCTGCATTACTAGTGAGAGGCTGGCTTCACAGACAGGGGGGAGCTGCCTGACCCTCACTCCTGACTTCCCCCATGTCCCAGCTAGTGAATGGTGTGTGGGTGAGGGGGGGGGGGAGGATGGTGAAGTCTGAGACAGCTCCCTCCCTGCATTACTAGTGAGAGGCTGGCTTCACAGACAGGGGGGAGCTGCCTGACCCTCACTCCTGACTTCCCCCATGTCCCAGCTAGTGAATGGTGTGTGGGTGAGGGGGGGGGGGAGGATGGTGAAGTCTGAGACAGCTCCCTCCCTGCATTACTAGTGAGAGGCTGGCTTCGCAGACAGGGGGGAGCTGCCTGACCCTCACTCCTGACTTCCCCCATGTCCCAGCTAGTGAATGGTGTGTGGGTGAGGGGGGGGGGAGGATGGTGAAGTCTGAGACAGCTCCCTCCCTGCATTACTAGTGAGAGGCTGGCTTCACAGACAGGGGGGAGCTGCCTGACCCTCACTCCTGACTTCCCCCATGTCCCAGCTAGTGAATGGTGTGTGGGTGAGGGGGGGGGGAGGATGGTGAAGTCTGAGACAGCTCCCTCCCTGCATTACTAGTGAGAGGCTGGCTTCACAGACAGGGGGGAGCTGCCTGTCCCTCACTCCTGACTTCCCCCATGTCCCAGCTAGTGAATGGTGTGTGGGTGAGGGGGGGGGGGTGGATGGTGAAGTCTGAGACAGCTCCCTCCCTGCATTACTAGTGAGAGGCTGGCTTCACAGACAGGGGGGAGCTGCCTGACCCTCACTCCTGACTTCCCCCATGTCCCAGCTAGTGAATGGTGTGTGGGTAAGGGGGGGGGGGAGGATGGTGAAGTCTGAGACAGCTCCCTCCCTGCATTACTAGTGAGAGGCTGGCTTCACAGACAGGGGGGAGCTGCCTGACCCTCACTCCTCCGGGGGATTGTGATCTTCCTGCACACAGTGCCCTATCCCTGATACCAGGGGTGTTGTGATCTTCCTGCATGCAGTGCCCTATCCCTATTAATACCAGGAGTGTTGTGATCTTCCTGCATGCAGTGCCCTATCCCTATTAATACCAGGAGTGTTGTGATCTTCCTGCATGCAGTGCCCTATCCCTGATATCGGGATGTGTGCAAGAAGATCACAACACCCCCGGTATCAGGAATAGGGCACCGTGTGCAGGAAGATCACAACACCCCTGGTATTAGGGATAGGGCACTGTGTGCAGGAAGATCACAACACTCCTGGTATTAATAGGGATAGGGCACTGTGTGCAGGAAGATCACAATACCCCTGGTATCAGGGTTAGGGCACAAGTTCTAGTCACATTGACTGATCACATTACTTGTTTTGTCAAGCTACCAACTGTTTCCATTTCCCATCCCCCATATACTGTCAGTAGGAAACTTGGTAACATGAATAAATAAGAGGGCAGCCAATAGGAATACATATTCATTCCTAAACTGACCTTAACTGACCTGAAAAGTGTCAAATTGTATCATTTTCAGTTAGTGCGCACTAACTCCCAGTTAGTGCGCACTAACTCGAGTTAGTGCGCACTAATCGGAAAAAACGATTTTTAACGATTTTTTAACTAAAAAATCGTGCCTAAGACGATTTTCTTGCCCTGCCACACGATTTCTATCGTTAAGACGATATGGAAAACAATTCACATCCCTAAAAAACACTGTGTTGCTAATTTTGTTAGCTTCCCTAATTTATGTTAATATTTCATCATCTTTCTGTTTATTCTGTCCAGGTAGAGGGTAGTATAACCCCATTGTTATTCTATCCCCCTTCTCATATGAAATTTCTATCCTTAAAGATTCTTCAATGCATTTTGTTTCCTGTTGAACTTTTATCCTGTTTGACTCTCTGCCGTCTTTAACATATGGTGCCACCCCTTCAACAATTTGATCCATTGATATAATTTGAACCCTGGTATCACAGGGGTAGATTTTTAAAAAAAGTGCGTTCGCGTACTTTTGTTTGCGCACCAGGCGCAAACAAAAGTACGCTGGATTTTATAAGATACGCGCGTAGCCGCGCGTAGCTTCTAAAATCCTGGATCGGCGCGCGCAAGGCTGCCGATTTTGGGCAGCTGGCGCGCGCCGAGCCGCGCAGCCTGTCACCGTTCCCTCCGAGGCCGCTCCGAAATCGGAGCGGCCTCGGAGGGAACTCTCTTTCGCCCTCCCCTCACCTTCCCCTCCCTTCCTCTACCTAACCCACCCCCCCGGCCCTATCTAACCCCCCCCCTTACCTTTGTCCATAGATTTACGCCTGCGAGAAGCAGACGTAAATCTACGCGCCCCAGCGGACTGCTGGCGCATCATGCTCCAACCCAGGAGCTGGTCCGAAGGCCTGGACCACGCCCCTGGGCCGGTGTCCCGCCCCCGAAACGCTGCACCCCGCCCTCAAATTGCAGCGTCATCGGGTCCCGCCCCCGACACGCCCCCTTCCAAAAACCCCGTGACCTACGCGCATCCCGGGGCTCTGCGTGCGCCGGCGGCCTACGGAAAATAGGTGCGCCGGCGCGCAAGGCCATGCTCGCGTAAATCCGGGCGGATTTACGCGAGCAGGGCTTTTAAAATCCACCTGAAAGTGTCCCATTGGTTAACCTCCTTCCACCAGGTCTCTGAGATGCCAGTTTTATCCACCTCTTTATTCAATGCCATGAATTCTAATTCTCCAGTCTTATTTTTTAGACTCCAAGCATTTGTATACAAGCATTTCAAAATATGTATTTTGTTTGTATTAACAACCTGCTTATAAGTTGGCAGGGATAATTTGGAATTTTTTGCTCTGTTTGCTCTTTACTTAAAGGTACCTGGGCTATTCTAGCATTTATTGCAACCTCTCTATTGGGATACCCTAGCATCCCTGTTTTGTTAGTATCCTTCAAAAACACATTATTCTGAACCATGCGCTTCTGATCAACTGTCAGCTTTCCGCCATTATCTATTTTACAAGACACCAGCAGCCTGATTCCACTCTGGTTAAGAAGAAGCCCATTCAGATGGAATAGGCTCTCCCTTCTCCAGAATGTTCCCCAGTTCCTAACAAATCTAAAATCCTCTTCCCTGCACCAATCTCTTATCCACACATTGAGATTTTGGGGCCCTGTGAATAGAATGTGGAGCATTTCTGAGAATGCAACCCTGGTGGTTCTGGATATCAAATTCCTACCTAAGAGCCTAAATTTAGCCTCTAGAACCTTTATCTATCACTCAAAATATATAAACTGGGGAACCCTAGACACTCCATTATTTCTAAAATCAACAGCCTCACAGTAGGAATGTCTGGCTACATGGACTCCATCTTCAGACCCCATGGTACCAGCACTCTTAGTTATCTTCATGACACTACTGATTTTCTGAGAAAGCTCCATTCTAATAGTTACCTCCCAGATCATGGGTGTCGAAGCCCTTTACACCAACTTCCCCCACAAAGACGGACTACAAGTCATCAGGAATATCATACTAGATGCCACCACAGCTGACCTTGCCAATAAACTCTGCCACTTTTCCTCACACACAACTTATTCTAATAGGAAGAGGACTTGTGTCTTCAAGTCAATAGCACTGCCATGGGTATCCGCATGGCTCCACAATACATCAATAATTTTATGAATGACTTATAACAATGCTTCCTCAACTCCTACACCCAGAAGCCACTCCTCTACTTATGATACACTGATGACATCTTCATCATCTGGACCCACAGACTTGAAGCCCTTAAGGAAGTCCACAAAGAAAACAAACTCCTTCCCCTCATACTTGAGCTTAGAGTAGTCTATGCAGCTATCCACTTTTTAGATGTCCAGTTACATAAAAGACACATAAGAGCTCCATTATTCAAGAAACCCACAGATTGTCATATGTACCTACATGCCTCCAGTTTCCAACCACCCCATACCACTAGGTCCATTGTCTAATGTCTACAACCAATCCCTATGGCACAATCGCATCTGTTCTGAGCCTTCAGAGATGAACTCTCATCTGGAGAAATTACAGCAAATTTTTTTGGGCTTACATTTCCCATCCAATGAGGTAATAAAACAGATCAACACAGCCAGACAAATATCCAGGAGCATTCTGCTCAGGATCATCCAAAAAAGAAAATAAAAGAATGCTGGTTTTCACCTACAGCTCCCAGTTTAAACCACTGAAATGTATCACCTACAACCCATTCTGTTCAATGCTACCACCATCTTACAGGCCTTGGGTGGCAGCCCTATTCTGGCTTACTGACAGCCACCCAATCTTAAATGAATATTCAAAAGCAACCACACATTTTTCAACAATGACACCAATTCAGTAACCAGACCCTGCCAGAAACCCAGATGCTAGCTCTGTCCCCAGAAAACAACATCACAGGACCTAACAATATCAACAACAACATATGGAGTTCATTCACCTGATCTTCTTCCAATATGCCATCACCTGCCAGCAATGTTCCTCTGCTGTCTACATAGGACAAACAGGTCAATCTCTAAGGAAAAAAATAAATGGACACTAATATGACATTAGAAATGGCAACATTCAGAAACCAATAGGAGAATATCTCATCCTTCCAGGACACTTTATGTCTGGCCTTAAGGTTGTCATACTCAGACAGAGGAACTTCAAAGGGGGTTCCAGTGATAAACTGCTGAATTGGAATTCTCAAAAAACTTAACACTATCACCCTAGTTCTGGACAGAGACAATGGCTTCATGACATACTGCAGGTCTCTATAGTCTCTATAGACTTAACTAGTCCCAGATCATCCTGTCTTTTCTCACTTACCTCAGATATCAGTTGACTGAACTATTATCCTATTAATAGTCCCTTTACACACCCTGGCCTGCCTTATTCATCAATCTCTTTTTGTTCTCTATCCTTCCCCATACCTCACCCACATTCATGTATATTTATCCACCTCCTGTATTACACTTCATATATCTGATGAAGTGGACTCAACAAATTAACATAAGAACATACGAACATAAGAAGTGCCATGTATGGTCAGACCAAGGTGCATCAAGCCCAGCATTCTGCCTCTGACAGTGGCTAGTCTGAGTCACAAGTATCCATCAGTTGATCTATTTCTTATATTTCACTCTCAGGGATAAGCACCAGCTTTCCCATGTCTACCTGGCTAATAACTGGTTATAGACTTTTCCTTCAGGAACTTGCCAATCCTCTTTTGAACCCCACTTTGTTAGTTGCCTTGACCACATCCTCCAGCAACAAATTCCATTGCTTGATTGTGCGCCAAGTGAAAAAATACTTCCTATGATTTGTTTTAAATTTGCTGGCTGCTAGTTTCATGAAGTGTCCACTAGTCCTAGTGTTGTTAAAAAGAGTAAATAACTGTTCCCTATTTATCCATTCCACTCCATTCATGATTTTATAAATCTCAATCATATCCCCTCTGTCGACTCTTTTCCAAGTTAAAGAGCTCTAATCTGTTTAGCCTTTTCTCCATAAGGGAGTTTTTCCATTCCCTTAATCATCTTTGCCATCCTTCTCTGTACCTTTTCCATGTCTGCTTTGTCTTTTTTGAGATGGGATGACCAGATCTGCACCCATGGATCTATAGAAGGGGGTTATGATTGTTATGATTGCCGCCTGCGGGAGGCCCACGGATCGGCCCTCTCACCTTCCCAGAAGGACCACAGCGCTCAGCTCTCCGTCATTGGCGGCAGTCAGCCACTGGCTCCGACCTCGGACCCCTGCCAGTGTCCCTGGTCCTGCCATGCTGCCCGGGACCTCCAGCCAGGACTCTTCCTCCAAGCGGACCTTTCCACTTGCTCCTCAGAGAGATGCCGCTCACAGCACCACGCCCCCTCCTAGGCGCGCATGCGTGCAACTCTAATTCTTTTAAAGGGCCCGCGGCGGGAACTTGGCCGCGGACCCGCATGCTGACATCATCACCCTCAGCGTACTTAAGTTCAGGCAGTGCTCCTAAGCATTGCCTTTGCAACAGGTCTCCTCGGTTAATAAGAACATAAGAACATAAGAAATTGCCATGCTGGGTCAGACAAAGGGTCCATCAAGCCCAGCATCCTGTTTCCAACAGAGGCCAAACCAGGCATCATTCCTACCTTGTTCCTTGCTTTGGATTGACTTCATGGACTTTGACCCTGCTTTGTGATTCTCTCCAAGCCTGACCTCTGCTACATCCGACCTCGCCTGCCTTCTCCAAGCCTGACCTCTGCTATGTTCGACCTCACCTGCCTTCTCCAAGCCTGATCTCTGCTTCATCTGACCTCACCTGCCTTCTCCAAGCCTGACTTATGCTACACCTGATCAAGCCTTCTTTCTCTGTGCTTTGACCATTGCTACGCCTGACCATGCCTGCCTTCTCTGTGCCTGACCATTACTACATCTGACCATGCATGTCATCTTCGTGCCCTGACCATTGCTAAGGATAACCTTGCTATAAACTCTTTCTTATCCAGAGTTCTATGTTGCACGCCAGAGCTTCCATTGGCCGCCAGCCTCCATCTGAGTTCAACAGCGACGGCTCAGCTTCTATCCTCTGGACGTGGACTTTCAGGGCTTCGGCCTTTCTTTGCTCAAGCACCCTTAGTTACTCCTTGTTCTCTGGTGCTTGGGTTCTAGTTCCGCAACCTGTCTTGGATAGACTTCCGCCACCTGCTGGCTACTGTCTCTGGACTGAACCACCTACTCTCAATATACTATCTCGAGGCCCGCCTAAGTCCTGCCGGCCCTGGCACCCAAAGACTCAACCCGAGGGAAACGTGGGCTGTTTTAGCTGAAGCTCCAGTGGCCTTTAGCTTCAGCCCACTCCACCTGCTGATGGTGGGGACCCATGGGCCCTTGTCACGGGTTGCGTCAACACCACCTCAGCCCAAGAATCCACTTCCAGCGCAACAATGATATTCTCAGGTTTGTTCTCTGTTCCTTTCCAAATAATTCCTAATATTCTATTTGTCTTTTAGACCACCACCCCACACTGAACCGAAGATTTCAAAGTATTATCCACAAGGACTCCAAGGTCTTTTTCCTTGTGGTGATTCCTAACATGGAGCCCAGTCTATAAGGTGCCATCTGCCTCTGTCTTTATTGCATATAAATTCATGCAAGATAGCTCATTAATATTAAAATGGATTGCCACAAACTATGTTAAGTATCATGATTCACTTTAACCCACCAGTTAATTTTGAAACCAACTTAATTATAACTTGAGAATATAATTAAGTTATAGCATTGTGGGCCACAATCTGTTTATCGCCTCCCCTACCAACACCAGTACAACAATCTATTGCCTCTGCCATAGTCTTTCCTGACCCCCTGAATCTATCAGAAGGCCCCCCCAACTCACATGAGGACCCCTACTGTGACCTCAAGTACCCCACCACTCTCACCTTTGGCTCAAATCAGAAGCCCCCCCCCCCATGGGCTTATTCACTCTCACCTTTGGCTCAAATCAGAAGCCCCCCGCCCCATGGGCTTATTCCCACCCACTTATTCTCTCCACCTGTCTGCCTGATCATAACCCTTTTGAAAATGATCCAAAAGAACATGGGTAGAGAAAGGACTTCTCTCTTCTGGTCTGCTCCTGCTGATTTAAAAAATGATGCTAGCTGACTTAGCACATGCTAGCACTTGAGATCAGCTGGTATCATTTTTTAAAACTGGGCCAGGAGATCCTCTCACTGGGCCAGCATCATCTTTTCTCCTTTTACCATCTGACTTTGGGCCATTTTGAAAGGTATAGGACAAGGAGCCCTTGATGTGGGAAGGAGGAGGGCAAGGGGGAGATCCAGCTATGAGGATGTGAAAAGTTGGAGGTCAGCCTGCTGGGGGGCTCCTTTTGACTCTGAGTTGGAGATGGAGGTTCTTGAAGCTATAGCAGGGCCCCTAGTTCATGAGTTGGGATGGGGGAGGACTTTCAATCTTCCAACAGGGGTAAGTAGGGGATGCCAATTCTCCATCAGATTTGCCATTAGCCACGGCCAGTAACACATTAGCATTATCTTGTGTAAAAGATCCTGATTTAATGCCCAATGTATTGAAAGATTTATGGCCTTTAGTATATTGGGTTTATTATCAATATATAATGCCCTATTAAAATTGTCCATTAACACAGGTTAACAGCCAATTTTAATGTGACTTAGGACATGGGCTCTAAATCTTCTATGCCACCAAAAAGTATTGTAACAAACCATTGCATTTTTATGTGGTAAACTATTATGATATGACTTTAATTGTACCAAATCATCATTAACCTTCTTTATAATATATTTAAAATAGAAAGTAGCTCAGTAATTGCGTTAGCAATCTCCAATTAATATACAGTGTGTCTAAATATTTGGAATATTTCAAGATACTGCAGGTTTCCAAAGAACCAAAAACATCTGCACTTACTTACAAAATATTCATCTTGTGCAGACAATAGAAATTGAATTAAGGGATATTTTGAAACTCCCGCTGAGATGTAAGAGCATTAACAGCTGTTGAAAAATCTTTATTTTAACTGTGTTTGAATATTGTTTTACCTTGAAGATCAACAGCATGACACATCATAAATATGGATAGTATTTGTTTTAAAATATTTAAAAGGATAAGCAGCATAAGGCTGACACTAGAGATTAAGGATGAAGCCACCCCATTTTAGAAGACACCCACCCTAACCTTGCCTTTACAGTAGTCAAAGAGTTGGCTTGCTGGAAGTATTCCCCAAGCTGGGGAGGAGGCGGGGGGTGCAGAATTGTAAATTACTGCATATATACCTTGGGGGAAAAAAATAAATCTTTAATATGTAGTTAGAATCATAACGTGCAACTTCACTCATGGCAAGAACGGTTACCTTTCCTCCCGAATGCTTCCACTCTCCCTAAACAGCCTCTCCAGCGTCGGGGGGGGTAGGCGGGCCCTATAATGCAGCTCCCAGAACAGGTGTTCGACAGGCCAAGCCTGCGTTTAGAGGTCACCCGGTACGCAACACTTGAAAAAGAGTTCCCAAATGACTGGGCCCGTTATAATGAAATGTAAAATGTATTTGTTGCTGTATCTTAGGCAGAGAATGTGTATCGTTTACAATTTTATTGATACTAAGGTAAGACGCACAGTACCAGGAACGAAGCTGAACCCTGCCAGAGCAAGTAGCGCTGCATGCTCACCACAGTCAATCAAAATAAAACACTGAATGAATGAATGAGCCTGATTTTTAAGGTTTCGAGGGGGGTGGGTCTTTTCCCAGACTGTGGCCATGGCAGAACTCTTCTGATAAGAAAGGGTCCGTGGGTTATTGCTTTCCCCAAGAACTGATCAGCCGGTCCAGTGGGAAGAGGGTTAAAGGAAGCAAGGAACAAACAGGTCCTGTCTTCAAGCATTGGATACACATTAGTTTTATCTCTCTCTCTCTGGACATGTACTGGTTTCAAAATAACCAAGTCCTTGAAATGTCAGTACCAGCTCAGCAAATGCTTTCCTCAGCGGAGTGGCTTCAAACCCGCTGACCCGCCGCTGGCACAGCGGGGAGGGGTGGGGGGTGTCAGAACTTCTCTTTCACTGTAACTGTATCGCTCTTTGGCAGCCCCCCATGCCGCAAAAGACATAAAGGATTCTTTCTCTCTCTTTCCTATCAGTTGTTACACCAGCACCCGAGGCGACAAATACAGAGACTCTCTGCCCTGACATCCAAATGATACTGTTTATTCAAGAGACACGAAGCCCCTTCTGTTAACTGGAAGAAAGCACGAATTGACGTCCTCTCACCAAGTCTTTTCTCTACATGGAAACGGAAACCTGCTCAATCTTTTATTGACTAAAACTAATCTTTGCTCCACATATCTTAAAGCCAGCCCTTCGTGATAGTATGGGTTTTTGTTTTGCTTTTTCATTTGGGATAAACTCTGTAGCCGTGGGTGCATGACTGGGTGCTGTACATCCTTCTGAGGAAAAAAAACAATTTCTTTTTATAAACATCAGTTAAAAGTACACCAAAAAATATGTTGCTTAGAGAGGATATCTAGGTAATCAACACATGTTTAAAAAGTAAACTTTTTTTTAAGATCTCTTAACATAGTTCTGAAAAATTCCATTATGAAACACTGATTAGCCTTAAAAAGGCATAACCTCTACCCTGCTATTTTTGCTGGTTTTCTTTTGGCTAATTTATTTTGTCATGTTAGTGCGGTACTCCCATTTTACACACACACAAAAAAAAAAATATATATATATATATACATATATAAGTTGATAAACATTCCTCCTGACACTCACAGCTCTATGGTTCCCCTCTTCCAAGTTCTCAAAGATGCCCCCTGCAGATCTAGATGAAAACCAATGTGTGAAATTTGGCATCTCTAGCCGCCCATGTGGGGAGGTGTGTGCTGGGAAGGGCTTAGGGAAAGGGCCACGGATCAGACTGTCATATCTGGTGAGACCCACGGAGTTGGCTTAGGTCTTCTTCATGCGGTTTTATCTTGTTTCAACCTCGCCCCCACCCAGTCTTCAAAAGGATGTAGCCACCTATATGGCAGGGGAGGTGGCCAACTCCAATCCTTGAGAGGCGCACTGCCTCCAATTGTATGGAAATCTGTCTCAGGCATATTCATTGTGGGTATCCTGAAAACCCGGCCTGCTTGTGGCACTCGGGGAATGGAGTTGGCCACCCTTGCCACACGGTAAGGTGTTATACCCTTATTTCCAGCTGAACTGTTGTCTTAATTCAGAGTCTGAATTTCAGAAGTAGAGATGATATCATGGGCTTAATATAAAATAGCATAAAAAAAGCAATGACCATATTTTAAATTCTGATGTATTAGACATTACAATTATGAGATGTAAACCCTTGCCAAATACCTGCTTAATTGAAATAATATGCAATAAGGCTGGACTGGGGGAAGTGGAGGGAGAAGGGGATTCATTGCAGTGACTCACCAGTTTTCCGAAGTGGAAAATCATCCTTGGTGTCTTGGCTGCCTGGTAAAGTGTATTTGTATGAAGGCGATGTCCCACTCAGGGGAGGAGAGCTTTTATCCAGTGAGGTATGGTGAGCAGCCCTGGAGCAGATACAGAGGAGTCACAAATTAACACTCCAAGATGCCTTTGGTGAGGTGACCAACAACAAGCAACTCCACATGGCGCACACATGTCTCAGCTGTGTTTACATTCTCCTTCCTCCTAGCGTGCGCAAACCACAGGCTCATGCAACCAGTTTCACTTTTTACAGGAGTTAATGGAGCTGCTCAGCAGGTCTAAGAATGCACTCTGCTTCACATAAAAAGGTCACATATAAATGTGGCAGGAGTTGTTTTCTCTGCTGTGGCACGGGATGGCTCGCCCCCAAGCATTGCTGCTTATGAAAGAATAATTCCATTTTACTCATTTCCATTACTGCATCATAGTTAGTCATACAAAAAAAAAAATGTTTAATGGGCTGGCTGATGGTGCATCATTTATAATATCTCCTCACTGCAAGGACTACTTATTTGTGAGTAGACCAAAGCAAAGCTAAAACAAATACGTGTGTAATGAAAGGCCATTGGTAAAATAATATAAGCAAATACTGTGCCCAGTGTAGGGGAGTGAAGCTAAGATCAAGCATTGTCTGCAGTACTGAGAAAGCAAGGGCAAACTAGATAGGACTGGAGTTCTTTACCATCAATTTCTAAGGTTCTCTGTTCATTCAATTTGCTTTATCTAATGCAGTTTTTATAACATATCCCTTTTCTCAATGAATCCCAAATATAATCCACCTGATTCTAGTTCTTCTGAATCATGGCCTAATTGATTTCAACCCGAAGCCTTTATTTGGCGTGACTGTGTGTGTCTTGACTAGACTGTAAGCTCCATAGAGTAGATACTGTATGTCTCTGTGCAGGGCTGCATTCATGGTATTACTATACAAATGACAACTATTAATAGTAATAGCAGTATCTAATGCAATTTTATAAGAACATAAGAATATAAGAAATTGCCATGCTGGGTCAGAGCAAGGGTCCATCAAGCCCAGCATCCTGTTTCCAACAGAGGCCAAACCAGGCCACAAGAACCTGGCAATTACCCAAACACTAAGAAGATCCCATGCTACTGATGCAATTAATAGCAGTGGCTATTCCCTAAGTAAACTTGATTAATAGCCGTTAATGGACTTCTCCTCCAAGAACTTATCCAAACCTTTTTTGAACCCAGCTACGCTAACTGCACTAACCACATCCTCTGGCAACAAATTCCAGAGCTTTATTGTGCGTTGAGTGAAAAATAATTTTCTCCGATTAGTCTTAAATGTGCTACTTGCTAACTTCATGGAATACCTCCTAGTCCTTTTATTATTCAAAAGTGTAAATAACCAATTCACATCTACTCGTTCAAGACCTCTCATGATCTTAAAGACCTCTATCATATCCCCCTTCATTGTATTCGGCATTTGATTTTTGTCAAGCTGGGGGTTTCTTTGTTATATTTGCACTTTTTTCCTAAAGTTTGAAAGTTGCCTTTCATTTTGATTGCTGCTATTTAATTAGTCATTTCAAATTAATATATAGTAATACTGCTAGAGTTTAAAAGCAGAACTAGCAGGGAATGTCAGAAATCAGTGCATTTCTGCATAACCCTCTCTCGCAGGCTGGGTGAAAAGTGTTTTATGATGTATAGGTGTCACCAACATAGAAAAAACAAAAACATCAGTCCTGAGGTACTAAAGGCTCTATGGAATTCTGAGTCCATGGGAAAATTAATTTGAGGTATGAATGTAATAAAAAAAAGAATTTAGATTTTACTGGAGACTAAAGTCCCTTTTTTTTCTCATATAATACAATTAAGTTTCCCTTTCCTTTTACCTTCTATATATACCACTGCTTTTTTTTCTCAGAAGCAATTAATATATGCAATATCTTTACAAAGCAACGTGGGTGTTGGCAACACCTTACACAGAGAATACTGCAGCAAATTATTCAACAAAATTATTTCCGCTTCCCTCTCCTACTGCATCTGCCCTACATTATCATTTTTGAGTCTTTTCTTTTTTTCTTTCAGTGGCTGCCCTATGCCTTCCTGTATGTCATGCAATCTCTTTAACTCTCAGCCAAGCGGAACTAAATAAGCTAGCAGTTCCCATTCTCTCTCTGTTTGGGACCCACTTAATGCCTAAGATTAAGAAACTCACACGAAAACTTTGACAAAATCAAATCCTTTTCCAAAGTGTTACACTATGACTTCTTTAAACTTGAAGAAAAAGTCTTCAATTTCTAGGCGATGTCAGTAGAAGACTTGGGTTGTGAGTGCCCAAACTGTTCCATGTGGATAAATTTACACAATCTATCAAAAATAGAACATTACAGTTCAAGCTAAATCAAACTATGCCTGGCCCGGTGGCTCTGTGGTACTGGTGAGCACGGCATATAGAGGATCAGGGCTCGATTTCCAGGTCAGGCCTCACCCTTCCCGGACTGGAAAGCATTCCAAGTCCCTGGCATCATGCAAGAGTGACACCTAGTGGACAGTCTAAGGGTACAAGATATCAGGACACTGAAAGGAGCCTTAGTGCATGGCCTCTAGCTAAGGAATGTTGCTGTGATGGCTAGGCTAGTCTAGGATTGTTGGGAGGAAAACTTAAATGGGAAAAACATCCCCAGGCATTTGCCAATGAAGGCTCATAGTGCCAAATGCCAGGTCCAGCCCTGATTCAGGAAACTGCCAGCCCCCAACCCTTCACCCTCAATAAAAGTGCAGTTTCTGTTAGTTTTAATGCTCTTGAATGTTAAACTCCAGTCCTTAACACAATTACCCATTCTTCACACAGGTGAGAGTATTTTCTTCAGAAAAGGACTTGTATACTTTTTAATCTTGGATAATGTAGTGAGGTTGTTATATTAGCCCACTTGAATGCACTGAACTAAAGGTTAATAAAATAATAACCACAACATAATAATAATATGAGGTGATACCTTTTTAATGTACTATATTTTTGTTTGTTAATTTTTATTTCCACAAATAATTTAAAAAAAAACCAACAATGTAATATAGCTTTCTGATACACAGTATTAGCTATTTTTCACTGTGAGAATATACACAGAAAATGTAGAATTCAGAAGAATTACACATTACATATGAGATGTTGCTCAACAAGTATGTTTATGTGTGTGTGTGTGTGTGTGTGTTTGGACATGTGTGTTTAAGTGTTTGTGTGTCTCTGTGTGTTTTATATGTCTGTTATGTTTTACATATATATATCTGACCATATGTGTGTGTTCAGTTAATTTGTCAAATATATTAATCAGTTAACACAAATAAGGCCTAAGATATATGTGTCTGTGTTTGACTGTGTGCGTGTTTATATCTGCCATGATTCTGGGAACAGAGAGAAAAGTTCATGTGCAGGATGGTCCTGGCCAGTGTGAAAAGTTTGTAACTCTACCCACCTTGCTGGTATCTCATCGACCAATATGTGCGGCTATTTGGTGCTCATACTAAATGGCCAGCAAGGCTTTATCACATCACAAACCCTCTTGCCAAGAGCCCAGCCAGCCATGCAAAACCCTCTTCCATATTATAGATAGATAAAGAAATTACGGCCTGACTGTCCCATTATTTCTAGAAATTGATCTTGTGGTTTACCCTTAATTCTCCTGTGACCAATACCAAGTCCCTGTGTACTAGTGATATTTTATCCTCAAAAGCACCAAATTAATATTTATCATTTATTTCCAGTTTCCTGAGTCTGGAGATTGGTATCTAACATATCTGCTCAAAGGCAAATGCCTAGATTGTAGATAGGATTAGCCTTTGAGGATGCAGATTATGATTTTTTGGACAACTATAATTAATACCACTGTGTCAGCACTGGTAAATAACAAACAACTTGCTGCTTAATAAAACAAACTAGAACAGGCACATTTTTTCCATGTTATATAAATGTAGATTTTACTGCATGGCGTGATGTGTCATATAGATGCTGATGTACTAAGCAGTAACATTTATCTGAAAATGGTTTGTGTAAAACACTTTGCAAAATGCCTGCAGACTTGCATATACACTAATGGATGGGCATTTTGCACAATTAGTTTTTACAAAAAACAGATTCTGCAAAAATATTTTGCAGCTTTCCAATTTGTAGTAAATTTTTGCACATAGTTCATTATGTACAAAACATTATTGAAATGGAACATTAATGAGCTGCTGCAATGCAAAACCATGCAAAACAGTTCATTAACGTACTATTTTGCAAAAATGGGTGCATGAAAAAGGCTTTGCTGGCAAAAAAAAAAAAAAAGATTTCTACACTGCAAAGAGGCCAACAAGTTTGGTTGAGGCAGGCTTTTCAAAGCTTTGCTCCCTTGTGGCCCTTTAAAAATGTTTAATCACTAAATCTGGTCTGCATGGTCAGAGAATGTCATTTTGAAAATGGCAGAGGAGGCAGGAGCAAGTGGGCATTGTTCCTACTCCAAGAAGACACCCCCCCTCCCGCTATTAGGTAAGCTTGGCGTGCAAGTGGGAGGGGACAAGCAAGGGCTATATTTTGTGGTTCACATTTTTTAAAAGGGCCACAAAGGAAGGGTCTTGAGTAAGAGGACCACTGGCCCACCAGGAAGAATCTTGAAAGGGGGTGGAAAGCACTGACCAATCACAGAGAATCTTTCTCTTTGCAGTGGAGGTGGCATTGGTAGCCTTAGACAAGTCTGCATGGCTCCTAAACCATAGCCATCTGTTAGACAAATATCCCATGTGTTGTAACAGCTGGAGATGTGCATAGTTTCTGGATATGGCAATGGGTGGTAGGGATGTGAATCGTTTTAGGACGATTAAAATTATCGTCCGATAATTTTAATATCGTCTTAAACCGTTATGGAACACAATACAATAGAGATTCTAACGATTTATCGTTAGAAATCGTTAGAATCGTGAGCCGGCACACTAAAACCCCCTAAAACCCACCCCGACCCTTTAAATTAAATCCCCCACCCTCCCGAACCCCCCCCAAATGAGTTAAATAACCTGCGGGTCCAGTGGCGGTCCGGAACGGGAGCGGTCCGGAACGGGCTCCTGCTCCTCAATCTTGTTGTCTTTAGCCGGCGCCATTTTCCAAAATGGCGGCGAAAAATGGCGGCGGCCATAGACGAACACGATTGGACGGCAGGAGGTCCTTCCGGACCCCCGCTGGACTTTTGGCAAGTCTCGTGGGGGTCAGGAGGCCCCCCACAAGCTGGCCAAAAGTTCCTGGAGGTCCAGCGGGGGTCAGGGAGCGATTTCCCGCCGCGAATCGTTTTCGTACGGAAAATGGCGCCGGCAGGAGATCGACTGCAGGAGGTCATTCAGCGAGGGTTCCGGCGCCTCGCTGAACGACCTCCTGCAGTCGATCTCCTGCCGGCGCCATTTTCCGTACGAAAACGATTCGCGGCGGGAAATCGCTCCCTGACCCCCGCTGGACCTCCAGGAACTTTTGGCCAGCTTGTGGGGGGCCTCCTGACCCCCACGAGACTTGCCAAAAGTCCAGCGGGGGTTCGGAAGGACCTCCTGCCGTCCAATCGTGTTCGTCTATGGCCGCCGCCATTTTTCGCCGCCATTTTGGAAAATGGCGCCGGCTGAAGACAACAAGATTGAGGAGCAGGAGCCCATTCCGGACCGCTGCCGTTCCGGACCGCCGCTGGACCCACAGGTTATTTAAGTCATTTGGGGGGGGTTCGGGAGGGTGGGGGATTTAATTTAAAGGGTCGGGGGTGGGTTTTAGGGGGTTTTAATGTGCCGGTTTTGCGATTTTTCGATTTTTCACGATTTTTCACGATATTTTACCCCCCCAAACGGCAACAATACGATTCCCTCCCCCTCCCAGCCGAAATCGATCGTTAAGACGATCGAGGACACGATTCACATCCCTAATGGGTGGAGCATTTCACATGAAATTGCCAAGGATGCAAACAATCATAACAGAACTGAGCAAAGTGGCCGCTGACCTACAGTAAATACCACAAGTTGCTACATCGGAGTCAAAGTGACTGAAAAGGTGTCAGGATGGGGATATTCTGGTAGTCTAGTGGTTGAGGCAGCAGGCTGAATAGGAAGGGAGTCAGGCTGAAAATCCCATTAATGCTCCTTGTGACCTTGGGCAAGTCACTTAACCCTCCACTGCCTCAAGTACAAACTTACAGACTCATTTACAAAGCCATATTAGGAAGTTTACCGCACAGTAAATGGCTTAATGAGTAATAACGCAAGATGTTTCAAATGCCTCACGTTATTTAGCCACCAGCACAGGATGTATTATAATGAGCTGATTAGCATGCATTATCACCCTAAAACATGCAAACTAAATAGATTGGCTTGTCTCAAAAATCCCCAAGTCGCATTATTTCAGTTGAAGTTAGCTAAAACTCAAGAGCTGTAGTAGTTTTTCCGGGAACATTAGGACGCCAGCACATGTCCTGATGCTCATGGGGCCATGTCTTAAAAGGGCCAATCAATCTCAACTAGCATCCCCCCCCCCCCCAGTGTGTAAAAGGCCCCGAGGGTCTCCATAGACCCCCTGTCCCACCAGCACCCACTGATCCTGAAGTTGGCTGTAGTAAAAAATATATATATATTTTTTTAATTTTATCTCTCTCAGCAGATGCCACCCCCAACTACCCAAGCCCTCGAAAAATACCTTAAAATCACTCTGCCAGAGGTCCCCATCCTCCACTCTAGCCCACTGCACTTACATTAGAAGCCCTGGTGGTGTAGTGCAGGTCCAGAGCACCCCTCTAGGCTCAGCAGTAGTCATTTTTCAAAGTGGCACGGGCTGACCCTATTATATGATGGGACAAAGATATGGTCCGGCTGGCTGCTGCCATTTTGAAAAATGTCCCTCACTGCCCCAGAGCCTAGTGTGCATGCTGGGCTCCTGCTACATCACCAGGGCTTCTACTGTACTCCACCGCTCCATGATATATTCTGTACATTTTGTATATATTAGCCATATATTTGCCTCATATTGTTATTTCTCTTATACCACTGTTAACTCTGGCTACCATATCTCTCCGGGTACCAGATGCGGCTCCTTTCCCTTTCTGCCAGTTCAGATCCCTTTGTTCTATGTAACTTCACATTTCCTCAGTTAATGGTTTCCCCTGTTTAATGTAAACCGATGTGATGTTTTCCTTGAATGTCGGTAAAGAAAAGTTTTAAATAAATAAAATAAAATAAATAAGTGTGGGAATAGGGACTGGAGTGGTGGTTAGAGTAGAAAGTAGAGGCACTGGTGTCCAGTATGGGAGGAGATTACAGTTTCAGGGGAGCCACTGGAGGGATACAAAAAAAATATTTATTTTTTTTTTCACTCTACAGCCACTTCCAAGGGTGGTGGGGGTTGGGACAGGGGCTGTCTATGGAGACCCCTCCCCCCCCACGAGGCCTTTTGCATACCTGGCAGAGGGTGTAAGTTGGGGCCGATCAGCCCCTTTAAGATGTAGTGGTCTCACAGCTCCAGGACCGCTATCATGCAAAATTTAGATGCCTTTTAATGATGTGGAATTTTTCACGGCAGTATTTTATCACCAGGAAAATACTACTTGATTTAAAAGCGGTAGTACTGAGTATCTCCGCTTAGTAAGTCCATTAGTATTTTCCTCTCCAGGAAAAATATCATAGCTTAGCAAATGAGGCCCTTAAATTGCAATCCCTCTGGGGACTGGGAAATACCTACATTACCTGACTGTAACTCAGCTTAGGATACCAGTGATAAGATATGAGCTAAATTCAAATAAAAAAGTATGTGTCTTTATATCAAGGCTTCCCAGGCCTGTCCAGCTGGATTTTCAGTGTATTCACAATGAGCATGCATGATATACATTTGCGACCCAGTTTATACAAATATATCTCCTGCATATTTGATGTGGATGTCCTAAAAGCCAGACTGGCTGCAGGATCACCAGAACAGGTTTGGGAGGCCCTGCTTTATATTCACTAGGGGGTAGATTTTAAGATGAGCGCACGCACGTCCATGTGTGCGTGCACTACCCAGCACGCACACATGGACGCCCGATCTTATAACAATCGCACGCAGGTGCGCACATGTTATAAAATCGGGGGTTGGCGCGCGCAAGTGGGTGTACATTAGTGCAACTTGCATGCGCCGACGCCCGCAGCCTTCCCCCACTCAGAACGTCCCAACCCCCTTCACTAACCTCCCTTCCCCTTCCCCTAACCTATCCGCCCCCTAGCCCTAACCTAGACCCTTCCCTCTGACTTCCCTTTTGCGCCTGCCTTGGGGCAGATGCAGGTTGCGCATGCCGGCAGGCTGCTGTCATGCAATCCCCTGACCCCACCCCGCCCTGCCCCCTGGACCGGACCACCCCGCCCTGCCCCCTGGACCGGACCGCCCCTTTTCCGAAGCCCCAGGACTTACTCCCATCCCGGGGCTTTACGCGTGTGGCCAGGCCTTTTTAAAATAGCTTTTGAAAATCCGGGCCTATATTTTTTTCCCAACCATAGACCTAGTCATCATTTTGCAGGAATAGCACCTGTGTGATTCTCATATTAGTCATCTATTTATACCACTATAGGAGGGTCGTCTAGTAACTTCAGTGAGGTTTTAGTGGAGTCTAGGCTTTGGGGGGCAGAGATAAAAAACACATCGTGAGACGCATATGCAAATGTTTAAAATGTAATCGAAAGGGAGGAGTTTATAAAAATGAGGGGTGTTTAATGTTGTGTGCAATAGTATATTTAGCACAAATTCTTTTTTGAAGAGGGAGTGAGAGTGTGAGAGAGAATCTCTGTGTTGGTACCTATATTAATCAAGTATTTATACCACTGTAGGAGGGTGAACTAGTAACTCAAGGTGAGGTTTTGGCGGTGGTATAGGGTTTGGGAGGCAGTTTTACATACACAGTACACATCAGTGAAGATTTGATGTGATTTGGAGTGAGGAAAGGTACACAAAGATGAAATTTGTAAATTGCACTTTTGAGAAAGTTTGATGCACTCTCTACCTAGCTACTATCGAGCTAGGGCGAAAGTACAATGACATATCTCATCTTTGTGTACCTTTCCTCAGTCCAAATCATATCAAATCTTCACTGATGTATACTGTGCTGATAAATATACTATTCCACACAACATTAAACACCGCTTATTTTCATAAACTCCAGCCAAACTCCTCCCTTTTGACTAAATTTTAAAAATTTGCATATGCATCTCATGATGCGTTTTTTATCACGAGCGTATTGGCGTTATTGCAGGCATTAGGGATCTAACATCCGCATTAAGGCCCTAACGCATTTTGATGAATGACCCTGATAGATTATAAACACGGGATTTTTTCATTTTGTATTAACTACAGACACACCAAAATTGTGAAAAACAGTTTACATTAAATCAGACAAGGATATAATCAAGATTAGTGGCATAGGAATTCCTGATTTCTAAGACTGAGCACCTGAGACAATGACATTAATATCAAGAAACTGTGGGTATGCCTTACCAATCTGCAAAATAAAATTTTAAAATAGCAAAATAAAATTTTATATTGTAGTGAGTTTTTTTTTAAACAACATGACAATATATAACAATAATAATGACTTCAGAATCTAGTGCTTCCTGTTTGATAAGGTCCTGTTGAGTCAATGTTCTTAAGTTTTATATCCTCCAGCAGTCATTGTTACTTAAATCTGTAGAATATTTGTCTCTACTGCCAGTCCTGCCTAGTCCAGGTATGAAGCATCAACCTCTCAAGTACCACCAGACTCCTTGTTTCTCTGGCTGCTCTATGGGATTCTTTTTTGATTCTTTTATGTCATGGTTCTGCTTCATGCACCACAGTATTGCAGACTGACTTTTATCAGGATTATCATGCTCTGGTTTCTTCGTGATCAGCAAGTGTTTGTAGGGCAGTTCTACAAGCTTTCTTCTTTCTTTCTGACTCTGTGAGCTTATTTATTCTGCCTCACCCTTTAACTGGAGGGGAACAGGGCCTTTGCGATTGTGTGCGCAGAGAATCCGCATAGAGCTAAGAAATGAAAGATCGAACGTACGTGTACCAGAGCTTAGGGTGGCGACTCATGGAATGATTCTTTCCATTGGTAGGAGACTCTTTTGTTGCTGATTTACTCAGAAGGAACTCCTGAAGTTTCTGCTTCACTTCTGTGCTGGCTACAGCTCCTGCAACACACATTGGACAAAACATCCCCCTTCTTCTTAGATCATTCAGAAAATTAAACGGAAAATAAAAAAAAGAATGCAAATGTTGAGTTTATTTGAAATTAACAGTAAGTTTATTTAGTTTTGATTCATAAATAAAATCTATAATAAATGTAATTCGATTTGAAACCCTACATTATTCTGATTTTTCTTTTTCCCTATCGGAGACTCCAAATTAGCAGGCCCTAGCCACTGTGCCAAACACTCAGAAAAATCCAAAAATGACATATACTAATCTCTCCACTCTGATTTATGCACTTTTATATATCCTTAGGTTATCAATTAAATATCTGTCCAAATATTATAGCTGTTTCTGCAGCTTACAATGCATTTTACAATTTGTGCCACTGGTACAGTGGTTAATTATTCCCCTTAATCCTGAAGGCATGTGATCAGTTAAATGTTTCTCCACAGCCTACTAAACAGCTGCAGATTTCAGTGGAACTCTGAAGGCATTGCTGGGCAGCTGTGGGCAATCTGGGAACAGAAGTGGCATCTATTGTGTGCAATGTGCAGTTTTCTAGCAAGCTACAGTGCTGCAGATAGATTCAGTGTTCCACTTTTCTGCATGATACTACAGCATGAATAAAGCCAACAACAAAACGTTTCCACCTGAGTCCCCCATTTCCCTAGCACCCCATGCCTCCTGCCCATGTATTTCTCAGACTTATACTTTCCTAGTTACTTACTTTTAACCATTGCTTGATGTTCTTAAAACCAGATCAATCTTCCCAAAAGTTTCTCTTCTCTGGATATTTTAAAACTTGGAATAAACTACTTCTACCTTAGCTTTCTAAAAGGGAATTATTTGTATTTGTCTCCCTCTAGTGGAACATTATACACAAGGAATATTTTTGCTGCCTCAGTTTCCCCCAGCCTATATGACTATATGAGCTAGACAATTTAAAATTATACAGAGAGCTTGCAGCTTTGAGGCTTATCAAGCAGATTGCTTTGCAGTGGCATTAAAAAGTGAAACAGTGCACATTTACTAATAAAAAAAAGTAGATGTGAGGTATATAGGTTAGAACACAGAACTAGAAGATAGGAGTTCAATATTACATTGTGACCTTGGGCAAGTCACTCCCTCTGCCTCTATCTACTCAATTACAATTTAGGAGTAATAATAATAATAAGCAGCTAACAGAAAAGTTATTTGAATAAAGATAACCAATAACTTTACCTGATTATTCAGTAGAACTTATTCAGATAGGTGTTGCACTGAATATACTTGGCTAAAATTACCCGGATAAAAGTTATCCAGATAAGCACTCACTGGCTTACTGATTATTAAAAAAAAATAATTAAAAAATTAGCAATCAAACAGCTGCTGACACCCTTCCCGCACTCCCCATCTCTTTTAAAATTGTAGCATGGGCCAAGCAGCCTCTCTTCCCCATCCCCAAATCTTTAATACATTGGGAGGGCTGGGCCGAGCTGATGTCCCCTTTATACAAAATCCCCATGCCACTAGCCCCAGCTCCCCCAAAAAGTGACTTTCAAAGCAGAGAGGGAGGAGGAAAGGCTATTGACTTTTTCTGCTCTGCTTAATATGAAGTACCAGTGCAGCTGACTGGCACTTATTATGGATTTATTCAATTCATTCTTGGGTGAAGCAGCCCATCTCCATTCAGACGTCAATACTGAACGGTGTCCATGAAAAGACCAGCTCTCACTGAGCTCTCACTGGCAGGGAAGCAGTACTACGTGCCTGCTGAGCAGGGTTGGGCTTCTTCACCTGGGAGAGACAGGAATGAGTTACTATAAGGATGGGCACCTCTCAGCTGCAGCCAGGTCTGCATTTTAAAATGCTGTCGCCCTGGCTGCCCTTCTTTAAGACTTGCAAGGAAGTCACAGCATCCCTAGCAGCGCTGATTTCGTGAAAACTGTTTCTACAGGGCTGACCAGGCAACTTGAATCGTTGACATCCAGATGCAAGGAAGGGAGGAAAACTAATAAACTGAGACATATAGGCCCTTCTGCTTCTTGAATTAGTTATTCCAGAATACAGTTCTGGATGAATTGTTCTGGCTTTGTTCCCTCATCTTTTCACACTTTGGAACTACTCCAGGATTAAATGGGGATTCGTTTTTGTTTGTGTTACAAACTAATCCTAGTGTTTACTTCAAAATTCCATTCACAGACATAACCTATCATAACTTATGCCTGGACTAACCAATCCAGGAGTGATACTACCCCACTGGGTAGGATTAGTTCTTCCAGGATTGTGGATCTCGCTCTTTGATCACTGCCTAGCATCAGCAGAAACAGCAGCAAGGCTAAAGTGGATTGTGCATTCACTACTGGACTAGAGAGCGTGATTAAGTCTGCTGCTGAATATGAAGCCTCTCATTCTGCCTGAGAGATGGAGAGGAAATAATGTGGTCCTCTATTCCCCTGGCAGATCTTACTTTCTTTGCCTCGGTCCTTGCTTCTGAGGTGGGGAAGTTGCTGCTCCCGGCGATGCCTCTCAATTTCCTGCTCCTGCCTTTGCTGTTCCATCTTGTGCTCCTTCTCCAGAAGTTCTTGCTGCTGTTTAATCGCCAGGAGTTCCTGTTGTAACTTTCAGGAAAGGATAAAAAAACAGAAGAGAAGATTAGCGCAGGCCACCAAATGTAGCACCCCCTTTTAACCATCAGTGAAGGGGACTTTACTCTTTTTTTTTTTTTTTGCTTGCATTTCTCCTTCTTACTTTAATTTTCTACAATGCTGACTGCAATATAGTGCTGTGAAAGATAAATAGTACAGAACAATTAACACTTGAAGACTTTACAATGAAAGGGCCTAATTCACTAAGACTTTTTACCCATTCTGTGTCTGTCTGTGGGAAAATAGCCTAGTGAATCAGGCCCAGGGTGAGAAGAAAGGGAAGACTGAAGATTAGGACATTGCAGAAATGATAGACAGAGGAGGCAGAGGGCTTTGGAATACCTCTTTGAAAAAGTATGTTTCCAGGTGGAACGGGAGAGCCAGAAGGCAAATTCAAAACAGGCCGATACAGTGTTAACCCGTGTTTGGATGCGCGTTTTTGACATGCTAGCTTTACCTCTTATTCAGTAAGGGGTAATAGCGCGTTGAAAACGCGCATCCAACTCCCCGAAACTATATTAAGTCGGAGGTCCCAAAAATTAAAAATAATAAAAAAAAAAAAAAATTAAAATTGGCCTGCAGCTCGCGGGTTGAAAACCGGATGCTCAATTTTGCCGGCGTCCGGTTTCCGAACCCGTGGCTGTCAGCGGGTTTGAGAACGGATGCCGGCAAAATTGAGTTTCGGCTGTCAAACTCGCTGACAGCCTCCGCTCCTGTCAAAAAAGAGGCGCTAGGGACGCGCTAGTGACCCTGGTGCCTCTTTTTACCGCGGGCCCTAATTTGAATATTTTTTTTACTGAATCGCGCGCACAGGAGAGTGGCCTGTGTGCGCGCCGGGAGAGCGGGCACTCACCCGCTCTCCCACAAATTTTACTGTATCGGCCTGAAACTGAGCACAGAAGTGCATATTCTGTGGGTACTCTCCCCCCCATGGTGCCCAACAAGCATGGACAGCCCATGTATTCCGTATCACGACTGGGATCTTTGTAGTTTTCCAGACCAAACTGGAAGAAAGCTGTTGATGGGAACTAAATGAGTTTAAACCCTTGATACAGACAAATATCAAAACAGGGAGTTACATCAGGTGATATGTAACCTTTCATATCCTTTACTGGAAGTTTTATGTGCAATTTAGAAAGCATGAAATGAGAGGTGAACTGATACAGGATCAATGATTATGAGTGAATATACAGACAATTTGCCAAGTATCCATGATGTGAGCATCCTATATATGAATATTTATCCCAACACAAGAAGGCTGTTTTTGATTAAATTGCTTTAAGGAGAAGCAGGTGATTTTTGTATTTTCTTGAAAACACATGTTACATTCCAAATGGTGGATACTTGGCTTACTGATATACCTGGGAACTTTTGATTTCCAATCACGCTGAGATTACCATGAATGGGGGGGGGAGGGGGGGAGGCAGAGGCAAGGGACCGGATGTCATAAAATTACTTTCATACACACACACACACACACACACACACACACACACGCACACACACATTAACACTCATATGTTCACGATCACTTTCCACACACACACGTTCATTCTTACAAGCTCTCATTCCTCATTCCCTGATACATTCTCGCAGAGATGTGAATCAGGTGCCCAATCGTTCCCACTTTTGGGTTTGTCTGGCCGCAGGAAAATTTCATTTTCCCACGGATCCCTGCTTTTTTTTTTTCATGAAAAATCGGTTTTCAGGTTAGCGCGCACTAACAAAAAATAGCAATTTGTTAGAAAAGCGATTCACATCATATGCTCACTTACAGCTTTACCCCACTCACACACATGCTCGCTCATTAACTTCTCTCTCTCTTCTACACACACATGCCCACTCACCCTCACACCCATGCTCATTCACACTTTCACTTCTCTTCCTCCTACACAAACACACATTCTCACAGACATGCTCTTTCCCCTCCCCTTGAAATACTCCCTCCCCATGCACACACTCATTCACATATAAACACACAGACATGCCCCCCCCCCCACATTGCCTGCTTTGCCTTGCCCAAATCTGTACCTGTATCCAGCCCAGTCCTTGCTCAGTAGGGATGTGCAGCAGGGACGGATTCGTCCCATTCGATATTCGGATTCATCAGGACACAAATCCGTTGCATCCGTTCTCGGGGGACCCCGATCTGTTCACTAGTTACATATGTATTTGTTTCCCAAAAAAACCCCCATCCCAACCCTTTAAATTTAATTTACTACAACCCCCCACCCTCCTGACCCCCCCCCCCCCCCCAAGATTTGCCAAAAGTCCCTGGTGGTCCAGCGGGTGTCCTGGAGCGATCGTCTGCACTCGGGCTGTCAGCTGCCAGTATTCAAAATGGCGCCGATAGCCTTTGCCCTATTTCACAGGGGCTACCGGTGCCATTGGTCAGCCCCTATCACATGGTAGGAGCAATGGACGGCTGGCACCATCTGGACCACCAGGGACTTTTGGCAAGTCTTGGGGAGGTCAAGAGTCCCCCCCCCCCCCCCAAGACTTGCCAAAAGCCTCTGGTGGTCCAGCATGGGTCCTGGAGCGATCTCCTGCAATTGGGCCGTCGGTTGCCAGTATTCAAAATGGCAGCTGACGGGCTTTGCCCTTACTATGCAGTATATTTTGAGTGTCTTTTTTGCAGGGTTTTGTGTTAGTTCACAATGTGCCTGGCAGTGGAAGGTGTTTGTGCTGCTGTTACTGTGAGGTGACACCAGAATTTGTAAATATTTTTTACTATGATGAGCTGTAAGGGAAACATCCAAGCTCCATTGTTTGGGGGAATTTCAGTGGATGCACAGAGTTAGAGAACTGGAGGTGCAGGATTTATATTGACATTCTGTCCCTTCCTATATATTCCAGACTTCACTTTCATAGCCATATAGAATTAGGTGAATGAGGCTATCAAATAATTTTATAGTATGAAACTGGCCAGCTTTTTAAAATTACGCAGAAGATCCTTTGAACTTTTTTATTAACACTTTTTTTTAACCAGTTTTAAAGCAGGATCCATGCTATAGAGGTGGATGTGATGAAGAAATGTCATTTTGCTCCCCCCCCAAAAAAATGCTTCTGTCTAGAGACACCACAGATTTTCTGTGACCTTAAGCATTAGTACAAGAAGGATTAAGGGGGGGGGGGATGCAGGAGAGACACACAAATGCATTAGCCCCTGGGCGCCAGAGACCCTCTGTGTGCCACTGGGTGCGAGCCATATGGGGCCACAAGCGGTGGAAAGAGGAGTGGAGATTTGGCGCGCCGCGAGCAGTGCCCAACCTGCTCGCGACCCAGAAAACCACACAGTCGGCGGGCGTGATCGAGAATGAGGAAGGAGTCGGGGCCAAGACCAGGGGGTGGCGGCACGACCCGGGGGGCGCAAGGGAGAAGGTTTGCCTAGGGCGCCAAATCTCCTTGCACCAGCCTTGCATTTACCCATTCAAGTCCTTTCATGATTTAGTAGATTTCTATCATATCCCCCCTCAGCCATCTCTTCTCTAAGAAGAACAGCCCTAATCTCTTTAGCCTTTTCTCATAGGGAAGCCATTCCATGCCCTTTATCATTTTGGTTGCCCTTCTCTGTACCTTCTCCAGTGCAACTACATCTTTTTTGAGATGCGGTGATCAGAACTGTACACAGTATTCAAGGTGCGGTCTCACCATGGAGCAATACAGAGGCATTATGACATTTTCTGTTTTATTCACCATTCCCTTCCTAATAATTCCCAACATTCTGTTTGCTTTTTTGACCGCCACAGCACACTGAGCCGACGATTTTAATGTAATATCAACTATGATGCCCAGATCATTTTTCTGGGTGCTAACTCCTAAAATGTAACCTAACATCGTGTAGCTACAACATGGGTTATTTTCTCTATATGCATCAACTTGCACTTGTGCACATTATATTTCATCTGTCATATAGACATCCAATCTTCCAGTCTCTCAAGATCCTCCTGCAATTTATCACAAAACGTTTGTGATTTAGCTACTATGAATAATTTTTTGTTATCTGTAATTACCTGGCTAACTGACAATATTTGGATTAACATAGCCAGATATATGTTACCCAGCTATATAGTGCCAAATTCAGGGATATTCAGCAGCATAGACATGCTGCTGAATATCCTGTGTAATTTAGCCGAATAAGTTTTATCCAGCTAACTTACATAAATGTTAACTTTTTAATATCTATCTCAATATATGTACAGTTACTGTATCACATGAAAGCCTTTTGAAATAGATAAGCCTTAAGCTTTTTCCTGAAAAATTTGCAGACATCAATTACTCAGAGCTATAGGGGTAATTCATTCCACAGCATCGGCTCTGCCACAGAAAAGGCTCAATGTTAAATAGACTGAAGATGCAACTCTTTAAAGGAGGGATGCTCAATAAAAATATTTCTATGGAGCGCAGACCTCTAGATGGTAAATATTTTATGAGATGATCAGACAAATAAGGATCGTCCCCACGGAGAGTTTTGAAAACTAACATGACCATTTCACAGGTAACTAGTGAGATTGTTTAAGAACATGTGTAATGCATCTTTATCAGTACAAGGGATAATAAGGCATGCTGCATCATTTTGTAGTACTTCTAACACCCTTAGACAAAATTTAGGGAAACCCACATAGAGGGAGTGACAATAACTCACCCTTGTAAGGCTAAA
The DNA here is from genome assembly GCF_901001135.1 of Rhinatrema bivittatum. Classification (NCBI taxonomy): domain Eukaryota; kingdom Metazoa; phylum Chordata; class Amphibia; order Gymnophiona; family Rhinatrematidae; genus Rhinatrema; species Rhinatrema bivittatum. Next base: position 201,536,137 of record NC_042616.1, on the reverse strand, counting down.
AGCTTGTGCAACAATGCAAAAGTCATCTGCAGGCAAAATGTACAAGACTGAACCCTCTTGAGTTTAAAAAAGAAAGCTCCAGTAACTGCACCCAATTGCGGTTTCAAAGACACCGCAGAATCAAATAAAAAGCCTCCATTTTTCAAAGTATAAGAAACAGTGATGGGAATGCCCTCAATTAACAGTGAGCAGGTGTCTCGCCAGTCCACATGATTTTTTTTTTGGCCAGATTTAGATGCAAATTATTTTGTCTTAACTAATCATTCACTGATGTCAAATAGCTTGTTAGAGTACCAATGGCTGTTGAAATACAAGTACCTACAGGAAAAATAAATTGCATGTCATCTGCATAAAATGTAAAAGCTAAATCATATGTAGCTGACTTTGAACAGAGAGATAAATATAAATTAAACAGAACAATAAAGGAATGGAGCATTGTGGGACACCTAAAGGTACCAGTTTCAAAGTGTACTCTGGCTACCCAATTCTAACAGGGATCTGTCGATTTGTTAAAAAGACCTAATCCAACATACACTTTCACCAGTCCTAAAAGATTATAGACAATCTAATAGAAAAAAACGGCTAACGGAATTGAAGACGGCTGTAATAGCTAAAGAAACCATAATAGCCACTCTTTCTTTCTCAATGACATAATATGTAATCAAGTGAAGATAACAACAAAGTTTTGGTACTATGTTTACTATGAAATCCATATCAATGTGGATTCAAAATGTTAAAAACATCCAAAAAGTAGTGAGCTGAGCTAATACAATCTTTTCCAAAATCTTAGTTAATGTGGTAAGGTTTGAAATTGGTCTATAAATATCAGGGAGTATCCCTTCCACTTTTCCTTTAGAAACACAGAAACAGAGGATATAGCAGCAGATGAAGATGTCAATGGCCATTTAGAGTGCTCAGTTTTATTCCTGGTTTAATCCCATAGACTATAGTTAGGCACAGGCTTCCTCCTTACTTATTTGCAAGTAGGGATCCTCTCTGCTTCTTCCATGCTTTCTTGAACTCCATTACCATTTTTATCTACAGCACCTGTACTGCGAGGCTATTCCATATATCTACTAACCTTTCTATGCAGAAATATTTCCTGATACTGCTCCAGCATCTACCCCCTTGGAGCCTCACTTTGTAATCATTTTTTCTAAAGCAGTCATTCTTCTCAAAAAGGTTTGCTTCTGGTGATTAGTTATACCTTTAAGGTATCCGAATATGTCTGTCATATCCCCCTTGTGGCAATGAGTTTGGTTCTGCTGTATTATGAACTGAACCTAATGCATGGGACAAAGTCCTAGGTATAAGTCTACAGGTCAAAGAAAACAAATCATGCCAACTTCTATGAACAAAGATGGAATATAAGCGCTAAATGTGCTGACTTTAGCAAAATAATCGCTGTTGGGGAGAGAGACAACAGCAGGGTTGGCAGTCAGCGACAGCGGGGTTCTTTAAAACTGAAACAGACAGGCAGCAATAATGGTGTCTCCTCCTCTCCAGGTGCAGATGCTGCAGGAAACTTATTTTTTCTGGATGGTTTTGGAGGGGGCTGCACTTTGCTGCTGCAGCAGTGGAGATCTGCTCTCATAATGCTGGTTTCCTACCTTGCTCCATGGTAGCCAAGGGGACACCGGCAGAAGAGGACACTGCAGTGCGTCATTTAAGGCAAATTGGTCCTTCACTGGGGCAACTCACTAGGGAAGATGTAAGGAGGGAGATAACAAGGCTCTTCTAATACAGAATTATATAAGATCATTTTTTCCAATACCGCAGGGTTCGGGCAACCTAACTGTGAAATCTCTGGATGTGTCTCTTCACAGATCCCCAAAGACCACATCTCAGATTATGGGCTTAAGTGTGTAACTTTCATTTTCTGATGTTAAGCCTCTCTGAAAGTACTAGATTCCCTGTCAGGGTTAAGATAACTTCCTAGCCTCTGAACATTGTTCATTAGTTAATTCAACAATTAAAGTCTCTTGTACATAGTAGTAATAATCACAGTCGGGCCGATCCCATGGAGCGCACTGTTAACCCGCCATTGGACGCGTGTTTTCGACGTGCTAGCATTACCCCTTATGTAGTAAGGGGCCAAAAACGCGTGTCCAATCCCCCGAACCTAATAGCGCCCTGAACATGCAAATGCATGTTGATGGCCCTATTAGGTATTCCTGCGTGATTCAGAAAACAAAATGTGCAGCCAAGCCGCACATTTTGCTTTCAGAAATTAGGGCCTACCCAAAGATAGGTGCTAATTTCTTCGGGCACAGGGAAAGGGCACAGAAAAGCAGTAAAAACTGCTTTTCTGTGCACCCTCCGACTTATCATGGCGATATTAAGTCGGAGGACCCAAAGGGTAAAAAAAGTAAAAAAAAAAAAAATTGAAGTCGGCCCGCGGCTGTCAGGTCGAAAACCGGACGTTCAATTTTGCCGGCATCCGGTTTCCGAGCCCGTGGCTGTCAGCGGGCTCAAGAACCGACGCCAGCAAAATTGAGCATAGGCTGTCAAACCCGCTGACAGCCGCTGCTCCGGTCCAAAAGGAGGCACTAGGGACGCGCTAGTGTCCTTAGCGCCTCCTTTTGCCTGTTTACTGCCAGGCCTCATTTAAATACAGAATCATGCGCACAGGAGAGTGGCCGGTGCGCGCGCCGGGAGAGCAGGCATTCGCCCGCTCTCCCGCGGACTTTACTGTATCGGCCCGAGTGGGTTTATACTTTACTTTTAAAGATGGAAAACCATATAATCAAAATACTTAAAAACACCAAATTCCACATCTAACCATTAGGTGTAAGTCAGAAAATTTGTTTCTCACTTCCTATCCTCCTCAAACCCAAGTGGTAGCCAATACTGGGTAAGGGTAGGGGAACTAATAAAGATAATTCTTTGCCTCAAAACTCCAATACAAAAATTCCACATTAAAACCAGGAGTCACCTTTTCTTTAAAAGGCAAAAGCCTACCTCTCTAGCTGCCTCCAATGGGGATGCTGTGGCAACATGATATGCTCTTCTTACACCGATTTGCTCTAACACTAGAACATCTTTTAGTTGAGAGCCCCATGGGGTGTCTTCACTAATTTAGCATTGCTGCAGGAACACGGTATCTATTTTCTGATCTCCCTACAGTGCTTGGTATTCAGAGGACTGTGGATGTGTGCTATGCAACTGAGAAAGTGAGAGATTTATTTGCAAAAGAGTGTATGAATCTATATACTGCATGGCGTGCAAGGAGTGATTTTATAATAGAGAAGAAGTTAAAGCTGTGATATAAGAGATGGTGCACATGTTGTAGACAATATTCAAAGCTGTAAGTTATGACAGAATATATTTTTTAAAAGCCAAGTTCTGTGATCTCCAGTAAAGTGCAATGGCCCTTTAAAAGCATCTTTTAAATGAGAACCTTTAGCCAGTACTTAAAACAGGAAACTGTCTTAGGTATTATTTTTTAATTTTATTTGTGCACTTTAAGATACATACACATCTTAGTAGTATTTAGTAGGAATAAACCAAACAATTTAACAAAAATATATTAACATCAAAAACATAAATGCGACCACAAATAAGCTGCAGAATTGTCACAAAAGTTTAAATTAAGATTTACTAACAACATAAGAACATAAGAATTTGCCATACTGGGTTAGACCGAGGGTCCATCAAGCCCAGTATCCTGTTTCCAACAGTGGTCAAACTAGGTCACAAGTACCTGGCAAGATCCCAAACAGTAAATAGATCCCATGCTGCAATCATGCAGTGATAAGTAGTGGCTATTTCTTAACTCTACTTGGTTAATAACAGTTTATTGACTTCTCTTCCAGGAACTTGTCCAAACCAATTGTAAACCCAGCTATGCTAATGCCTTAACCACATCCTCCAGCAATGAATTACAGACCTTAATTTTGTATTAAATGAAAAAGAATGTTCACTGGCTTGTTTTGAATGTGCTATTTACTAACTTCATGGAGTGTCCCCCTAGCCTTTGTGTTTTTTGAAAGAGTAAATAACCAATTTACATTTACCCATTCTATTCCACTCATGATTTTATAGTCCTCTATCATATACCCCCTCAAACATCTCTTCTCCAAGCTGAATAAACCTAAGGGGTAAATTTTATAAATCTACACGCGTGCATACTTTTGTTCGCGCACCAGGTGCGAACAAAAGTATGCCAGATTTTATAAGATACGCGCAAGGGGGCCGCTCCAAAATCGGAGCGGCCTCGGAGGGAACTTTCCTTCTACCCCCCACACCTTACCCTCCCTTCCCCTTCCTAATCCACCCCCGGCCCTATCTAAACCTTCCCCCTACCTTTGTAGGGAGCGCCATTACCCGACCCAGGGGCTGGTCCAGAGGCCTCGATCACGCCCCCGGGCAGGTACCACACCCCCGACATGCCCACTGGAACACCCCTAAATTTGCGCCGCCCACCCAACACGCCCCCGACATGCCCCCCTTGCGAAGCCCCGGGGCTTGCGCGCGCTGTCGAACCTATGCAAAATAGGTTCGGCACGCGCAGGGGGGTTTTAAAAGGGTTACACGCGTACCTTATGCTCGTAGCCCTTTTAAAATCCGGCCCTAAGTTTTTTAGCCTTTCCTCTTAGGGAAGCTGTTCCATTCCCTTTATCATTTTGGTCACCCTTTTCTGTACCTTTTCCAGTTTATCTGCATCTTTTTTGAGATGAGGCAACCAGACAACACAGTACACCAGGTGCAGCCTGGCATTATGACATTCACCATTTTATTCTCCATTCCTTTCCTAATAAATTCCTAATATTCTATTTGCTCTTTTGACTGCCACCGCACACTGAACCAAAGATTTCAAAGTATTGTCTACTATGACACCAGGTCCTTTCCCTGGGCATAAACTCCTAATATGGAACCTAACATCATGTAACCTCAGTGTGGGTTACTTTTGCCCATGTGCATCACTTTGTACTTGTCCACATTAAATTTCATCTGTCGTTTAAATGCCCAGTCTCCCAAGATCCTCTTGCAATTTTTTACAATCTGCTTGTAATTTAAGAACTTGGAATAATTTTGTCATCTGCAAATTTGATCACGTCACTCATTATTCCCCTTTCCAGATTGTTTATAAATATATTAAAAAGTAGGGATGTGCAGAGCAAAATTTTATGTTCATATTTTTTATGTCCGAAAGGGGGTCCCACTTGCGGCCAATATGGACATAAAAAAAATCCAATGAGTTGGGTATATGTACATATGTGCAAAAAAAAAATTTAAACCCCCTCACCCTCCTTAATCCCCCCCCCAGACTTACCACAACTCCCTGGTGATCGAGCGAGGAGTGAGGACGTCATTTCTGCAATCCTTGGCGAGAAGCATGTGATGTTGGTGGCACGTCGAGTGACGCGGCGTCACGTGATTCCCGGCGAGTTCGCGCCGGACGGCTCGTTCGGCCCAAAAAGAACTTTTGGCCAGCTTGGGGGGGCCTCCTGACCCCCTCAAGCTGGCCAAAAGTTCTTTTTGGGCCGAACGAGCCGTCCGGCGCGAACGAGCCGGGAATCACGTGACGCCGACGTCACGTGATTCCCGGCAAGTTCGCGCCGGACGGCTCGTTCGGCCCAAAAAGAACTTTTGGCCAGCTTGGGGGGGCCTCCTGACCCCCTCAAGCTGGCCAAAAGTTCTTTTTGGGCCGAACGAGCCGTCCGGCGCGAACGAGCCGGGAATCACGTGACGCCGACGTCACGTGATTCCCGGCAAGTTCGCGCCGGACGGCTCGTTCGGCCCAAAAAGAACTTTTGGCCAGCTTGGGGGGGCCTCCTGACCCCCTCAAGCTGGCCAAAAGTTCTTTTTGGGCCGAACGAGCCGTCCGGCGCGAACTTGCCGGGAATCACGTGACGTCGCGTCTGAGTGACGCGGCGCCACGTGATTCCCGGCTCGTTTGCGCCGGACGGCTCGTTCGGCCCAAAAAGAACTTTTGGCCAGCTTGGGGGGGCCTCCTGACCCCCCCAAGCTGGCCAAAAGTTCTTTTTGGGCCGAACGAGCCGTCCGGCGCGAACGAGCCGGGAATCACGTGACGCCGGCGTCACTCGACGTGCCGCCGACGTCACATGCTTCTCGCCAAGGATTGCAGAAATGGCGTCCTCACTCCTCGCTCGATCACCAGGGAGTTGTGGTAAGTCTGGGGGGGGGATTAAGGAGGGTGAGGGGGTTTAAATTTTTATTTTGGCTCAACAATCGCGATTTCCCACATATCGAACATATCTATGTTCGATATGTGGGAAATCCGATCGTTTATGTCGAATCAATTTTTTAAGTAAAAAAAAAATATGAGTTGCGTTTTACTAATGCGGTCAATCCGAATGCACACCCCTATTAAAAAGCACCTGTCCCAGTACAGATCTCTGAGGCACTTCATTATTAACCCTTCTCCACTGAGAAAACTCACCATTTAGCCCTACTCTCTGTTTCCTATATTTTAACCAGTTTTCAATCCACACTACAACATTGACTCCTATCCTGTGACTTTTTAATTTCTCAGGAATATCTCATGGGGCACTTCTGAATATCCAAATACACTATTTCCATTCATCAGCTCACCTTTACCTACCAGAGAAATAAACGTTCAAGAAGTCATAAACAAAATTGATGGATTCAACTTTTTTTTCATTTTGGGGCACAGTCAACAGCTGATCAGGGTCCCAAAATGCGTAAGAGGTTTCACATAATCTAAGCTTACATATACAATCACAGTCCAAATTCAGCATCTAGCTTTAAAGCATCAACTTTTAAATTCAAAATCTTTTTCCTTCTCAATTGAATAACTTTTGACATTTCTCGGTACAGTCAAATTTTGCCATCTATAAACAGGGGTGCTTTTTTTTCACAATGCAGCAAAACATCCACATTCATCGGTCATAAAACATTGGTACCACTCCACAAGAGTGGCAGCAGAGAGGAGGCTGGAAACTACAGACTGGTTAGTCTCACCTTAGTGGTGGGAAAATGAATGGAGAAGGAAAGGATAGTGAACTAGAGATGTGAATCGTGTCCTCGATCGTCTTAACGATCGATTTCGGCTGGGAGGGGGAGGGAATCGTATTGTTGCCGTTTGGGGGGGTAAAATATCGTGAAAAATCGTGAAAAATCGTAAAAAATCGAAAAAATGTAAAATCGCAAAACCGGCACATTAAAACCCCCTAAAACCCACCCCCGACCCTTTAAATTAAATCCCCCACCCTCCCGAACCCCCCCCCCAAATGACTTAAATAACCTGCGGGTCCAGCGGTGGTCCGGAACGGCAGAGGTCCGGAACGGGCTCCTGCTACTGAATCTTGTTGTCTTCAGCCGGCGCCATGTTCCAAAATGGCGCCGGCTGAAGCCCCCCCCAAGCTGGCCAAAAGTTCCTGGAGGTCCAGCGGGGGTCAAGGAGCGATTTCCCGCCGCGAATCGTTTTCGTACGGAAAATGGCGCCGGCAGGAGATCGACTGCAGGAGGTCGTTCAGCGAGGCGCCGGAACCCTCGCTGAACGACCTCCTGCAGTCGATCTCCTGCCGGCGCCATTTTCCGTACGAAAATGATTTGCGGCGGGAAATCGCTCCCTGACCCCCGCTGGACCTCCAGGAACTTTTGGCCAGCTTGGGGGGGGCCTCCTGACCCCCACAAGACTTGCCAAAAGTCCAGCGGGGGTCCGGAAGGACCTCCTGCCGTCCAATCGTGTTCGTCTATGGCCGCCGCCATTTTTCGGTGCCATTTTGGAAAATGGCGCCGGCCGAAGACAACAAGATTCAGTAGCAGGAGCCCGTTCCGGACCGCTGCCGTTCCGGACCGCCGCTGGACCCGCAGGTTATTTAAGTCATTTGGGGGGGGGTTCGGGAGGGTGGGGGATTTAATTTAAAGGGTCGGGGGTGGGTTTTAGGGGGTTTTAGTGTGCCGGCTCACGATTCTAACGATTTATAACGATAAATCGTTAGAATCTCTATTGTATTGTGTTCCATAACGGTTTAAGACGATATTAAAATTATCGGACGATAATTTTAATCGTCCTAAAATGATTCACATCCCTATAGTGAACTATCTACAATCTGGTGGGTTGCTGGACCCAAGGCAACATGGATTCACCAGGGGAAGTACCTGTCAGACAAATCTGATAGATTTTTTTAATTGGGTAATTAGAGTTCTGGATCAAGGAGAAGCACTCGATGTGAGCTTGGATTTCAGCAAAGCTTTTGATACAGTCCCGCATAGGATGCTTGTGAATAAAATGAGAAGCTTGGGAGTGAGCACAAAGGTTGTGGCATTGATTACAAACTGGTTGACTGATAGGAGACAGAGTGTAATGGTAAATGGAGCCTACTCTGAATAGAGAACCATGTTAAGTAGAAGGATGGGTGTTGGAACCAGTTCTGTTCAATATCTTTGTGAGTGATATTGCGGAAAAGATAGAAGATAAATTTAGTCTATTTGAGGTTGATACTATGATTTGCAACAGAGTGGACATGTCTGAAGGAGTAGAGAGAATGAAAAGAGATTTAAGAAAGCTTGATTCGTGGTTGATGATTTGGCAGCCAGGATTCAATGAGAAGAAGTGCAGCGTCATGCATCTGGGATGCGGTCATTTAAAAGAGCTGTATGTGATGGCAGGAAAAGGGGGGGGGGGGTGGGGAGGGTGACCTTGGGGTAATAGGGTCTAGTGATCTGAAGACAGCAAAGCAATGTGACAAGGTGATAGCTAAAGCCAGAAGAATGCTGGGCAACAAAGAGAGAGGAACACTCAATAAGAAATAGGAGGTGACAATGCCCTTGCACAGATCCTTGGTGAGGCCTCACCTGGAGTACTGTGTTCAGTTCTGGAGTATGTATCTCAAAAAGGATAGAGACAGGATGGAGATGGTCCAGAGAAGGGCGACCATAATGGTGTGAGGTCTTCATCGGAAGACTTATGAGAAGAGGCTGAAGGTTCTAAATATGTATACCTTGGAAGAGAGGAGATGCAGGGGAGATATAAAATAGACCTTGTTGAAAAGTCCCAACTTTGCATTTGGGACTTTTCAACAACCTTCAATTACCTGAAAGGTTAATGATGCATGAACTTCAAACCTTTTCCATTGGAAAGGAAACAGTAGAACCAGGGGTCATGAAATGAAACACAGAGGAGATGATCCAAAACCAACATCAGAAAATATTTCTTCACAGAGAGAGTGGTGGATGCCTAGAATGCCCTTCCAGAGGAGATGGTGAGAATGAAAACAGTGAAAGAATTAAAAGGAGCATGGGATAAACCCTGTGGATCCTAAAATGCTAGACAATGAAAATGAAGAAAAGCGTGCATGAGGATAACCTGCTCGGTACAGCAGTTAACATAAGGCATGGGGATTATTACCCTTAACCAATAAGCCTTGATGCATTTAACGTAACTGAAACAACGCCTATGCTTTGACGGGGGAGGGGAGGGGAATTGGATTCAGATGGCAACAAACGCGGGCCCTAATTTTTAGAGTCTGGGGTACTGATATGCAGATATAAAGGTAAAGGCATAGTACCGCTTCTATGGCCAAGTCCAAAAGCAAAGCACAGCACATCAAGCAGCATTCTCTGAATTTTCAAGAAGGCTCCTCATCCAGTAAAAATGTTGTTATCAGTAATTTTTTATGAGATTGACAGTTGCTTGGTTTTGATTGTAAATATTACTATATTTATCATAAGGCTTAGTGGTATCTTGGCTGTATCCTGGATACAGAACTGAATATGAAAGCTTTCATTAAGGCCATAACTAAGGAAGGTTTTTATAAATTACAAATTTTGAAAAAATTAAAACCACTTTTACATAGTAACAACTTCTGCACTGTCCTGCAAGTTCTTCTTTTAACTAAACTTGACTATTGTAATGCTCTCTTGTTGGGACTTCCCGCTTCAAGGATCCGTCCATTGCAGCTGCTGCAAAATGCAGTGGCACGACTTCTGACCAATACAAAAAATTATGATCATGTCACCCCAATATTGAAAGACCTTCACTGGCTACCTGTACAATTTTGCATTCAATACAAATGTCTGTCTTTAATTCACAAATCGGTCTATGGCAACAATGCAGAATGGTTAAATGCATCTTTCCACATACACACACCTCAAAGAAACCTCAGGTCCTTGGGAAAAGCCGTAATATCCATTCCATCACCTAAATTAGCCCACTTGACCTCAGTTAGAGAAAGAGCCCTATCATTGGCAGGACCAGCACATTGGAATTCTCTCCCACTCGATATTAGGCTCCAGACAAATGCAAACACATTTAAAAAATCCCTGAAGACATGGCTGTTTGAGCAGGCATACATGCAAATAAGTTAAGTCCAGAGTATAGTTTTCCTCCCTGTTTATGTTTATTTTATGTTTTATTTTATGTTTATGTTTTTAACCATGGAATTAGTCTATGGTAATGTTTTTATTTATTTTATTGGAATTGCTTTAGTTTATCTAATACTAATGTAACTTGTAATCGAATGGGAGTTATTTTATTTTGAGATTATATTTATTTTGGGCAATGTATATTAGGCTTTTAATTTTGTTTTAGTTAATTTGATATTTCTTGAAGAATGATTTTTTGGATTTATTTATGTATTGTCTTTTTTTAAATGTTGTAAACCAGCTTGAAGTTATTTGCGAAAGTCTTGGTATATAAAAATGGTTAAATAAAATAAAAAAATAAATAAATAAAAATAACCTGCACGGAGCAGCATTTACTGTCATAAGAAGCTTGATGGACAGACTGAATGGACCATTTGGTCTTTTTCTCCCATCATTACTATTTTCTTTGTTACCAACCAGGTCAGTTATTCTAGGTGCTGCCCCACCTTTTTTTCTCACATGGTCATCTATGGTAAGGAGCTATCTTCTCCTGGAGACCCAGGAATCCCAGGCATCTCAGCCTATGTTATCTCTCTCAGCCAGAGGAGATCCCCTGTACCCAGAATTCCCAGTCTAAAGATGGACTGGGATCAGACAGCTGGTACCGGTCCTTAAGGTTTTCTCGGGTCCCTGAGCATCTACTCTGTCACAAACATGTAAGCGCTAAGTAGCTTATACGCATGTATATATTTTATAAAGCTTGCAAGTATGAGTGTACTTGCAGCATCCTGTGTAAATTTTAATGGTGAAAAAAGGGGCAATCTGGGGGCGATCCGGAATGGGGTTCATACATATGCAAACAAGTTGCTATTTTGTAAGAGGTATATGTGCATACATTACCAAAAATGTCAATACACTTTTACACCCATAATTGACTCGCACAATTGAAATTGGATGTGTCTTCTGTCTGCAGTTTTTAGTTAGGGGATATGGGTGAACTGGTGAGGGTTCAGGGTGAAATGCTAGAGGGTGTAAATGGATTGGTGAAGGTCTGGATGAACTGGTGAGGGTATCGGTGAACTGGTGATTTCAATTATGTGCACAAGTATTTTCAGAACTATGTAACTCATACTTTTAAATATACCTTCCTCCATGTTTAATTCTGTTTTGTTATTCACACATTATTACAATTATTTCACAGGTAACATACATACATGTATATTTTTTTAGTGGGTAGAGCAAGTATATGTGTTCCTGTATTTCAAATATAAGCATGTACTACAATACGAACATGCTTTGGGTGCAGAAATACATGGTATTTTATAAACTGTGCTGTTCTCAACACACAGTTTATAAAATCCTAGTATAAATCACCACACATCCATTTATGTGCACAAATGGTGTACCGTGAACTGTTTTGAAAGTTGGGCTCTTTATGAGATGGTGATTATCCTACATTAAACAATATTGGAATTGGTTATGTGAAACAAGTCTGAAAGCACATTCCATGGAATTTTAAAACATAAATCAAATTAATAGGAGCCTGGCATATATCTATGTACAAGGCTCATAGAGAGGAATGGTCTCAGAGCTTTGAGATGTCCTGAAAATAAATATCCGCTGCTGTAGATTAATATTTCCCCTACTCACAGAAATGGTGGTAGATATATGAAGCAGTATCATAAGAACATACATAAGATATGCCGTATTAGGTCAGACCAAGGGTCCATCAAGCCCAGCATCCTGTTTCCAACAGTGGCCAATCCAAGTCACAAGTACCTGGCAAGTACCCAAACATTAGATAGATCACAAGCTACTATTGCTTATTAATTACCATCATAACAGTTTATAGATTTATCCTCTAGGAACTTATCCAAAACATTTTAAACCCAGATACACTAACTGCTGTAACCACATACTCTGGTAATTAATTTCAGAGCTTAACTATGTGTTGAGTGAAAAATCATTTTCTTCTATTTGTTTTAAATGATCTACTTGCTAACTTCATGGAGTGCCCCCTGGTCCTTCTATTATCTGAGAGAGTAAATAACCGATTTATAGTAACTTGCTCAAGTCCTTTTATGATTTTGTAGACTTCTATCATATCCCCCCTCAATCATCTCTTCTCCAAACTGAACAGCCCTAACTTCTTTAGCCTTTCCTCATAAGTTAGCCGTTCCAAGCCCCTTATCATTTTGGTTGCCCTTAACTGCACTTTCTCCAGTGCAGCGTTATCCTTTTTGAGATGCGGTGACCAGAACTGCACACAGTATTCAAGATATGGTCTCACCATGGAGCGATACAGAGGCATTATGACATCCTCTGTTTTATTTTCCATTCCCTTCCTAATAATTCCTAACATTCTGTTTGCTTTTTTGATTGCCACAGCACACTGGGCTGACGATTTCAATGTATGACGCCTAGATCTCTTTTCTGGGTGGTAACTCCTATGATAAAATCTAACATTGTGTAACTACAGCATGGGTTATTTTCCCTATATGCATCAGTTTACACTTGTCCATGTTAAATTTCATCTGCCATTTGGAAGCTCAATCTTCCAGTTTCACAAGATCCTCCTGCAATTCATCACAATCCGCTTGAGATTTAACTACTCTGAATAATTTTCTGTCATCTACAAATTTGATTACCTCACTCATTGTACCCCTTTCCAGATCATTTATAAATATATTAAAAAGCACCAGTCCAAGTACAGATCCCGCAGGCACTCCATTGTTTACTTTTTTCCACTGTGAAAACTGACCATTTAATCCTTCTGTTTCCTGTCTTTTAACCAACTTGCAGTCCAAAAAGGACATCTCCTCCTATCCCATGACTTTTTAGTTTTCTTAGAAGCCTCTCATGCGGGACTTTGTCAAACCCCTTTCTCCACATGTTTATTAACCCCTTCAAAAAAAATGTAGCAGATTTGTGAGGCAAGACTTCCCTTGGGTAAATCCATACTGGCTGTGTCCCATCAAACCATGTCTACCTAAATGTTTTGTGATTTTATTCTTTATAACAGTTTCCACAATTTTTCCCATCACTGAAGTCAGGCTCACTGGTCTGTGGTTTCCCGAATCACCCCTGGAGCCCTTTCTAAATATTGGAAGAGGATGTGAGAGCAAAATTCGGGAAGGCAATGGCTAAGTATTGAATATTCTTATTTGCAAGGAACTGAAAGTGCAATTGGAGAACAAATGGGCTGTGTGAAAATTTTAACAGGCTAGGAGGAGTCTTCTGATCTTTATCTGGCATCATATTCTATGTTCTTTTTATGTTCTACACAGGTGCTACATAAATCACCTCATTTAAACCTTTCAGTCAGGCTGAGACTCCCTAAGGACACTCACCTTGCTGAACTCATATCACTGCAGTTATATACTTGCCCTACTCAGGGTGAAGACAGCTGCGAACAGGGTGTCTGAAAGAGAGGTGGCAGGGAGAGAAGAGGAAGAGTAGAGAGAGAGAGAGAGAGCTATAATGCAACAATTTATTACCTTTATATGCTCCTGGAGCTGGGCTTGGTGTTGTCGTGTCAGGTTTTCATGCTGTTTCTGAAATTCTGCTATCAAAAGCTGCTTCTGAATCTGTTGTTGCTGTTGGATCAGGAGGAGCTCCTGCTGCAGTTGCTTCTCCCGCAGCACAGGATCCACCATGGGCACGACCATTCTGAGATCTGTTCGTAAGTCCAGCGGTGTGACAGGTTCCAAGCCCACGGGTACTTCCGGCTTTACATCCACTGTAAATTTAACCATAAGAAAAGGATGCAACGATCAATCCAGATTGAAAAGCAGAACAATCGAAAAAAAAAAAAATCCTAGTTTGCCTGATTTATTCAGTTTTTCCTCATAGACACTGAATGGGAGAAAAGCTCATTGAATCAGGATCTACAGTATATGACTGTTTTCTCTGAACATTTTGCACTTCATTATTCTCCAATTAGAGTAACTTGGGCAATGGAACAGTACCACAAAAAAAAAAAACCCTATTCTTGGAGAATCTACCAATAGAGATGCTGGTTTGTGAATATAAAGGAAAACCCTTCAAGAGTTTACAGTCTATTTATGAGTCTCTTAGAGATCCCTATAATCAATTTGTAGAGTTTTATTTGACCTTTGGGACTGGAAGAGAAGAACAAAGCACAATTCCCAGAACCTGAAAAGCAACTCACAAGGCATCCTTTTATTCAGTTATTTTTAACCTCTGAAGCCTTCACACATATATCACAAGGAGACATCACAGCCCATGAGTCAACAAAAAGGCTTAGTGGAGAGAACACCTTCAGACTGTGGAGGAAGCAGAGAAAGAAAACCAAGGGTGAGAGAGGAAGGAGGGGAAGAGTGAGAGAGAGAATTAAAGGAGTATAGGGAGAAAGTGAGAAAAATAAAGGCTTGATTTACTAAGCATTTTTCCCATAGACGCTGAATGTGGAGAAAAAGCCTTAGTAAATCAGGCCCAAAACTGAGAAGGAGGATAGCTGGGGAGAAAGGAAGAGACAGAAAAAGAGAGGAAGAGACAGTCTGGGCAAAGAGAGTGAGAGGCCTGCAGACTGCTGTGTTCAACTTGTCTCACCTCAGCTGATTATTATAAAGGAATAATTTGAAGAGATGGGTAAAGGGGGAAGAACTGAGAAAAGAGGGAGAAACTGAGAAGAGCAAGTAACAGCACAAAAAGGGAAACTAGAGTTTAGCAAATACAACAGAAAGGGGAACAGGAAAAGATACAAAATCATTACAAAAGACAGCAGAGGAAAACCTGATGGGGTAAATTATTAAAGGATCTACACACTTAATATAAGGAGCTACATAGGTAAATTGGATGAATCACATAAGGAGATTATCAGTTCTCTGGAAGTGCTCACATTCTTTCACAAGGTATGAACTTTTAGCTCCATTAAAAAGAGGCTTTCCAAAGGCATTTAAGGGACATGCATTTAAGTTTCAGAACTATACACATAAGATATGCATACTACTTGGATGTATACAGCATGTTATGGAATTATTCCACACCACGTAAGTGATCCAAAAACTCAAAAAGGAGCACTGCTGCACGCAAGCAATCAAATCATCCAACTAATGTGCAGAATAAATTCAATGTCCACACATAGTTCAGTGATAAAGTATATTCATTCTAAACGGCAACTCCACAGTGTTATTATAGCAAGATTGAGTGCAAAACATGTCCCCCGACACGGACCCGTGTTTTGCCGCGAGGCTGGAAGTGACGCTGAATGTTGAATTGAACACAGAACAACTAAAGTTTTGTCTGTCCTCCCGACCGGACCCATGTTCCGCCGCGAGGCTGCGTCGGGAGGACAGACAAAACTTTAGTTGTTCTGTGTTCAATTCAACATTCAGCGTCACTTCCAGCCTCGCGGCAAAACACGGGTCCGTGTCGGGGGACATGCTTTGCACTCAATCTTGCTATAATAACACTGTGGAGTTGCCGTTTAGAATGAATATACTTTATCACTGAACTATGTGTGGACATTGAATTTATTCTGCACATTATTTTGGATGATTTGACACCACGTAAGTGTTCATGTACATTTAGCTAGCTACATTGTTATGTTGCTAGCTAAATGTGTACATGTACACATTTAGCTAGCTACATAACAAGCCAATCTTCAAATGCAATGCATGCACTACTTAACCGGAGAAGTAGCGACTTATCCGGCCAAGTGGCAGCTGCTGAATATCCGTCTATGTTCAGCATTTACCACTTATTCAGCTATAAAAATAGCTGGATATCCAGTGGATCAGAGCAGCACTACTTATCCAGCTAATTTAGCCAGATAAGTGCAGATATTTAGACTTATCCGGTTAAGTTAATCAGATAAGTTATCAACTTAGCCGATATAACTTATCTGGCTAAATAACACCAAAAAAGGGGATAAGGAGCAGCAGAGCATGGGATATTACTTGGGATATTCAGAGCAGTGCTGCTGAATATTCCATGTAAGTTAGCCAGATAGGTATTTTCCAGCTAATTTACATAGATAGTTTGCTTTAAATATGTATTTATTAGTGTCTGAAAATCAAATGGGTTTATGCAGGCAGAAAAGCATGCTCATGCTTCTTGCTCCATTGAACGTCTACCCCAACGTGTATTCAAACATCCTTTCATAGTACACCAAATTGCATCATTACTTCACAAACTTGATTAGAAAGGGGAATCCCCCAGATGTCCACGTTCTCGTTTGACACATTCACCTGCGTTACAAGCTAGGAGCCATAAAATTGTTGCACTCCACACAACCTTGCAATAGTCTTCCATGCCACAAACTGAACACATATTTGCTGCTTTATGTAACAAAAATAAGAAAAATCCTGCCATTTCATCCCCCTTGATGGATGTGCCTATCTCTGTAAGCTTCATGGAAACTGGAAAAATACTTGTTAGCATTATATATTGTCAAAGAGCAAGCTGTAGAAAAGGGATAGGCAACTCTGGTCCTCGAGTGCCACAAACAGGTTTGGTTTTCAGTGCATCCACAATTAATATTCATGATGTGCACTCTGTTAGCCATGCAAGATTAGCTGAATCTTGGGAGAGACCTTTTGGCCATCACAGGTTCAACTCTTTGGAATCAGCTTCCAGAGCTTTAAACTGGAGCAATGCTTTATTGCTTTAAGAAAGCCCTTAAAGCATAATTTGATTATATTGGCTCATTGATATTTCAGTGAGATGATACATTCACATTGTATATTTGTTTTGTGTATTGAATTATTGTTTACATTTTAAGATATATTTGTATCTGTCCTCGGAAGCTCAAGGTTTTCTGTCCTCGGAAGCTCATGCTTTAATAAAGTGGTCAAGTCTATAAATTAAATGATCCAATCAATTCACAAAAGCCCCAACAACAAACATATTCCAGAGACCCACACAGTAATATAAACTCACAAAAACAAAATTGGTCAACTGGTCATATAACTTGATCTTCTATAAACTCATACTTTATGTAAAAAAAACCTATTTTTATGCAGACATTTATGTGGGACCAACAACCCTAAGCTCTTCAATTTTATAAAAGAGCCAATTCAAGAGGAAAGTCCACTTTACTTTATTTAATCCTATCTATATTTTTTTATGTTATTTGCATTTTTTCAAAAATATTTAGAAATCACCAAAAACAGTCCCGCACATTCACAGAACAAAATTCCTTTTCAAATGAGCATCAAAGTATTCTCACACTTATCTTGTCATCAAATGTCCGATCCAACCCTGACTTGATATCATGTTTCGAATTTCTGTCTGATTCAGGGGGAAAAAAACGAATCCACTTGCTCACATTGGGGTACCCAGTGCGTGCACATGTATGCTCGATTTTATAACATGCGTGTGCAGGAGCAAGCATGTTATAAAATCGGGGGTCGGTGCGCACAAAGGGGTGTACAATTGTGCACCTTGCGCACGCTAAGTGCATGCCGAGACATGCCGAGACAAGGAATTTTGTTCTGTGAATGTGTGGGACTGTTTTTGGTGATTTCTAAATATTTTTGAAAAAATACAAACTAACATAAAAAATATATAGCTAGGATTAAATAAAGTAAAGTGGACTTTCCTCCTGAATTAGCTCTTTTATAAAATTGAAGAGCTTAGGATTGTCAGTCCCACATAAATGTCTGCATAAAAAGAGTTTTTTAACATAAAGTATGAGTTTCTAGATCAAGTTATATGACCAGTTGACAAATTTTGTTTTTGTGAGTTTATAAGACTATAAGGTGCCACTCAACTCCTCTCTTTTTTTGCTGCACCAGACTAACATGGCTATCCCTCTGAAAATTGCTCTTATTTTGTTAACTGCTCATTGAATTTGATATATGCTGTTGTTTTATGACTGTTTTAAAGGATTTGTTTTCTTTTTTCATTGATTTTATAAATGTGAGAGGCTTACAGTATAAGATAATGTGGTACATGAATGAATTTAAATAAATAAATAAATAAATAAATAAATAAATAAATAAATGCATGAAGAATTGTCTTTCACCTAGGAAGAGCCTGAGGTATGGAGATTTCATCAGAGAGGAATGGTTCCCTGTCCATTACCAGAGGAAAGGAGCTAAAGGTGTTGTGCTAGAGTTGTTTTCTCTACTGAGTCATGTGTACTGCACTTGATAGGAGAGTGCCCACTGGTGCTTTCAGAAGGAAATTGAAGATACTTAAGAAGACTACAGGAAAGGTATGAGAACTTGGACTTGCTCTTTTCTGACAAGAAATTGGGACCAAATTCTAACCATTCTACAGTGGGGAGAAACTTCCGATTGATTTGGGAGTTGGAAGAAGGATTATACTTTCTTCGTCAGAGTAACTGAAAAGTAGATCAATTGTTAAGGAATTGGCTTCCATAAATTCAAAGACTTTACTAAAAGAGTGAGGTCACAAATTTTTAATAATCTTTCTTCTTCATTATTATTAACTTTATTTTAAATGTAACTGCTCTAAAGATTCTTCAATCAATTTTAACAACTTTCAGTAAAGGAGTTGGTAACCACATTGCCTCTCAGTATGATTATTGCTGCTAGAAATTGTGGAAATTGTCAGTGCTGTTCACAGAGACTGGGAAAGGACTCTGTACTTTGATTAATACAAAAGTGCCTTGAAGCTATGCTTCCCCCTACAGTCAGCCTTGGACCTCAGAAGTAAAAGCTATCCATGGAGAACTGGTTGAAGATAGGGTCTATTTTATTTCTATGTCCCTTTGGTGATAGCATCCATTCAATCCCACCTAGGCTGGAGGACCTCAAGAACAGATCCCACTGTTCACCTGAAATGGGTACAGGAGTCTCCAAATAATGCAGACTGTTTTCAAATAGTAAAGTATATGCACCTTGGATCAGATGAAGCAGCCAAGGAGATGTCCACCATTAAATTGGACAGAGCAACCAGAACAATAGGTGCACAGAGAGGAAATCTTCCTCAAGAAAAAGTGGCAAGCTTCCACGGTTTTGTGGTGAAAGAAAAAGTGTCCCAGCAAGCCCGTAAAATAGGCCAAATCATATGGAAAGACCAATTGGTAGAGATGTTCCTGGATATTTTGCCAATTACTATAAGGAAACGCCATGAATTTAAAGGAATAATTTCTGTTTTAAAGACAGAGGGAATAAAATACCATTGGCTACTCCCCTTTGGACTCCATTTTTCCATCCAAGGTAAATCAACAAAAGTGAAAACAGTGGTGGCAGCAACACTGTTCACGCATGAAGCTGGAATAACAGTATCTCTGGGAGAGCTGCAAGAAAATCTTGCGGCATTGCCTAAGAGGATAGATGATCAACCTGAGTGGCAGAGAGTACTTGGAGCTCATAGAAAGCTACAGAGACAGCTGGAGAATCCTACATCACCTGGAGTGGTGAGTGTCTAAGGGAATGCCCGAAAATGTGTGACTGTACAGCAGTACTTGAAAATGGTTGTGGAAACCCTTTTTTTTTTTTTTAAGTTAATAGGGGTCAGGTTTTGAGATAGGGATGGAGAGAGAAATTTTATCCTACATGCTTAATCTCTTTATATGGGGCTTTGATTGGAGCTCGGGAACTAGTAATCGGACAGGTGGAGGACATTCCTCAGGGTAGGGAGTGCAAACCAGGGGAGGAAACGGTCTGGTGAGGGGCTTTGTAACAATATCATGCCTCCTCTACAAAAAAAACAATAAGCACAGTGGGATGGGATTATGTTTGCAAATCACCTGATTGTTGATGTTAAGTCTGTGATTAGGGTTACTGAGGGGAGGTTTCTGATCTTGAAAACAGTAATACAGGGGAAATTGTTTATCTTAGTAAATGTCTTCACGCCTAATGTTTCTCAGGGGGCTTTTTTGAAGTCTCTTTCCAATACTCTTACAAGAGGATTTTAAAAGTCCTACGTGTGCCAAAGCCGGGAGATATCCATGTGTCTTGGGCCGGCGCATGCCGTAAAGTTTTTAAGAAGTGCTCGAGTACATGCATATTTCCCAGTACGTCCACAAATCAAAAAGTTAAAAAATGGGGTAGGGTGTGGGCATGGTCTAGACAGAGCATTTGTGGGACATGGGCAATACAGGAAGGTTACTTGAAATGTGCACATAAGTATCTGCCCACATCAGTGTGCACCAGGGTCCCCTACCATGTAAATTTTCTTCTGCTATAGATAGCATGCAAGATTTAAAATAAAAAATTCAGGGCTAGTCAGTGGGGTTTGAAGGTTCAGGGCTAATGGGATAAAAGGGAGGCTATCTATATAGGGGGTAAGGAAGTCCTATCCTTTACGGGGGGTGAACTAGAAAAAAACTAGGGAAATTTGTGTCAGCATGCATGCCTAGCAAAATCCCCCACATACGCATTAAAAGTGGCATTTGCGCACACATGCGCATGTCAATATAAAATTGCATGCACATGTTTGCATGTACTGCCGATTTTATAACATACACACATATATGGGCATGTTATAAAATGACCGCATCCATTCTCGTGAGCTGGCATACCCACATATATGTACACCCATGCAGCTGTTTAAAAGTTACCGTCTTATGGGATGGGTGGAAGGACATTTTTAGATAGGAGGTGAATTCAACCTGACTTGTTATCCCTTTTTGGATAACTCGAGTGGGGGCAATTAGGCCACAAGCCTACAGAGATCTAGACTGAAGGCACTGATTCATAAATGGAGCCTTGATGATATCTGGTGCTTGAGGAATCCAACTATTAGAGATTATTCTTTCTACTCAAAACCACAGTCTTCTTACTTGAGGATAGATTACTTTTTGATAAACAAGATCCTAGTAGGACTCATAGTAGGAGCGGTTATAGGTAACATCTCATGGTCAGATCATGCCCTGATATGGCTTGAGCTGAAGACAGGGAATGAACAGATAGGTCATAAATATTGGAGATTGAATGAAGAGCTGTTATCTGACAAAACATTTAATAAAAGACTTTTGGTAGACATTAAGGAATATTTAGTCCTTAATGATACTAGGGAGGCCGATCCTGCTATACTATGGGAATACTTGAAAGTAGTGGTACATGAGAAATTAATCGCTAGGGTATCACATCTCTGGAAGGAGAAAGAAATGTCTAGACTGAGGCTAATGCAGAAAATAGCAAGGCTAAAACTAAAACTCAAACGAAGCCTGGATGATCAAACCCTAACATCTCTAGAAGCCATGCGCCAAGAACTAAATGCTTTAGGTTTGGCAAGGATAGCAT
Organism: Rhinatrema bivittatum; assembly: GCF_901001135.1. NCBI lineage: Eukaryota > Metazoa > Chordata > Amphibia > Gymnophiona > Rhinatrematidae > Rhinatrema > Rhinatrema bivittatum. The sequence goes on along the minus strand of NC_042616.1, from coordinate 201,514,658 downwards.
CACGGGTGGCCCAGGTCCAATAAAATATTTTGAATTTGGAAATAAAGCTAGTCATCTACTGGCTTGATGACTCAAGGAAAAATCAATGCAAAATCAAATTCTTAAAATTAAGAAACGTGAAGGGAAGTATATCTATGACAGCAAGCTATTTTTGAATAGATTTGCTCAATTTTATGAGGATCTAAATGCTGCAGATGATAGCTTCACTAAGGCTGGTATTGAGAATTATCTTGGAGATATTTCCCTACCGTGCTTTATGGTGGAGTTTAGAGAGAATCTTAATGGAAAAATTAGAGGCAAGGAGGTAATGATGATAATTTCAGATTTAAAAGCGGAAAAAGCCTCGAGGCTAGATGGGTTCACAGCCAAATTCTACAAGATCTATAAGCAGGTTATAACAAGACCTTTAGTAGACATGCTTAACTATTTGAGGGAGAATGGCCAACTTGCGCAAAGGGAAAATGTGACAGGTTGGCAAAAGGGGGCCATATCATATATCATCCTTTCTCCCTAATCAAGTTAAATCTGAATATCCTCGCTAAGGTCCTGGCCTTGAAATTGGGTAAGGTGGCACCACTTCTTATTCATGGTGATCAATCAGGATTTGTTCCAGGTAGATTAGCAGCAGAAAACAAGAGGAGGGCATTAAATCTAATGTGGTGGGTGAATCATCAAGAGGTTCCAGTGGTTTTGCTGGGCCCAAAGGAGTTTGCTGGGCAGAAAAGGAGTTTGACAGGTTACATTGGCCTTTTTTGTTTCAGGTTTTCCATAAGATGGGTTTGGGATCTTGCTTAACAACCTAGATTAAGGCTTTATATAATCAGCCAAAAGCATGTTACAGGGTAAATGGAGGATTTCTTAATAAATAAATAAATAAAATAAATATTCTGATGAATTTATGGTGGGCAGGGACATAAGACAGGGTGCCCACTCTCTCCACTATTATTTGCAATATCAGAACCTCAAGTGATTAAGTCAAGCTAAATTCTCATATAAGTGGGTGATGATGGCTGAGAACTCATATAAAATAACATTATTTGCTGATGATCTGATGTTCATGCTCACGGATCTGGCTAGGTCCTTGAAAACTCTATTGCTAGAAATGAGAGAGTATGGTGCCATTTCAGGATTTAAGGTTAATGAAGATAAGTCAGAGATCCTGAGCCTTATGTTTCACAAAGATTTAGTAAGCAGTTTGCGAACCCAATTACCCTTTAAATTTATATATATATATATATATATATATATATATATATATATATATATATATATATATATATATTTATTTAATTTATTTTTATACCGATATTAGTAGCGACATTATATCGGTTTACAGCAGAACTACAGGTTGGAAGTTACAATAAACAGGTATCAGGGAAGGGATTACATAGGAGCAGAGATGCAGCAAGGAAATGGAGATACAAGCGCAACAGGCTGGTTGCAGGAATACGCAAAACCAGAAAACAGTGAAACAATGTAAATGGGCTAAGTAGAGTGTGAAATATCTAGAGGTAAGCATTGGTTTGAATCTATAGCATTTATTTGATCTAAATTATGGCCTGCTGTCATCAGGTACAGATATGGATATGGAGAGATGGGAACGATTGCAATTGTCTTGCCTGGGTAGAATACATGCTATTAAAATCAATATCCTTCCCAGATTTTGTTACTTTTCCAGACTCTCCCAATCCATATTCCTGATGTGCTGTTAAGTGGATGGCAGAGGAAAATCTTCCAATTTAAATGGAAGACCATGGGTGGCAAGAGTGGTACTTTATAAACCTAAAAGCCAAGGAGGGCTGGAGATACTTAAGCTTGCTTTCTATTACATTGCAGCACAACCGTGAGCAGTATTGGAGTGGCCTTCTAAATCTGGATAGATATGGAATGCGATATGACGGGGGTACCTTCCCTGGAAAGGCTAGTCTGGCTACATGACGGGCATAGGAATGGACTTAAGGGGGGCATCTCCTTTCACTCAATTAACATTAGTGGTTTGGATGGACGAGATATAGGAAGCTTTTGATATAGGAAACTCTTTTCTTTTTAATGGAGATTTCCCCTGCAGGAACTTCAAAGGCAGCAGCATTACACTGGCTAGACCTGGGACTTGAGTGACTGGAACAGATTTGGGATGGAAAAGGCATTTGCTTTTTTGAAGAGCTTTGTCAGAAATGCTTACTGGAGGAAAAAGACAGGTTGCCCAAATTATAAGTGGCATCGATTGTTCATTCTAGGGGTGTTACAGAGGACCTTCAAAAGAATAAAACAATGTTTGGGAGGTATTGTGCTACAGCAGATGGAGTGAGTAAAATTATTTCAAAAATTTACACTTTGTTATCTGGTGAATTAAAACAAAAAAACCCAAAACATATTTTGGTCTGGGAAAAAGAATTTGGAGCCATTATGGAAGACACCACATGGGATTTGTGTTTTCAAATGATGAGAAGGAGTTCTGTTTCCTCGCAAATATTGAAAATTGTTACAAGATTTTTTATAGATGGTACTTGGCTCTGGTAAAAACGAATAAAATGTTCCCAGAGGTCTCAGATTTCTGCTGGTGGAGGTGTGGAGGAAGAAGACATTTTTATCCAAAGGTGAGTGGCTACTGGGATATGATTATTGATCTGATTTACAAAATTACAGGTTGTAGAATTGCAAGGAACCCCAGACTCCAATTGGTGCCCATGGAAATTGATATGCTGGATGAGAAAGTTAGGTGCTTGATCCTACATGTTCTGAGCTCAGCGCGGTGCAAATTAGCTGCTTGGTGTTGTAAGGCTGAAGTACCACGAAAAGGGAATGTGCAATTGAGATTAGCTAAAGTCTATAATCTGTACCGATTTACTACATTATGTACATGATGCAATTCTGAAGTTTGAAAAATCATGGGCACAGTATTTCACCGGGAGGGAAGTCCTGGAGTCATAACTAACAAGTGTAAAACAGTGAATAATGGTAATAAGGAATACACACACCGTAGTGGATATCAGGGGACTGCCCATCTCGGAGGGGGGGGGGGGAAGAACTCTGGGGGGAAGGGGGGTTGGCACTCAGTAAGGGGGAAAGGGGGCAAATAGTTAATTTAGGAGGGCATAAGAAATACTTTCCCAGTACAGTGTACAAAAGCCATAGCTAGGTTATACATTGTGGTATGTTAGAGGATTAAAATAATTATGTGCCTCAGATTAATACTAACACTACTATAGATATTACTGGGCAGTTTGTGCAGTAAAGAGGCGAGGGGGAAGAAAACACAGGAGACTGTTGATGTTATGGTTCATTTATATATCATACTGTATATTACTGTTTGTTCTTGGATCACATTATTTCATTATGCAAATATTAAGATATGTGATATCATCATAACATTCTGTTTAATAGACATTTAATTACATGGAGTCCAAAAAAAAATAAAATTATATATATATATATATATATATATATATATATATATATATATTTGAAGTTAGTGGAGTGTAGAAGTGGTTTGGATTTTTGGGCCTGCTCTGAAAACTTCAGCAAGCCCTGCTGATAGTCTAAGAGTTGGGTAGGGGATCTGCCTTTCCTATCCACTCCCTTGTGGGAAAGGTTTGCATGCAGGAAATATTTTGGGGCCCTAAACAGACTTTAATTTGTTGGAAGCCTGGTGAGACCCTAGTATGCACCGCCTGGATTCAGAATAGGGAACCCTGTTTTGGGGCTGCGCAGGCTAGGGAAGACCTCTCCCTCTTTACCCTCAATGAGGATGGAGGAAGGTGGTGACCTGGTGAGAATTCATTTTTGGGAAGAAGAAATTCCCTTGAAAAGATCTGGGAGGAAGTGTTCAGCTGCCCCTCTTCCTCCCTGTCTAAAGGACATTGGAGCTGCTGTTCCAACTGGATTCCTCCCATCAGTGATCCAAGTACCAAGAGGGTCTAAATGAAGCACTAACTGAGTAAGAAACTAATGGAGAACACTGAAGACACCAGACAGAGGAGTCTTTGCTCCTTGGGGGAGAGAATATCTAAGCTCTCTATGCAGAGACAGGACAGTTACATTTTTTACCAGTTTGGAAGGGGTTTCCCGCCCCACCAAGGGATTCCTTGTCCACGCCGTTTTTAAGATGTTTTTGCACAGATAGAGGAAAGAGATTGTGAAAAGGATTACAAGAGGGAACTCTGTAGTGCTGCGGTTTAATGTATTTGTGCCATAATCCAACAGTGATTATTTCAACAGTAAAGATCTTAGTTTTGGACACTAACTCAGTGACTCTAGAGTATTTCTTTGGCACCCACTGCACGCATCATGAGGACAAGTCCCCTTTTCCAAGGGAGCACAGAGGAAAGAAAGATGTCACCCCTGCGACTCTGAGCCCCCCCCCCCCCCCCCACCAACCAAGGATCCCAACCCTGGGGTAAAGGGAAACATGTTAGAGCCAGCCAGGAGTAAATCTAGCCCCGAACCAACAATAAAAATTGTATGGCCCTGCCGGAGCAAAGAAAGCTCCCCAGGGTGGGGTTACACACCATTAGGTCATTAATGCAACTCCATCTCAGGTCAGTAGAAAACTAAGACCATCGTGAGATCAGCCACAGGAAGTGCTGCTCGCGGGTTTTGAAAGTGCTCGCAGTGCTAGAAATATACTATACAAAGAGCAGGAGAGGGGAGTGGAGGGACAGGCGCCTGCTGCTCCAAATGAATCCTCATCTGGCGCCCCGCACAGTCTGATGATGCCTGAGGGCTTTTCATCCTCTGCGCCCCCAATCTCTGGCCCCCTCCGCACCACTGGTATATATACACTTGGTTATTCAGATATAACCGAGTAAGTGTAAAAGCATGAAACAGTGAAATTCAAATGTACACACCTAGCTTAATATAATCCAATAAACAGTGAACTTCTAATTTACCAGCGTATTCTAAAATAGCTGGATAAATCACGAAACTCAAACTGGTCGTACAGATTAGGGATGTGCATTCATTCAGGACAAATTAGGCAATTTCAACAAAATTGCCTAATTCGTCCTGGTTTGGGGACCCCGAATCCCCGAACAAATTTTTCCCAAAATTTCCCGCAATTTCAGGAAAATTCATTTTCGGGTCCCCCCGAATTTCAAAGGCCCGAACCGCAGGAAATATGATATTTCCCACTGTGGGCCAAAAATGAACCCCGAACCTAAAGGTTCAGGCTTTGCACATCCATAATACAGATACTGAACTACCTGGTTAGGATAACTGCCTGTCTTTCTAATGAAACAAACACGGTTGTTTAGACTTAGTTGAATAAGGTTTAGGTCATTTGAAAATTCCTGCCCTGTTTCGTCGGTTCTTATTTAAGTGACTATCATCACTTGCCATCTTACAGAATACCGACCTGATCGACTACTGCACCCTGACACTACGACCTCCAGGTTCAGTCCCATAAACTAAGAATAGCTCCAGAAACTTTACTCCACCTCTGACCAGGCGTTAAACTTCCATTGCTAAGATTTCATGAGTAAAGCTCATGCATCACTCTGCCTTGGGGAGTAATGGCTAATGCCTTGATTAGCAGGGGATTTGCCTGGAGGAGTGCCAATCCGTGCACTCATTTTTACTCCGGGTGGTGTGCAACGTTTTTGAGCGTAAGTCTCCTTGATACATTGGGAGTAAAGTTCTACACACAAAAATGTGTGCACAAACACACACTGATGTGTGAACCACCTAATGCACTTTATAACGTGGAGGCCATAATGAGGAGCAGCATTCTTCAGTGTTACCATGGCTCTTCTCCTCTGCTCCTTGTTGACAACAATCCACCCCAGCGGATAATCCCTCTTCCCCTCACCTATATACACCCAGAGAATACCTCTTTTTACTGGGGATAAAAAAAGTGCATGCTATGAAATCTGCATATACTTTTAGCCATTGTTCATGGGGACAATATTCAAGATGGTTATTTTGCACGGGTGAACAGTTATTTACCCAGATAAATGCCTTTTAAAATTGCCTCCCCCTTTTGACTTTTAGTAGTGCAAACATAAGGACTCTCTGAATCAGCCTAACTGACTGATTCAGAGAGAGAAAGAGAGAAGTAGCCTTTTAAGCTTCTGCTACAAACATGTCCTCTCTTCATCCACATGAGCCCCTCTACCCCCATCCACTGGCTCAGTGCTCATTTGACTTTAATCTGAACTGGTTTTCTTATCCATATATTGATGCATTTAAATGATTTTGATTTCCCCTGCAAAGTAAACAATTGGTTTGCTGAATGTCAAAAATGCAAAAGAAAACAAAAGCACACCAGAAAACGTAGAGGATGATATTAATTAAGGACTAAGTGGCCCATCTGCTCCATTACCCATTCCTAAGAACATAAGAAATTGCCATGCTGGGTCAGACCAAGGGTCCATCAAGCCCAGCATCCTGTTTCCAACAGAGGCCAAACTAGGCCCCAAGAACCTGGCAATTACCCAAACACTAAGTAAATCCCATGCTACTGATGCAATTAATAGCAGTGGCTATTCCCTAAGTAAACTTGATTAATAGCCGTTAATGGACTTCTCCTCCAAGAACTTATCCAAACCTTTTTTGAACCCAGCTACACTAACTGCGCTAACCACATCCTCTGGCAACAAATTCCAGAGCTTTATTGTGCGTTGAGTGAAAAAGAATTTTCTCCGATTAGTCTTAAATGTGCCTCTTGCTAACTTCATGGAATGCCCCCTAGTCCTTCTATTATTCGAAAGTGTAAATAACCGAGTCACATCTACTGGTTCAAGAACTCTGAGTCGTATTAGAGTCCACCTATTCTCAGGCTTTATCCTCAAATTCTCGTGTCTAAGAATCTCTGTTTCCACTATGCATTTTTAAATTCTGTTACTGTTTTGGCCTTCACTAGAAAGTTTCTGTTTCATTTTCTTAGCAAATCCAAAATGTATTTTTTAGTAAACAAAATTGTTAAATAGTAACAAAGCTCCAGAACTTTCAGCATTGGTACAGATCTAAGGGAAATAAGAAGAAGCCATGCACATGAGCTGTAAACCTTTTCCAACTATACAGTTCTTGGAAAATATATTTAACATTGTAACTTCTTTATTTTAGTTTTCTTTATTTTTTTTTTCCATAAACCCTCAATGATCTCTATAGGTGGGCTGCCCAGAGAAGCCCTGACGACCCCTGCCAGCCCCAGGGCTGGAGGTCTCCTCTGAGCCACACTCTCAAGCTGCTCGTTGTCTGGTAGGGGCCATCACAATAGCAGCAACAGCTACCTTCCATCTGCCAAGCCTGTGTGTGTCTCCTCCATAGTGCACCAGTATACCCAACTTGTCCTGTCAGACAGAGGATTCAATCCAGGATCCATTGAAACAAAGCGCAAAGCATTGCAGCCTGAGCCAAAGGGATGGGCTCCCTCCTTATTAAAAAAAAAAAAGGTTTCCTTTACAGAGAAGGGAGTGAAAGCATTTCATAGCTATATTCTATTTTGATTTTCTGTTATGACATCCTTTTTTTACTCATAATCAAAATGGTACTGTTGAATGCTTCTTGGAAATAGTTTATATGGTGCATCTTTATGGGCAATAACATTTGCTCCAAGTCTCTGCAAATATCAATCAATAGCTAGATTCAGATTTCCAACACTGGTATTTCCTTGTCCACGCCTAAAAATTCCATCTCTTCTTTGGTGTGTTATAGTTGGCACCGATATTCTCTGAATAGTAACATTGGCTCAACAGAGCCAGACAGTGTCAGCAGCCTGAGAACAATCAATCTTGGCCATCCATTCTGTGTCTGTACTATTAATTTGATTCATCACATTGTGCCCCAGATTCATGTGGTTCTTTTATGATCCAAAATTAAGTATTTACAAACTCATACCTGTAGTACCACTAATTGTACGTCAAACCAAATAAAGAAAGGCATTTCATTACGGCTTCCTACCGATCCTACTTCATTTTTTATTACTAAAATGTTTAAAAGCACGTATATCCTAAATTGACATGGCAGTCATATGTTTGCAAATAATTTTTTGAAAAAGGACCATGCAATCCCTCAAGTTGCTACATTACCTCTCTGTGTGCTTTTGCATACAATGTAAGCTTCTCTCATTCATCTACAAACACATTCACTCTGCAACAAGTTATCAGCTATCTTCTCTTGTCTCTTCCAGTACCTTTCTTCTCGATCTCCAGTCACTGGCCAAGTTCCTCTTATCTGTGCTCTTTTCCACCTCCAACTCCTAATTCCACACTTTCTACCTTGCTGTCCAGTATGCCAGAAATAGACTTCCTGATTCAGTGAGTCATGCTCCCTCTCTGGTCTTAAGCAAGACCAGTCTAAAAACTCACCTTTTTTTTTTTAATTTAATTATTATTTACCAAACATTTCCAGTAATATCATGAACAACTTAACATAAATGTAACTTTCCCTCCCTTCCCCCTTTTGAGGATGCTTTAAATTCTAACCACTTGTCTATTATAAATACATTTCCCACAGACTCCTGTTTGTTAGGTATGTTTGTGCTGAATAACTGTAAGCTCCAAGGAGCAGGGACTTTTCTTTGTGTCTGTACAGCACAGCGTCTGTCTAGTAGCACTTTAATAATAATAAGTAGAAGTAGTAAAAAGGGACACAAGAGAACTGCCAAACACGATAACTACTTATAAAAATCCTTTTTCCCCCCATAAGTAAATCAATATTTTTGTGTCAGATCTTTCTTCCTGTTCTATAGGTCTACCAGCTCAAAGGGAATCTGTTTCTACTGGGGTTATGGTGCTAGAATCGGACGCTAGCAATTTCCTGAGAGTTTTCCCTATTTTTAATTCTGTCTCTTTTCCTGTTTAGCTCAGCCATTATAGCCACAGACTGGGGATTTCCTCAGAAACTCAGTCTTTGTGCACTACTTGTACACTATCATTCTGCGATAGTTGTGATTCCCTTCCCCAGGGAGACGGGGAGAGATATATTGTGAAAGATGACTCCATAGCATCCATACTGGCCTGTTGAAAAATCAGAAGCAGGCTTAGCATTCAAACCCAGATCCCCTACATGGCAGCATGCTGCACTTCCATTGAACTACCGGGCAAGCCACTGCAAGCACATCTTTCTGTATTTATTTTATGTATTTATTTACTAAATTTGATAAACCGCTTACAGAGGGGAAACAACTAAGCGAGCAACACTTAAAAGTTTATGAAAAGGGACCACATTCAACCTTCTCTAGTCCCATGGACTTTGCGTTGGGGCCTTATTACAATAAATGCATGAACTTTATTGTGTCAAACACTAGCATGCAAATTTGATAATGAATATGCAAAAGCTAGCTTTTTTGCAAATGAGGGACTCCTACCACATATTACAGAAAAGTTGTTATCATGCAATAGCGGCCGTTATCGCGGATTGCAGCTATTATTGTGTGTGATAAAATGAGGCCTTCTCTCTGACACATCTACACAGCCCTGATGTGCCAATAAAAACAGCTTTTCTTACTTGCCCTATCTTCCGAAATCTTAGGGGGAAGTCTACTTGTAGTGGGATGCTTTGGCTGCTCAACTACAATGACAACAACCTGAACAACTCCAATAACAGACAAGGCAGGTTCAATTGCCTCCTAGGGAAGTCCCTGCACTGGAACCAGAGCTTATTGTCCTGACTGGTGGAGTGCCCTGGCCCAAGGGCAGGACCTGCCACTCAGGAGGGCACACAGGTGGTACAGGGAGCACATCTTTCATCCACGCACCATATTGCTGGGAGTGCCAGAGGAACATGTGGTTACCAGGTATTGCCTCACCTCTCAGGCTATCATGGATTTGTATCAAAAACTCAGAGGGGGTCTGGATCCGATCACGGAAAGGTCCCACACTATACCAGGCCTCACAAAACTCCTGTGCACCCTGCATTTTGTGGCATCTGGTGCCTTTTAATCAACAGTCAGGGTTGTCAGGGGAATGTCCCAAACCTCTTTTTCTTCTTTGTCGGGGCCAAGTCATAACAGCCGTACTTGGCTGCATTAATCATTACATAAGATTCTCTCATGAAAAGCAGGACTTACTAGACTTGAAGAGAAGTTTTTATGCCATTGCCAACTTTCCTAATGTTCTGGGAGCTATTGACTGCACTCACGTAGCCATCATCTCACCCTGTCACAGGGTGTGTCTTCTCCAAGCTGAACAGCCCTAACCTCTTCAGCCTTTCCTCATAGGGGAGCTGTTCCATCCCCTTTATCATTTTGGTTGCCCTTCTCTGTACCTTCTCCATCGCAACTATATCTTTTTTGAGATGCCCTTCCACTCCATCAACGTGCAAGTGGTCTGTGATGCTAGAATGTACATCCCTGACATGATCACCAGGTACCCGGGAGCTGCACATGATTCATAGGGGTGTGCATTCGTTTTGAACGCATATGTAAAACGCAACTTATTTTTTTTTAAACTTAAAAAAGTGATGATGCGCAACGCATCGTGATTTTCAACTTATTCAACATAGCTATGTTGAATACGTTGAACCTAAATAAACACTTAAACCCCCCACCCTCCTGACCCCCCCCAAGACTTACCAAAACTCCCTGGTGGTCCAGGGATGTGTCTGCACATCCCTAATGATTCATTTATTCTTAGGCAATCGGGCCTGTTTTACAATTTTGAAGACAGCCTCTATGGTGACGTTGGCTCATAGGTAGGAGCAATGCTTCTTTCTATAGTCCCTCTCCGGCTATGTTTTTACATTAAACTCCACTGACACAAGGAGCTGTTGGGGATGAGACTGCATCAGTTACGTGACAAATGGCTTATGCAGTGAGGTTGACAAGCCATAGTGCTAGGGCCCTTGTTTCTCCCTCCATGCTGGAGAGGCATGCTAAAGTTGGATGACCAAACAATACACTTGCCACAGACTTTCAACTTGTTAACTTTAAGCAAGTAGATATTCAATTCCTCTATCTTGGAGCTTTTGCAATGTCACTTGGCAACCAAAACCTTTTTGTGTCCACAGTGCAGGGACTCCGAGGTCCAGTGTGCCCGGTTAGTGCCAGGATGTCAGCCGCAGTTTGTCTTGACCATCTTGGGGGTAGATGAGTTCTATTAAAGATGGGGGCTGTGCATTTTGGCCCATTCCTAGTCACTATGTCATGTCAGACAAATATATAGCTCCGAAGGACATCCTGAAGGTCAGAAACATGCACAATCATACCACAAGATTCATTGCTTTCTGCAATGATACGTGTGGCAGATGTGATGTACAGCTTCAGTGTTAGAGAAGTGCTAGATTCTGAGAGTTTGCTTGTGAGTGACATGGACAGATTTAGTAGGAACCTGTTTATGGATAAATCCATAAACTGCTATGACAGTAATTAATAAGCAATAGTAGCTTGTGATCTACCTAATGTTTGGGTACTAGGCAGAACCTTGTGACTTGGATTGACCACAGATGGAAACAGGATACTGGGCTTGATGAACCCTTGGTCTGACCCAGTATGGCATATCTTATGTTCTTATGGCTAGAGAAGGTGTTGTCAGCTGATGGCTTTATGAGCCAAAAAAGCTGGTAAAATCAGCACTCAAAGGCGAAAACTCGCGAGTTTTTGCCTTTGAGTGCTAATTTTACCAGCTTTTTCGTCTGAAGTACTTCTTCTAATGTTTTTGTTCTTTTTGAAGGTATGCAATACTGAAATTTTTTAAGCTCTGCTTTGCAAGCTTTTGATATCGCAAAGGAACCCCTTGTGCGAATTCTGTTCAATTTCATCCTGTGACGTTTTAAGCCAATTCATGTGGCTTTTAAGCCCCTGAGGCAGCTCTTTGAGAGAAACTCGGCCAGAGTCGGGCAAGCTTCAATAAAGTCCTGTTTACACCGATCCATCCATCTGTTTTCATTGCTGTCAGCCATCTTGGATCGGCTACCGGTTTGTTTTCTTGGACCTTCAATTTTATATAGACACATGCATATGTGCAAATGTCTCTTTATAAGGGGTGTGCACTGAGGCTACTTACCCTTTATCCAATGTAGGGATAGAAATTCCAAACCTCCTAGTTTCAAAGGCTCCCTTCTTCCCTTAAAACCCCGCTAACTAGCCCTGATTTTTTGAATTGTTTTTATTTACACGCCAGCCATAGCATAAGTAAAGTTACTTGGTAGGGACCCCTGGCGCACATTTGTGCACGTTACGTATTTACACGCGCATCCTTGGTCTTCCCCCAACACATCCATGCCATGCCAAAACCGTGCCCATGACCCTCCCCTTTTTCAAGCTTTTTGATTTGTGTGCATGCCAGGAGATATGCACGTACCCGGGCACATTTTAAACTCCGCACTGTGTGTGCCGGCCTGAGAGATGTGATATCTCCTGGCTCTGGTGTGCTTTTAAAATTTTCCCCTAAAGGTGGAACCCATTATAGTAAATTATTAATTCTGAGAACTATTTATCATGGTGGCAAAGGGGGAGAGGGGGGCATGGGACACTGTTTCATAATAGCTGGGCACTTATATTTTGGCAAAAACAGAGCTGCACCATTTTGAAGTGATAAGTGGTGAAATTCAGAATTGAAGATTTATTTATTTATTTATTTATTTATTTATGGTTTTTATATACCGGGAGTTCCTGTATACAATACATATCACTCCGGTTCACAGGTAACAGTAAAAACTACTGCCGGATGGCAGTTTACATGTAACAAATCTTGGAACAAATCAAACAATTGATCTATAATAAAGAAAACACTATTTATTATAATAAATAATAAATATAATAAATATGTATTATTTATTATAATAAAGATCACACTATTTGATAGAAGATAAGAGATAATATCCATAATAATGCAGATGATATTTTTATTGCATTACAAAAAAAGCGTTGAAAAAGTACTGGAATTTTTCTCAACCAAAAGTGTATGGGGAGTGTTGTCTAGGTGTTAATTATAAATTTTAGTGATATGTATTTGAACAGATAATCCTATTCCTAAAGGATATTTTAACCATATTTTATGAATGCCCATTCCCACTTTTAATAAAAAATTCCAAATATAAGAATTTAATTTCTATCAACTTTTTTTTGCCACTTGTGTTGTATTGATTTAAGCACAGTATGATTTAATTATTCTCTTGGTAGATTTACTGTTTGTTTTTTTTTAAGTTTTCATTTTGCTTTGTTCATAATATCTGGAACCAGATTACACTGGTTAGGTATTTTTTTTTTTATCAGTGCTACTGTTGAAAATCAATTCTTCAAAACTCTACAGCCATGGCTAAAGTCAGTAGTTTGGCATCTGCTCCTTTTTCTTGCAGAAGAGGTACAAGGCAAAACTGTCTTTTTGCTTATTCAACACAAACTACTAATCATCCACCCAGAATTAAGTTTTTATCCTAAACTTAATTCTGGTCCTTGGTGTCATTTTGAAGGTAATTTCATTTTCTTCAGTTCATTTCATAGTATAAGTACATTAGGTAGAAAGAAGGTTTCAAAGATAGCAATATGCCAGCTCAAGATATATAGTTCTTTGTTTCAGTTGGAAACCACGCATTTAACTTCACTGTCAAAAGTCTGGAATAAAAAAGCTGAATGGTGCTCCAAAAATCCAAAACATATCAGGCCGAATTTTAAAATGGCCACATGCATAAAAAATCGGGAGCTACGCATGTGGTCGGGCCCTGTGTACCCCACACACATTTTCAAAAGGGGCTCGGCCACGTGAGGAAGCCCCGATATGCGCACGAGTACTGGGCCCTAAAAAAAGGGGTGGGCTGGGAGGCATGGCCTGGACAGTGAGGGGCAGGGTGGGATGGAAGCAGCCATTAGCCGCTGTCCTGGAGAAGCACACGCTTACAGCTGGCTGGTGCACGCACACTACTTCTGCTGCAGGGGGACAGTAAGTAATACAACAAAACAAACTTGAGTCCATAGGAAGGGTTTAGGGGTGGGGAGGAGAGGAGAGGGGAAGAGGGAGGGAGTTTAGGTAAGGGGGGTAGGAAAGTTCCCTCCCAGTCTGCCCCTTAATTGGAGTGGACTGGGTGGAAACTGGGGGAGGCCTGAGTGTGTCGCCTCACGTAGTTAGCAAAAAATTTGCCCCGGTGCGCACGGATTTTAAAATCCGGCACGCACATGCATACGGCCATCCAATTTTATAACATGCGTACACCGACGCATGCATGTTATAGAACCAGTGCATCTATGTGCGCACGCCGGGATACCCCACGCACACACGCTTGTTTTAAAATCTACCCCATAATTCTCTAAGGAGTAAATTGTCAAAGGAGTTACACACATACAATTAGCATATATGCTTGTAATTAGCTTGTACTTGCGTTTATGCTATTTTATAAACATCAAAATTATGTGTGTATGCAGCAAGCTACTATAAACTAGGTTCCTGCCCCATGAGCTTATTATGAGTTGGAGCCTTACAATGTGGAGCAAGTGTCTGAATCTGAGTGATATGTTTTGGATCTGTCAAAAAGGGGTTTTCAACCCTGCAAAGACTGCAAGCCTCTGCAGCCAAGATGAAGGAATATAAAAATACATCAAAAAAATCCTGGGTACTCTGTTGTGAATGACAAATGTTCTGCAAGAACCAGCATCCAGCTCTCACAGTGTTAAAAAGATAGGAAAAAGAATGTACTGTTTAGCCTGCCCAGAGAACAGCACTACATAGCCAGCAGAGGAGGAAGCCAAGGGAATGCTGGAGACCATTTGAGGAAGAAAAGGAACTGGTTCTATCTGTGTTGAGGGTTGGGGATGGCCAGGAGTTGGAGCTGGTGTTGCGCCCCTGCCCACGGTGCCGCGGACAGGGCCTGACTTCCGCCATCCCGCAGCCCGACCGCCATCTTGCCGGCATGGCAGGAGTCGTGCCACGCCTTCACCTCACGGCCTGGAGGCCGCCATGATGCCGCTGCCACTCCCCCGTGGCTGGACCCGGAGGCCGCCACAGCCGGGTCCTTTCCTGTGGCTGGGAGGCCATCCTGGAGCCTCGTCCTTTGGCAGGGCCTGCCCTGAGGCCCGGCTTTCCCCTGCTTGTCTGCGGCAGGGACGCCGCTGTCCAGGGTCCTGGACTTCCTGTTTCCTGCCCCTCCTAGGGCAGGCCCACAGCTCTCTTCCCTTCTTAAAGGGACTGAGAGGTGTGGTTCTCTAGGCAGCTCCTCCCAGGGAGTTGCCCTCTCAGCACTATAAGAAGGCTTTGCTTTATTCCTTCGTTGTCTTCGCATCTATCCTGATGCTCCTGATGACGTCTCTTCAGTTTGATGCCTGTTCCAAGTCCTGAGGTCTGTGTTTCCAGATCCTGATGTCTGTCCCATGTCTTGATGTTCATTCCATGTGCTGATGTCCATGACTCCATAACCTGATGTCTGTTCCATGTCCAGATGTCTATGCTCCGTGAGTCCATTCCAGAGAGATATCCGTGACTCCATTCCAGAGACACACCAGTGACTCCATTCCAAAGAGACATCCGTGACTCCATTCTAGTTATGTCCAAGCCTTCCATGATGTTCCAAGTCTCCTTGATGTTCCATGTTCCATCATGTTTCTGGTCCTAATGCTCCAGGTCCTATAGGACCCGTGCCTCAGGAAATTCCCTGTTTTTAATCTGAGTTGTCAAGCTCCAAGGTTTTAGCTTGTCTTCCTAGTCCTGACTCCGGAGGATCTGAGGGGTTGCTGCAACCCTGCGCTAAGAAACTTCCTGAGCCTGTCCCATTCTCCTTGTAGTCCGTGACCAGCGATCTGGCTGTGTAGGGCGTAATGGAGACAGTGTGGTCCGCAAACCACGTGCTCTGTAGGGCGCCTTGGGGTCTTGCTCATCCCTCCTTGCCTCCTGTCCTCGTCTCCTCAGTTCCAAGTCTTCGTCCCCTCGTCTCCTCAGTTCCAAGTCTTCGTCTCCTCATCTCCTCATCTCCTCAGTTCCAAGTCCTTGTCTCCTCAGTTCCAAGTCTCCAAATCTCCATGTCTCCTCAGTTTCAAGTCTCCAAGTCTCCACATCTCCATGTCTATGTTTCCAAGTCTACTTCCAAGTCTCCAAGTCTACTTCCAAGTCTCCATGTCTATGTTTTCAAGTCTACATCCAAGTCTACTTCCAAGTCTTCATGTCTACGTTTTCAAGTCTACGTCCAAGTCTCCACGACTCCATGTCTACGTTTCCAAGTCTACTCCCAAGTCTCCAAGTCTATGTCCAAGCCTCCACGTCTCCAAGTCTACGTCCAAGTCTACGTCCAAATCTCCAAGTCTCCAAATCTATGTCCAGTTTTCCAAGCTCCAACCAGCTCTGCTCCTGTGCCACCCATTGGGCATCAGGTGTGACTCGTGTCCTGACCTGAGCCACTCCGTGGCCCAAGGGCTCCGCTCTCCTATGAGCCAAGTGATGTGCACCGAGCCCACACCATTGGCTCCTGAAGGCTGCGCTCGCAACAGCTGGAAGCCAGAAAGAGAGGATTGTATCTGGCAGCTCTACAATCAGTTCTTCTCTTGAAGAGCTAATTATTGAGAGGGAGAGACAGAATCTGAGCTCTGAGGAAACGGAGAGACAGACAGCTGTTCTTGCTTCATAGCCGAGCTATATATAAAATCCCAACAAGGGACATAGGAGCCAAGAGCTGAGAGACTTCCTTTCCAGAGATATCCAGGCCCAGGAACACATGGTTGGATCACCTAAGAGACTGAGTTAAGTAATCTAAACTTTGAACAGAGAGTATCTTAGCAGAGGAGGGAGAAGGTTTATTTCTTTGCCTTTTGTCACAAATTCAGTATGTCATCTTAACTACTTCAGTCTTTCAGCCAAAGTCAAGCATAAACCCATGCGGGCTGGGACAGAAAAGCTGATGAGCCATGGTCTTTCTATAAGAGATTGAAATCAGGCCAGCTTTCTGTTTAGCACCAAGTAAATTATTTAATGAAGCTCCCCAGAAGAGAGATACCTTTCACACACTGTAGTGCTCATTTATTTGGTTTGTCATCTAGCCAGCTTCACCATCAAGAGGGACTTCTTAATTTTCTTGCTTGTTTTTTTTTTTTTCACACAAGTTTGTGTTTGGGAAAGGGTGCACCCTTTACAAACTGGTGACATTGGGTGTTCCCTCCCCCCTTTTTTGAGTATTCAGGGGTAAAGACAATTTTTGAAAGCTGTGTACTTCATTGCTTCCCCCCACCCCCAGCCTTTCTCTATTAGCATTCCTTGTTTTTTTTTTTTACTATCCATATGAATATGCTGGATGTCCTGACTAACAGGCCATACACAGTGTTTTTCTGCTTTGATTTAAAATAAGAAAACTGTATGTTTATATTATACTCCACCACTGTTCTTTTCTCATTTAATGTTCTGGCTGGATTTACTGTCTACTTGCACAATACTGGTTTAATTACTGTTTTATTCTGGTGTGATAAATTTAGGTCCAACAAGTGAGAGGTAGTTTGGGAAGGGCATAAAATAGTGGTAACGGGGTGACCAGGACCCTGCCTCATCACCAACTCAGGCTACAAACCTGAAGATAAATCATTTTAATAAATATAAATTCTCATATGGTTCCCCCCCACCGCAAGCACAGGGATAATTCATTAGGGGTGTGCATTCGGATTGACCGCATTAGTGAAACGCAACTCATTTTTTTTTTTTACTTAAAAAATTGATTCGACATAAACGATCGGATTTCCCACATATCGAACATAGATATGTTCGATATGTGGGAAATCGCGATTGTTGAGCCAAAATAAAAATATAAACCCCCTCACCCTCCTTAATCCCCCCCCCCCCCGACTTACCACAACTCCCTGGTGATGGAGCGGAGTGAGGACGCCATTTCTGCAATCCTTGGCGAGAAGCATGTGACGTCGGCGGCACGTCGAGTGACGCCGGCGTCACGTGATTCCCGGCTCGTTCGCGCCGGATGGCTCGTTCGGCCCAAAAAGAGGCCCCCCCAAGCTGGCCAAAAGTTCTTTTTGGGCCGAACGAGCCGTCCGGCGCGAATCACGTGACGCCGCGTCACTCGACGTGCCACCGACGTCACATGCTTCTCGCCAAGGATTGCAGAAATGACGTCCTCACTCCTCGCTCGATCACCAGGGAGTTGTGGTAAGTCTGGGGGGGGGATTAAGGAGGGTGAGGGGGTTTAAATTTTTTTTTTGCACATATGTACATATACCCAACTCATTGGATTTTTTTTATGTCCATATTGGCCGCAAGTGGGACCCCCTTTCGGACATAAAAAATATGAACATAAAATTTTGCTCTGCACATCCCTATAATTCATAGTACAGACTGGGTGGGTGAGGAACATGTATTTTCGGTTTCATATGCATATTTACCTACACAAAAACAGGAGCAGTCTAGGGGAATTCCTGAGTGGTGCCAAGAGGTATTCACAGAGTTGTTTGAAAGTTATCCTCTCTGCATATGATCTAGTTTATATTACAAATCACTAAAGACAGACCAACTCACACAATATTAATTGAAATGCAGCTTTGAACCAAGATCTCTGAAACGGTGTAATTCAATAAAATAAATGGTGAATCACCATTTGGAAGATTTGCAGATTGCATATTATGGCTCTCTAATTTTGCAAAATGACTAAAATAAAATTTGAAAGGCTAACAATTAGAGCGATGTAGCCACAATAGGGCTTTAACACACATTAAATAGTGTAGATTGCTGTGATGTACACTGTTTAGCATGCAATATAGCTTTATTGCTGCGATATCACGTGACGTATACAATATTTTGCATAGCCCTGCCCAGATTCCCTCCTTTATTTTTATGAGCTGCTGTGCATGCATGAACTTTGTAAATCCATGCAAAGCAGCTCATTAACAGCAAATTAGATTAATAACTTAACATGTTCAACTTTGAAGGGTGTCAGCCTCATTAAGTTAACACCACCTCCTCGGGAAACAGTAATCTAATGCAGGAGCCTCAAGACTCCAACGGGGATCCCAAGGATCCCACGTTAGATTTAAAGGGCCATACAAAAATTATAACAAATGCCGCATGAAAAGGAAAAGAGTGAGAGTGTGTCTAAAGTGCCTCCCTGCTTACTCCAGGGCGGCCACTTGTGGGCTGCCTCAACATGCCAAGTTAAAAAAAAAATGATAGTAGTCACATGATGTCAGCCCCCCCAACCTTTCACCCCTGTCTGAATAAATTAAAGTATGTCCCCCTACCCTTCCTTTCCTTACAAATATGTGATGGCACTGGTTCCCCTCCTATAAGCCCCACAATGATAATACAAAATCATTGGGGTATAGGACCCTCCCAATATCTTCCCTCTCCCATTCCCCAAATGTAAAAAAAAATCATTTGTGTCAAGCGAAACCTAACACCCCCCCCCCCCCCCCCCCCCGAATTCCCCTATATTCTTTTCCTGCATCCCCAAACCTCAGAAGATGCAAAGTGATCCCACGTTGTGGCCTGGGGGCACCCCCTAGTCCTGAGCCCAGTTGGCACCATTTTTCAAAATGGCGCTGACCTGACCATGCTGCGGTCACATGACTGGGGCAAGGTCCTGGAATTAGGTAGGATTTGGGGGCTGTCATCCTATCACTACTATCTTTTTCAATATGGCATGTCAGGGCTGCCTCGCGTGGTGACTTCGGATGAGCAGTGAGTCCCTCCACACACTTTTTTTTCTTTTTGATACAGGATTCTCGGTTGCATGAATCTTTAAGGTGATGGTGGTCCCCATGAGGTTGTGGGGTTGTTTTATCCTGCAGTGTTTTGCCTCAAGAGAAAACAATGCCGTGATAAAACCTCGGTGTTTTGGGGGGGAGGGGCCTATCGAGGTGGCACCCCCTCCCGCAAAGAAACATTGTGGTTTTATGGATATAGGTCAGTGATTACTATTTTATTGCCTACCTCTTCTGTTCTCCGCATACATTTTTCAATTAAGTCAAAAAATCTAGTTATACAAAATGTCTTAGACGGTATTCAAATCACTAACCACAATCAATGAATCTAAATTTCTGAAGCTCATTGTCTGTATCATATAGACATATGCTTTTGAAGTGTATCATGCTAACACCTAAAACTGCATGCTATAGACTAAACATCTGAAAAACAAAATAAAATCACATTGTAACATATTTTAATGGGTCCTAGGATTCAAAGGGGGGGGGGGGAGGGGAGAGAAGAAGATGTGAAGAAATAAACAAAATGCTTTTCATATTTTTAATGAGCTGTTTTATATACAGTCTATTTAGTTTAAAGTGATGGCTAGCAGAACTAACTTGCAAGCAAGGGTAACATCTGTCTGAAAATGTTTCAGCTAAACTAAACTGTGCTGTGACTTGCATATAACCTGTTGCTGTAGCCATGGAACTGTCAATACCACAAAAATTCATGAAAAACTGGTAATAATTCAACAGATCGGATGCACTTTGCTCCCATTTTCATCCATGCAAGCACTCCATTTTTGCTTTACCTGTAGGTCCTTAGCACTGACAAATGATATGATTTGCTCACAGTTCCATGAAAACACTTTGCTTCAGGTTGGATGGGGAATAACTCGTTCCCCTCACTTGCATGTCTATTTGAAAGTACAACTTTGGGGGAAGCGAGAATTTACACCAGGCATTGCATATGCCTATGGGGTTATCACCTGACTGAGGAGACGATTTTGTTGTTTGTTTTGGAATCAAGTCACTCAGTTTGAGACCAGAAAGGATACCATAGTAAACAGCTATTCAGAAAGGTCAGGTGAATACTTTAAATGCTATTTACAAACTGAGAAGAGGCTGTGTGGGAGGCTGAATAGTAGGAAATTGGCCAATAATGAGCATATAATGAGGCATTTGAGGCTGAGCAGGCTCCAAGGTGGATTATGCATTCTCGGTCTCATTACAATATTCATGGCCCTCATTTTCCTTCTGCAGACATGCAAAGTTACTCTGGGGAGACTGATCCCCAATAGAAAAACAAAAAAAAAAGAAGAAGGAATAGAGAAAACATACATGAACTATGACATTAATGTAAACTAAAAGCAAAAAGCCAAATATATCTAGGCATTTTTCAGTCTCATCCTTATCTCATTTGTATACTGTCTCCACATTTATTAACCCAAGGTCCATAGGAATCAATGGACAAAGCCCCAGCAGTCAGACACTTATCAAAATGCTTATTAAAATGAGAAAACCAAACTATAACTCATAAAAAACTGCTGGCATGCAAGATGAGCTTATACAGTATAAAACATGTTAAAAATCATCTTTTCCTGTCTATACATTCTTTATTATTTATCCTTCATGGTCAGTTGTCCTGTCTATGAAGGAATGCTTACAGGCATAAAGGCAAAGCAATTAATTGATCCTGGTCATGTACATCTTTGCTGAACATACACCATTATTCCAGGCAACGTATACAAGGGTTCCATCCCTGCATCACATATCCTACATTCCCAGTAGCTGCATCATACCAGAGAGGGGAGCTCTGCTTTCATACATACCAGTCCTGCTAACACCTGCCATCTGCAACAGTACTTCCATCAAGCATACTGGGATAGTGCCCTGGGCAACTCCTGCTGTCATTACTCTGAACAGGAGTACCAGCCAGTGCACATGGAAGTCACTATGACATCGACACAAAAAAATAGACACATCTGGAGTCAAGAAGAGGGACTGTTGTCCCTCACTCACTTGACCCTTCTCTAAAGGCTAGAACCTGTTAAGGAAGGACAGAGAGAGCAGAAAAGGGGGAGGAGGAATAGCTCTTTATGCCAAACACAATATCCAAGCAACTGAATTGCAAGGGATGAGAGGTAAAGAAGCATTATGGACCATCCTAAAAAGAGAAGATGGTGCTTTCATTTTTACTGGGGTGATCTACAGGCCTCCAACCCAAATGAACTCACAAAGTCCCCCACCCCATCCACCCAAGAAGTAAATAGTATAGATAAATGTGAAAAACTAGCCGATTACTTTAAAAGTAAAATATCCAAAATTCTTACTCGACTCCCCTCCAACCCCGCCCCCACCGACCCACTACCCATCGACAACAAAATTAATCTAGACTCCCTTGACACCACCTCCGTGAAGGAAGTTGAATCCATACTAAAAAAAGATGTGACCAGCCACTCATATCGCAGACATCATCCCATCAAAAATCCTCCTCACTATTCCCTCCGCCATTGCGAAACC
Source organism: Rhinatrema bivittatum (assembly GCF_901001135.1). Classification (NCBI taxonomy): domain Eukaryota; kingdom Metazoa; phylum Chordata; class Amphibia; order Gymnophiona; family Rhinatrematidae; genus Rhinatrema; species Rhinatrema bivittatum. The sequence goes on along the minus strand of NC_042616.1, from coordinate 201,492,604 downwards.
AATAGCAGAAATCATCAACTGCTCCATCACATCTGGGAAAATCCCCGACCCACTTAAACTTGCCATCGTGAAGCCTCTACTAAAAAACCCCACCCTCGACCACAATGACCCTGCAAACTACAGGCCCATATCCAATCTCCCTTTCTTATCTAAAATCATGGAGAAAGTGGTTAACACACGACTCACCGATTTCTTAGAAGAAAACAATATTCTTCATCCTGCACAATATGGTTTTCGTAAAGATCGAAGTACCAAAAAACTTCTACTTGCTATAACGGATACCATCCTCAAAGGCATGGACCACAGCCAATCATACATACTTGCCCTTCTTGATATTTCAGCCGCCTTTGATACCGTGAACCATCAAATCCTAATATCACGCTTAGCAGAGATAGGAATCTCAAACACAGCCCTAGCTTGGTTCTCCTCATACCTCGACCACCGAAAGTACTTAGTCAAGCTTGATAATATTGAATCCGCTCACATTCCCCTTACACAAGGCGTACCCCAAGGCTCCTCTCTATCCTCCACCCTTTTCAATATATACTTACTCCCACTATGCCTCCTCCTCTCTAAACTTGGACTAAAATTCTTCTTATATGCAGACGACGTCCAAATACTCATTCCCATCCAGAAATCCATCAATGAAACCCTTCAGTACTGGGAATCTTGTCTTACATCCATCAATTCCCTCCTCTCCAATTTACACCTAGCACTCAACGCCTCTAAAACAGAAATCCTTATCATAGCAAATCAACCAATCGATTCAATCCATCAAATGATTCAAAACGCCTCACAAACTCACACACTAGCTCCCAGTGTCAGAGATCTAGGAGTCTCCCTAGGCAATCAACTAAGCTTCAAATCCCACATTAATTCACTACTAAAAGGGGGCTTCTATAAACTTCAAATCCTCAAAAAACTGAAGCCCCTCCTCCACGCCCACGACTTCCGTACTGTGATGCAAACCACTATACTATCCAAACTCGACTATTGCAACTCCCTCCTCTTAGGCCTACCAGCATCTACCATTAAACCCCTCCAAATCCTCCAAAACACCATGGCAAGAATCTTAACAAACACCAGAAAAACAGACCATATCACTCCCATACTCCAGGACCTCCATTGGCTCCCCATCGCCTTCCGTTCCCAGTACAAAACACTCATCATCCTCCATAACACGCTATACAATAACAATTCACCCTGGCTTGAAAATATGCCAAAATTCCGTCAAGCTAATCGCCCCACGAGAAACTCCCTTGCTGGCACTCTCCAAATCCCTTCACTTAAAATTGGACACCTTACCACTACCAGGGATAGAGCCTTCTCTATTGCGGGCCCCACCCTTTGGAATTCCCTCCCCGTCAAACTCCGCCTAGAACCATCCCTGAGCCACTTCAAAAAAGGAATCAAAACATGGCTCTTTAGACAGGCCTACCCCAACACCTCTCAATCCTAATTTTGTCCTACGAACCACCTTAGCTCACGCTCAGCCTTTACACCACCTCCCTGTCCTCCCCCTCCCCTTCCCATCACCCCTCCTGCTTCCTTCCCTTGCACTCCTAGCCCCCCAATACCCCTCCCTCTCACCCCCTAGCAACCCCTCCCTCAAAGTACCCGTGCCTTACTGTACCCCTTTCACTCTACCCCTGCTTCCTTCCCTTGCACTCCTAGCCCCCCAATACCCCTCCCTCTCACCCCCTAGTAACCCCTCCCTCAAAGTACCCGTGCCTTACTGTACCCCTTTTTCACTTTACCCCACCCGCCCCTCTCCCCCTGCTCCCTCCCTACTTTCTCCCCCCCCCTAGCTTTTAACTATACATATGTGCACTTGCCTCCCCATACTGTAAATAAGCCCACACATGCCAATTTCTCAAGTGTACATGCCTCGTTTAATTTGTATATAAGTTCCTTTGCATACTTAACCCTAACTTGAATGCAAAAAGTTGTAATTCTGCTGTTGACTCTCTCTTCCTTTGTATTTTGTATATTACCCAGTTAGCCCCTCCCTTGTTCATTGTAATTTCCTTTCTCAGTTGACTGTAAACCGACATGATGTGTCCTACGAATGCCGGTATAAAAAAGTGTTAAAAATAAATAAAAATAAATAAAATGAATGAATTGGACAGAGACCTCATTGAGGGCATCCAAAAGTTGGGAAAGAAAGGAGAAATATTGCTTGTTGGTGATTTTAATCTTCTAGATACGGACTGGAGCATACCTTCTGCGGAATATACAAAAAATAGAAAGTGGATGCCTTTCAAGAGGCTCTGATCAAACAAATGGTAATGGAACCCACGAGGGAGGATGTGGTCCTTGATCTAGTGCTCACTAATGGGGATAATGTCACTGATGTTGGGATAAGGGCTCACCCAAGTAGTAGAGATCATCAGATGGTATTGTTCAATATTGCAAATAGGATATAGAGAAGTCATACCAAGACCCAAGTTTTGAATTTCACAAATACGGACTTTGTCAAAATGGGGATGTACATGGAGGAAGAACTGGAAGACTGGGAGAACATGGGTGAGGTAGAACAACAGTGGGCCAAATTAAAAGTTGCTATTACAAAGGCAAAAAATCTATATGTTAGGAAAGTAAAGAAGAATAAGAGGAAAAAGAAACTAAGGTTTCTCAAAGGAGCTGGCTGAAAAAATTAAGGCAAAAAGAACAGTATTTGAGAAGTATAAAGGATCTAAAAAAAAGAGAACACAAGGAAGAATATCTGTTAAAAATGAGGGCGTCAAAGAAAGAAATCAGGAAAACAAAAAGTCAAGCAGAAGAAAAGAATTGTCAAAGAGGTAAAGAGAAGAGACAAAACATTTTTCAGATATATCAGAGAAAGAAGGGAGGCCTGAAGTGGTATAGAGAAACTGAAAGGTGACAGGGAGCACTGTGTGGAGTGAGATGAAGAAATGGCAGAAATATTAAACAAATACTTCAGTTCAGTGTTCACTAAAGAAGACCCTGGAGAAGGGCCATTGCTGGTTGACAAGACCGTAGATGGAGATGGGGTAGATGAAACTCTGTTTACAGAAGAGAATGTATGGGAAGAGCTAGGAAAACTGAAAATGGACAAAGCCATAGGGCTTGATGAGGTTCATCCCAGGATACTGAGGGAGGTTAGAGATGTGCTGGCGGGTCCACTGCATGACCCGTTCAATAGATTCCTGGAAACGTGAGTGTGCCGAGTGATTGGAAAAGAGTGGCAATAGTCCTGCTTCACAAGAGTGGAAGCAGAGAGGAGGTTGGAAACTACAGACCAGTTAGCCTCACCTCGGATGGTAGGAAAATTAATGGAGACTGTGCTGAAGGAAAGGATAGTGAACTATCTACAGTCAGGAACAGTCAGGAGGATTGCTGGACCCAAGGCAGCATGGATTCACCAGTGGAAGGTCCTGTCAGACAAATCTGATTGATTTTTTTGATTGGGTGACTAAAATATTGGATCGAGGAAGAGCTTTTGATATGGTCCCACATAGGAGACTTGTAAATAAAATGAGAAGCTTGGGAGTGAGGCTAAAGTAGTGGTGTGGATTAAAAACTGGTTGGCGGATAGAAGACACGTGTAATGGTAAATAGAACCTACTCTGAAGAAAGAACAATGTTAAGTGAAGTGCCACAAGGATCGGTGTTGGGACCGGTTCTGTTCAATAACTTTGTGAGTGACATTGCAGAAGGGATAGAAGGTAAAGTTTGTCTATTTGCAGATGGTACTAAAATCTGAAACAGAGTGGAAACACCGGAAGGAGTAGAGAGAATGAGACATGATTTAAGGAACCTTGAACAGTGGTCAAAGATATGGAAGCTGGTGTTCAATGCCACAAAGTACAGAGTCATGCATCTGGGGTACGGTAATCCAAAAGAGCTGTATGTGATGGGGGGTGAAGGGCTGTTGTGCAAGGAGCAAGAGAGGGACATTGGGTTGTTTGTGTCTGGCGATCTGAAGACAGCAAAGCAATGTGACAAGGTGATAGCTAAAGCCAGAAGAATGGTGGGCTGCATAGAGAGAGGAATAACCAGTAAGAAAAAGGAGGTGATAATCCCCTTATACAGGTCCTTGGTGAGGCATCAGCTGGATTACTGGTTCAGTTCTAGAGACCGTATCTCAAAAGGGACAGAAAATAGGATGGAGGCGGTCCAGAGAAGGACGACAAAAATGGTGAGGGGTCTCCATCAAATGACTTATGAGAAGAGGTTGAAGGGCCTAAATATGTATACCCTGGAGGAGAGGAGGTGCAGGGGATATATGATACCTGAAAGGTTTTAATGATGCACAATTAACAAACCTTTTCCATTGGAAAGAAATCAGTAGAACTCGGGGTCACATAATGAAACTCCAGGGAGGATGACTCAGAACCAACTTCAGGAAATATTTCTTCACGAAGAAGATGGTGGATGCCTGGAATGCCCTTCTGGAGGAGGTGGTGAAAACAAAAATAGTGAAAGATTTCAAAGGGGCATGGGATTAACACTTTGGATTCCTAAAAGCTAGAGGATGGAATGAAGAAAAGAGTGCATGGGGGTAACTTCCTGGTATGGCGGTTACTGCCCTTAACCAATAAGCCTGATACTTTTGATGCAAATCCAACATTGCTCTCTGCTTCAATGGCAAGAGGTAACTCAGGTCTGGATTTATCAAAATGCGGTAAGTACTGCATGTGATAGCAAAATGGGTGTGGTTTATGCAAAAATTCAGTTTATTGCAATTTGAAGAGCTAAGTTAGTGCACATTATCTGAATTTGCAATAGGTGTCAGACCTGTTGTATTTCCTGCATATGACCACTGGGTGGACCATTTTTGTGAGAGAGAGAGAGAGAGAGAGAGAGAAAGAGAGAGAGAGACTGGCCATAATGTCATCCCCATAGGTAGGTATTTGTATCCCTATGGTAGACCCACCTAGTAACTCGAGGTGGGTTTAGGTATGAGTGTAGGGGGTTAGGGGCCACTTTGACATTCTATGTGACACATATGAACAGAACAGTGGTCTCTTGTGAACATTTGATGACCCTTGGAGTGAGGAAACTCACTCCAAGATGAGATTTGGGCAATGTTCTCTCCACTTAGCTTGATGTTACCCAGGAAGACAGTCCATCAAGCTAGGTTGAGAGAACACTGCCCAAATCTCATCTTGGAGTGAGTTTCCGCACTCCAAGGGTCATCAAATGTTCACAAGAGACCACTGTTCTGTTCATATGTGTCACATAGAATGTCAAAGTGGCCCCTAACCCCCTACACTCATACCTAAACCCCACCTCGAGTTACTAGGTGGGCCTACCATAGGGATACAAATACCTACCTATGGGGATGACATTATGGCCAGTCCTACTCTCTCTCTCTCTCTCTCTCTCTCTCTCTCTCTCTCCCTCCCTCCCTCTCTCCCTCCCCCTCCCTCTCTCCCCCCCCCCAGTAGCTATCACAATTCAAAGAGGTATAGTTAAAATCAGCTTACAATATGGTGCTATCACATGCATTAACAGGGCTTTTCACATATGAAAATGCCTTATCACATTTTAATAAATGACCCCCTCAGACAACAAACAAGTGCCCTGACTTTGATGCACTGGGAAACTAAATATGGGGGTGACCTGTATGGTGCAGCAGATGCTATCACAACCTTGCTGGGCAGATTAGATGGTCCTTTTCTGCTGTCATTTCTATATTTCTATGTTTATTGTGAGAAAAGTAGTACAGGATGTCTTTTTACTATGCCAAGGAGAGATTGTCCCTTTAAAAGTAGGGCTGTTCTATCAACATTTTGTTTGTTTTTATTTCATTTCATTTTGAAAGCACTGCCAAATTAAAAAAAATAAATCTGAGACCTGGTCCTGATTCCTTAAGCATCCATCAAATTCTCTTCAGCAAAGGCCATTTCAGCCCCCAGGAACCTCTCAACCTCCCCTCACTCCAGACTTTAGCTCGTTTCAAGTCTATTGGTCCATGGGTCTTCCAGGGATCCCATGTTGCTCCTGTTCACTGCTCCTGGTTTCTAAAATGGCCACCGTTCAAACTGAAGCTGGTGCCATTATATTGTACAACAGAACTTACCTTATAGAATCTTTGATACAACATAATGGCAGCCTCAAGCTGACCACTGGCCACTTTGGAAGGCTGGAGCAGCAGGGCAGGAGTGACTGGGGATTGCTCCTGCTCCATGAAGACCAGTGAACTTCCAGACCTGCAGTGGGTTAAGGGATGGGGTGGGGAGCCTTCACCAAAGTGGATTTGGTGAGTAGAGTAGGGGGAGGGGACACTTGGTTTAGTTTTATTTTGCAGGGCTTTTTTATTTATTTAATTTTGGGTAAATGAAACAAAAATGAAATAAACAAGAAAAAGAAAAGAAACTAAACTAAAACAAACATTTTTCATGTGCACACCCCTATTTAAATGTTAGTAATGTACTGCCTGAGTGACTTCTGGCAGTTGAATAAAACTAGAACAAAGGTATAGGTGAAGAACATATTTTGGACCAGGCATGGAGTATAAGGACATAAAAACATAAGATGGCATACTGAGTCAGACTGAGAATCCATCAAGCCCAACAGTGGTCAATCCAAGTCACAATTACTTGGCAGAATCCCAAGCAGAGGCCATTACTGAAGTGTCTTTGATGGCTCTACCATCAAAGACACTTCAAATATATTTTCTTGTTATACTGATTACTTGATTATTCAAAAACATGCCATATATATTCCCTTTTGGCTTGGAAGTTGCTTCCAGCTCAGTCAGAATTGGTCTTTAGTGGGCTATGATTCCATAAGCCTTCATATGCAACTACCGGGATTTATTCCCCATTTTATATTTTACACACACACACACACACACACACACACGCCACTCCCAGTACAGTCATCACAGTGACAGTAGTCTGCAAAGGGCCACAGATTCTAGTTCCAGGTTTGTGTGAATCCTAAGTCTTGCTCCTACATATCAACTTTTTGTGATGGCTTCAACTCCCTCTCTCGAAACACTATGAACAGCAGCCCCAGCCCAAGACAGCCCAAAGAAGAGAAGCCAAGCCCACCAATGGAACTCAGATCCCCCACATGGTAGTGTGCAGCCCTGTTACTTAGCCACCAGTCTGGCTCATGGTTTCAAATACCATTGCGAATATTTTCTAAATCCCTATATTCAGATGCTGTTTGCCAGATGAAATCCTCTCAGGGTATATTGACCCCTGTGAAAGAGTGGCCCTACTTCACATCCTTAACCTGGTCTACCTTAAACCCTACAGGGAGAGAGAGCTCTGTGGGCGGGACCCTGCTAGGATAGGATAAGTGTGTGAGCCCAGCTGGGAGCTTCTCTGGAAGAAGGTATGGTAAAAGTACACTGTTAAGAAGGTAGGCATTTTACTGATGGCAGTGTTTGAATGTGATAACGAAGCTTAAGTTGCATGAAGAAAGGCTGGAGTCTGTGTGGTTCCTGCTCCAGCCTGTGAAGATTTGCTCAGCTATCCTACAACCCCCTTTATTTTGAATGTAAAAAACCCTTAAATAAAATAAATAAATAAATAACAATGTAAGAAGCACATATCTCTTGTTCAACATGAGTGATACATTAATTTTCATATTTCTTTTTCTTTGATTTTCAGTACTCTGGAGGAAAGAAAATGGGAGAATATATTATTGGGATTTACAGTAGTAACAGTGTGATAGCTATTGTGAAAACTGAAAGTTACAGTGAGCACATCACATTAAAGTCTTGCCCCGTATAGGCTGACCTTTGGTGCATGCAAAATTAAATACATAAAAACCAGGGGACATCAAAATTTAACCGGCTATTCTGTCAACAGGCTGAAATCCTGGAAACGGTTACGGCAAACTCCTAATGGGTAGTTTGCCTCTTAACCTACTATCTCAACAGAAATTATTGTGGATGAACGACTTGCTTTTTGTTCTGAGCCTAATCACTGAATTGTCGAAAAAATCGCCCTTAGCTTACAAAAATGACTCTTGATTATAAATAATAGCTCCAGCCTGAGAGAAAGAAGCAGGCAACAACCGAGCCTTCCAACCAATTTATTCAGCAGCAATCCACTTTCTATTTGTCTAAACTAAATATAGCAACGTTTACTCAAGAAATCAATAGCGCTTGCTGAGAGCACAGCGAAGGCATGAATATTTCATCAATCCAAGAGAGAGAGAAAGATGGCAATCAGCAAGCTGACAGTTCTGTGTAGGCCGACTTTGGCCTTGTGGATGATTCATCGTTACTTGGACAATGGCTTCCCTCCTGAAAGTCACAATTGTACTATAGGCACCCTTCTATTTTTAACATTAATTGCATTGTAAGTGACAAAATGTTATCATTTTTAACCTGAGAGAGATGGATTTTCTTACATCTTCTGTGACAGGATAATAAGCCTCACCAAAAGCAATAATAGTAACTCAATACTAGCAGCAGGCACTCCAGCATGCCCTGTATATATCACAGTGCTGAATAAGAGAGAAATGTGGGGATTTTGCAAAGTTAAGTTACAATAATTTAAAAGAGTAAGTTCTGCTTGTTGCAATAGGAAAAAAAACCCAGCAACTAAGTATTCAGTACTGAATATTTGGTTACTGAATATATTTACTTGGAATTGTATCTCTAGAAATTGTTATACTTCTTAAAGAAAAACACCAGAAATGAGCCTGAAATCCTGGCAATGAATTTTGTGGTATCAGACTGTAGAGAAGCCATGCCAAAAAAAGAAAATTGACAAACTAAGCAATTTCTAGCCTTGACCCTGCATGGCATAGCTGTCACACATCTGTAATTGAAGAAATACAATCTGAATGCAATCTAACTGGCTCTTATTTCTCTCCACTTTCTTTTAAAATCCATGCAAGGAGAACATACCAGGAAAGCAATGTCTATTTATGCCTCAAACAGAGATTCCTGTACAGGACATATACTTTTATTGCTTTAGAATGAATCACAAAATGCACTATTTTATGTTGATACTGAAGAAATATGTTATCACACTATTTCCCTTGTCTTATAATCACAAGATCTAATTGTATACAAGGTAGGAATAGGTGAGTCACTCACATTTGATTTGAGTGTCCTACATACCATGGACAGCAGGACATGGTTCATATTTTCTGAATCACTCCCATTAATCCACTGAGGCTCAAATCAAACCAAACTAGAATGATTATACCTTCCAAAATCTGAGTCCGCTCTGACTCAGCTCTGCTAAACATGTTTGACTCTACTCTGTGAACCAGGACAAGTGATTACTTAGGGGCCAATGCTATAAAAAATGTGCAAAGAAATTGCGTCCATTAGTAACGTATGCAGATTTAATTTGTGCACAATATTTCGCCAGCACCACGGATACAATATTTTAATTTATCTGAAATTAAAAGCGCGCAAAAATGGCGCACATTGTTCGAAACAGAGTATCCGTAGCGCCATCATTATTATTGCATTGGACGTTCAATATTGCATCGCGTGTGCAATCAGTCTGCTTACATATGTCAAAAAAGAGTTTGGCAACTGTAATACAATTGTTGAAGTACAAAAAAAAAAGATATTTAAACCAAAAAATGCATATTTGATATCGGCTTTGCTCCTCCCCATTTGTGCCTGTGACGTCAGCAAGCGGATCATAATCCTATCAGCAGCAAGATATATCAATTGCTGCAATGAGGCTAACTTCCCCTTTGTGTCGAGTTTGATTAGACCTGTACTGGCTACAGACTGGTCCCTTGAATTCACACGACTTGAGCTTCATCGAGACTTGAGCTTCATTGAGATTCATGTCATCTCTTCATTTCCTTCATTATGCAAAGGTAAGAACAGGTTGCTTTCTACTTATATAAACACTTTTAATATTATATATATATTTTTTGGCATATATAGTAAATGTACGTTCTTGAATACAGCATTTGAGGATAGAGCATGTTAAGGATCAACGTCCAAAAATGGGGTGTCGCAAAATCATTTATAATGGGCCCGCTAAGGGTATTGGCAATGTGTGTACAGTGTCTGGGGGCAAACCTTTTTCTGTGTCTTAACATTAGCATTCCTGAAATCCACTCGTGTAAAAGCTTTTTCATTTTTCTCGGTGTGTACTAACGATTTTTATGTACATCCTATTCCTGTATGCCCGGCTCACATCGTAATTGAATGGCCATAAAATTGCATTGCAGATCAACAACTCATGCTTGAATGTTTATAATACCGGGAAGCAGCCACCCCCGGCACCATTCTTACCCACTTTTTGAATGTCTGTTAGCTTCTTAAAGGTCACTCGATCCGTGTACTCTAGTGATTCTTTTTTGGTGTCATTAAAGCCCGCCTTTTTTTTTAATTATTATTATTTTGGGGTAGTAATCTGGGAGGCCTTTCTCACTCTGTCCATGCTATCTGGGGGGCCTGTGTTTCTCTGTTCTTCCTATACTCTTTTTTTCTATCCATGTTCAGAATTTCCTTTCATTCGGGCCCCTTGGAAATTGATTTTGCCACGAGTAGTTAAAAACATGTTAGCATAAGGATGTTCAATCCTATATGCCGGTCATTCTTTTTTGGTGCCATTAAAGCCCGCCTTTTTTTTTTAATGCCTATTTTGGGGTAGCAATCTAGAAGGGTTTTCTCTCTCTCTCTCTGTCCATGCTATCTGGGGGGGGGAAGGGGGCTGTGTTTCTTTGTCCTTCCTATACTCTTTTTTTCTATCCATGTTCAGAATTTCCTTGCATTCGGGCTCCTGGAAATTGATTTTGTGACACTTAGTTAAGAACATCTGTTAGCTTAAGGACGCTCGATCCATGTATGCCAGTGATTCTTTTTTGGCACCATTAAAACCCGCTTTTTTTTTTTTTTTTGCTTATTTTGGGGTAGCAATCTGGGAAGTCTTTCTCTCTCTGTCCATGCTATCTGGTGGGCCTGTGTTTCTTTCTTTTTCTATTTGTCCATGCTCCCTGGGGGGTGGGACCTGTGTTTCTTTCTTTTTCTATCTGTCCATGCTCTCTGGGGGGGCTGTGTTTCTTTCTTTTTCTATCTGTCCATACTCTCTGGGGGGCCTGTGTTTCTTTCTTTTTCTATCTGTCCATGCTCTCTCATAGGCCTTTCTCTCTCTGCATTTTTCCGATCTGTTTTCTCATGTATCATTGCTGTTCTTTAAATTGCCAGTAACTGGAGTACAATACTTTTGTTTCCTGTCTCTGTTTCGGCAGCGAGTAAGTTACATGGAGAACAACGGTTGAAACGCTGATGGTCACCTGGATGGACATCAGACTGGTTGTGGCCGTGGAGGCCTTAAGCCAAGCCTTCACATCAACGACACCACAGTGATAGTTTTATTTTTGTTTCTCGATAAGTTAGTTCCCTGTGTTTCAAAGGCTGCTCTGTCTCTCAGTTTTCCAGTGTTTTCAAATTATCTACTTTTTACCTTCTTTGCTTTATTCGACTATGGTTAAGTGTTTCCCCAAAAGTGGGAAGCCTGCTTTTAAAAACACAGGTGATAATGGCACAACCTCAGATTTTCTTCCTTTTTCTCACCTTTTTCTCACCTTTTCCCCCAACCTCTAGATATTGCCACCTAGACACTCCTACTCCTTGGCTGGTATCTTCAGCTACTCTCCCCCCATTTCCCATCTGACTGTGTCATTACTAGGGGTGTGCATTCATTCCCTATGAATTAGGAATCCGCAATGTATAGTCCCAATTTGTTGTATTCGTGGGGAAGCGAAACGTATCACGATTCCCCACGAATACAACACATCTTCGCCGAATTATTCAGCAGCCTAAAGAAGCCAATTTAAACAAACCCCCCACCCTTCTGAGCCCCCAAGACTTACCAAAACTCCCTAGTGGACCAGTAGGGGGTCTGGGAGCCATCTCCTGCACTCACACCCTCGGCTGCCGGTTTCAAAATGGCGCCGATAGCCTTTGACCTACTATGTCACATGGGCTACCGGTGCCATTGGTCAGCCCCTGTCACATGGCCATCGGCCCCATCTTGTGCTCCTACCATGTGACAGGGGCTGACCAATGGCACCGGTAGCCCCTGTGACATAGCAAGGGCAAAGGCTATCGGCGCCATTTTGATTACTGGCAGCCGATAGCCCGAGTGCAGGAGATCACTCCCGGACACCTGCTGGACCACCAGGGACTTTTGTCAAGTCTTGGGGGACCCTCCTGACCCCTACAAGACTTGCCAAATGTCCAGCGGGGGTCCAGGAGCAACCTCCTGCACTCTGGCCGTCGGCTGCCAAAGCTATCGGTGCCAATGCCAGGCCCCTGTGACATAGCAAGGGCAAAGGCTATCGGCGCCATTTTGAAACTGGCAGCCGAGGGTGTGAGTGCAGGGGATGGCTCCCGGACCCCTGCTGGACCACCAGGGAGTTTTGGTAAGTCTTGGGGGGGTCAGGAGGGTGGGGGGTTGTAGTTCATTTAATTTTAGTGGGGAAACGAATAGGAATTAACATAGAAACGTATCGGGAGGCCCCTTGCCGAATGCAACGTATCTGCCCCCCGACGAATACGAATCCCGAATGCAACGTATGACGTCCCTCTGCACATCCCTAATCATTACTCTTGTCATTATCCTCCCCCCTAACTTCTCTCTTTCACATTACAGGGACAGCACTGGAGGCCAGTGCTGGTCATAATACCAGAGAGCCAACAGGACATGCATCAAAAGATTTAAACTGTGAAAAATGATTTATATATTTAAAAATTAAAGCTATTTACATATATACATGAGGGGTTGGGATGGAGGACAGGGATTGGGCATGTTCCCCATGGGGAATGAGGAGGAGCATCACTGGCGGGGTGGCGAGGGTAGCAGCGGTAATTTCTAGGGATGTGAATCGTGCTTCTGATGATTGAAAATATCGTAAGATATTTTCAAAGTCGTCAGAAATCAGGGGCTCCCCGAAACCGATAGGAAACCCCAAGAAATTGTTCGTGGGGTTCTCTTATCGTTTTGGGGGAGGGCGGGAAAAACGGCATATCAAAACAATCCCTAAACCCACCCCGACCCTTTAAAACTGATCCCTTAGCTTCCCCCACCCTCCCAAACCCCCCAAAAACTTTTTACAAGTACCTGGTGGTCCAGTGGGAGTCCCGGGAGTAATCTCCCGCTCTCGGGCCATCGGCTGCCATTAATCAAAATGGCGCCGATGGCCCTTTGCCCTTACCATGTGACAGGGTATCCGTGCCATTGGCCGGCCCCTGTCACATGGTAGGAGTAATGGACGGCCGGCGCCATTACTAGAGATGTGAATCGGTTCCGATTCACATCTCTAGTAATTTCTAACCACTTTATACCAAACGTTATGTTAAGTAGATGAGTTGCTCATACTATCAAAAATCTTCAGACCCACCTCCATCTGGTGAACTGGGCAAAGATAAGATACCTCAAATTGAAAACATAACTAAGGTGAGGCAGGGCATGTGAATTGGGGTTTAAAACAGGATTTCAAGAGACTTAAAATGAGTTTATCTCAGCATGAAATTTTGTCCAGAATTTTAACAGCAAGCAGGGCCAGTTCGACCATTAGGTAGGACTAGGTGGTTTCCTAGGGCAGCATCAGTGGGCAGTGTGCTGGGATAAGTGAGGGTGCCATTTTCATAATGTGAAATAAGGGGCAACGGCAGTCACAGAGCACTCGCTAGGGGGAAGGGAGACAGAGAGAGCACTGAAAGAGGGTGACCATAACTCTGTACATCTATAACTGTCAGTGGGCACATTCAACTCAGGGTGGGGCGGCGGAAGTGGTACATTGGTCTGCCTAGCATGCTACAGACCCTTGCCCCGGCCCTGACAGAAAGGTATGTTATTGTACTTTGTGGTAGAAAGATAAATAGATAGGAAACAAAATTAAAGGGCAATATATCCCATGTTATCTGTAAAAGTATAAAAATCTTAATCTATATGAAATATTTAGCAAAGTCAAGTTCATCAACACAGTGGATAATGTTTAAGACAATAATTTAGAAGAGCTATTGGCACTTGGTATTAAATGCAGAGGAGGAGGTAAGAGACTTTCTCCTTTCACTGATAGAACTGTAGACCCTTGTGTTGGAATGAGGTTCTACCTACTGGGAGGGCTCAGCAGGTCCTTGCTGCCGACTAGTGGAAGACGATGCAGAGACTGAGCTGGAGCTTCGCCTATACCAGGCCCTTTCCCCATGGGTTGAGCAATTGGATTCCAGGAGCCGAAGGACTTAGGTGAATATCTCTGGTGAAGGCTAAGAGAGATTTGAAGTCAGGCTGTGGTCGAGGCAGGTGGCAGACAAGAAGAGTAAGATCACAGGCTATAGTCAAGACAGGCGGTAGACAAGGATGGTCAGGTCACAGGCTAAGGTCAATGCAGAGGTCAGTCCAAGGGGGCCAAGACAAGGCTGAAGACACGGAAGGCTGGATGAGACTGAAGACTAAAGTAACGCAAGGCTGAAAACAGGGAAGGCTGGATGAGGCTGAAAACAAAGGCAAGGTAAGGCTGAAGACGCGGAAGGCAGTAACTAACATTCTAAGCAGAGTTGACCTGTTTCTGAGGCAGCGTCTGACAGGGAGAAGGGCTATATAAGGGCTGAAAAAGCTGACATCATCCAGGGGTGCTGTGGCTAAGTTCCTGCCATGGGTCATTTAAAAGGAGGGCTTGGGCATGCGTGCGCACCTAGGGAGATGGGTCCAGTGCATGTCGGCACTGGACCCATGGAGCGAGGCATTCCTGGCCATGTGAGGTAGTGGTGCTGAGTTGGATTGGCGATGTTGGGTGGGTTAGCTGGCTTGCAGGGACAGCTTGCGAGCCAGCAAACGTAACACTCACTTTATAATGGGGAGACTTTTAGGGGCTCAGTGTGGGAGTGGGAGGTGGAATCAGCCATGGTTACATTTTTTTTATTTCATGGGGACAGGAGGGGGACCCACTGGCTACTGATACATTTTTTTCTTATATATTGTGGATGGAAGTCGGGGAGTTTAGAAGAGTAAAAGAGGCAGGTGCAGGCTTCCAGCACTTTTAAAGATGGCGCTGGCCTCAGGGCAGGGTGGACACAGTTTGTTTTACGACTCTAAAGCACTATGGACTGCTTGAGAATATAATATATTTGTGCTTTTTAAGCAATGCACAGGAAACAAAGAGTAGGGCCTCATTTCCCGGCAGACCAATGCAACATTGAAGAAAGAAAGCACATGCCACTTCATGCCATAGTGGGAGAGGAGATGCATCCATGGTGAACGCGTATATAAATTTTAATCAAACCTGCATATCTTTAGGCATGAAATAATGCATGAGAGATATTTTTATTGCCTGCAGCATTACTTCTTGAAAGTACGTGTCAGCTTGTGAAGAAAAGTTTACAGTTCTTCTAATGAAATCTGCTATTTATAGAGAAAACATTCATTGACTGCTAGCCTAATCTTTCTGCTGACTAGAGGATTGTAATAAGCTTGGTCTTTTCTCACTTACACTTTCTATAACAATCTATAGCAAATTTATTAAGGCAATATACTGCAATGATCACAGTAGAATATTCTCAGGACATTGGCAATGTTTACCGTCTGAAGAAATCTTTTTTTATGGCAGATGTATGTAATTTATTTTTTTTTTGGGGGGGGGGCTGAGTTAGGAGGGGGAGCTGTGGGCGTGGAGATGGGGATGAAGGTGAGAGCAGCAGTTACTAACTCATATACTTTCCTGCAAAGATAATACAGTGCACTAATAATGCACTGCATGGATTTACGACTTCGATCCCATTACAGTTTGGAATGATGGATGAGCATTGTAAAATCATATCAATCGGCAAGGGGAATTTTCATGTCCATTTAGTGCATAACTCTTTTAGACAAATGCTGCTAGAAACTGCTTAGGTGCCATCAGCAAAATACCAATAGGGCCAATCGGCTCCTAACTTTCATCAGGAAAAAGATTCACTTTGAGGGCAACTTTTAAATCCACTTGTGTGTAAAAAAGGCTTAGCTGAAAACAAGCTGCCCCGCCCCCAACTGAGGCAGCTGAAAGCCCACGCGGGCCAGGAAGGAAAAAAAGTGTGCGTTCATCTGCTTTTCAAAGCGTGCTATTGTGCCACCACTCAACCACCCACGTAGATAGCAGGTGCAAAGCACATAGGTGTTTTTAGCACAGGTAAGAACATAAGTAAGAGCTTGCCATACTTGGTCAGACCGAGGCAAGATCCCAAACAGTAAATACATCCCATGCATAGCTTTCCTCTTTGAAAATATGCATACAGTGCATGCATTGAAAGCACCAGAATAGTGGGCTATTTGGAAATTGTCCTATTTTATTGGCAAACACGGGGAAAATGAGCACTGTGATGTCAAAGCACCAAGATTCAGTGACACATTCCCAGAGCGCATATATACTATAGAAAAGAGGCAAATATCTTAACTGTCTATAGAGATACAAAAAGAGTCCAATGAGTGAGAGAATTCATTTTGTGCCAATTTTTCTCAAACAGAAAATGACGAACACTGATATAATAATACTGCTAATAACAGTTTATTAACGGTAAAGTTCATCTTTCATTTGCTAAGCATTTCAACATACTTAGCAGGGTCTCAGTTGGTTAAGAGCTGTTCCCTGCCCAGGTCAGGTAGTTCGTTTCCCAGCTCGGCCAGGGCTGGGGAGTCTGCAGAGGCAGTGTTCACAGCCCTGGGAAGAAGGGAATCAGGAGGACACCTACTGACAGTATTCAAGGCCCATGGCTGCAGGATTCTAGAAAGAGCCCTGCTTAATGGCCCCAAGCCCAGGACCATCACCGCAATGACTAGACTAAATGCGATTGGGTGGCAGGGGGGAGGGAAAATATAGATTCCAATGAAGGCTCACGACCTCAGATCCTGGCCCCTAACTGAGCTGGAAGTACAAAGGAGCAGGAAGAGGAAACTGCCTAATCAAAAAAAAAAAAAATATATATATATATATATATGTTTAGCAACCTATTTCTGAACTAGCTGAAATGGCACCTCTGGTGATTTTTAGACACTAGACTACCCAGACATACAGGAAGGAAAAGAAATGGAAGAAAAAAATATATCCTTACATTTGCCCAATAATGTGCCGTATCCATGAAGGCATTTGGGCACCTAGTGTTGAATGTCTATCCATATGGAATGGCTTGATCATGCTAAACAATTTTACATCTTCATGTTCTGGCATACTTTTCAAATGGGTTTTTAATGCATATCTGCCACTTTTTACCTGCCTGCTTCCTCCCTCTGTTGATCTTGGACCTGAGATGCACTGCTGGCAAAATCATATGCTATGCTTCACAGTCTGCGAAGTATACTGGGAGACAATTGTATTGACAGTAGACTACCATGCTGCAGACAGTATTTGGACATTGTCTGAGTTAAGCCCACCTATGCAAATCTTGAAACCAGATGGCAATGCATAATCATTTAGAAGAATAATTTATTGCAATGGAAAAAAAAAAATCCCAAAACAGAGCAACTCCTTACCTTCATAAGAAACTTGCTGGGCAGTCTGGATGGACCATTTAGTCTTTTTTTCTGCTGTCATTACAATGCTACTATGTTATGTTACTAAAGGGCCTTTTTTGCCAAAGGCTTTCTCCCATTATGTGTCTATGAGGAAAATGCTTATTAAATAGGAATCAAAGCTTTTTAAGTTCACATGATCACTGAGATTGGGGGATTTCGTATGGCATCTGATTTGCTATGTGGGGCGGGGGGTTGGGAAATTTCCTGGGCCTGGCACTTTGCTCGGATCTTGGCCAAGGCCACAGGCCATTACCTAGGCCGAGACCCCAGCGTCACATTCGGGCACAGGCCACAGCCCCTTTGATGAGCCACGGCCTAGGCCTAGGACAAGGAGTAAGATTCCTTCTTTGGGTCTTGCCTTATTCTCTTAGCAAAGCCCCGGCTGGTGATATTTTTTAAATTGGGATTCAAAACTAAATGAGATTCCTGATGAAATTTCATTGGAATTTAACTCGTTCTGGTTTGAAAACGACCCGAAATGAAATAGGAAATTTTGTCTCATTTCCTATTTTGTTTCTTCTGAATGCCCATCCCTATTCATTCTGGATATCCTGAAAACCTGACTGGCTATGGGATCCCCAGGACAGGTTTGGAAAGCCCTGCTCTACCACATCATGGAAGTCATAACTGCACGTGATTTTCCCAGGACAGCTAATTGTTAAAATAACAAGGTATATGCATTCATTTAAAATGAATTTGCAAAATGTGATGAATAATGATGATTTGTTTCATTCGGAGGGTCCCAATGTATGGTATCAGTTGTAGAAGAAAAAAAGAGGACATCGGATGTGTCAGAGCTGCTCCGAGGGTTGGGACCCGGCTTCAAGGCCAAGATCCTGGCATTGGGCCCTGGCCTCTGGGTCATGGACTAGACTGAGGCCAAGGTCATGGTGACCTACCATGTCCTTGACCTATGCAAGGCAGAGATTTCAGCTTGAGCCAAGGCCGAAGCATCGGGACCCAGCCTCCAGGCTGGCCCCCAGCGATGGGCCTCAGTCCAGGTTGAGGTTCCAGCATTGGGACCTGGCCTTCGCGTTGGACTGCAGCATTGGACCTGGGCCTGAGCTCTGGCTTAGGCCAAGGCATCGGCAGGTCCTAGGCCTCACTGGTAGATTTCCACCGGACCTGGTAAGTGGGGACCAGAGGGGATCCTGGTCCCGGCATTTTTCCAGGTGGGTGAGAGGCCTTAGGATGCCCTGTTTTTTATTTTTTTGGCTGTTTGGGGGCTTTTTTGTTTGTTTTTTAATGTACGACTCATTTTTTTTCACACAAATGAAATCAAATGTTCCATGAACTAAAATTCATGGCAAAAAAAACCTTTTGAAAATGAACCGAAAACAAAAACAGATTTTTTTTCCCTTCATACCCCTAAAAATAACATCAGCATATGTCATAATTCCTGATAAAAGTTCAAACTGTTCCTTACCTGATATGATAACACAATCCTGTTCTGAGTAATAAAAACCACAATAGGAGGAAAAATACTGTGATGCTGTCACACCCCACAAAAACTATTTGCCCCAGTGCACAGCAGCAGAATGAGCGTCCACTTTTTGGCTTATGATCATTTATTTATGTATATATTTAAATTTATAGTTTCCTTTTCCTGCATTTGTTCATGGTTATTTCCAATTCTGATATAATCAGTTGTTAGTCAATTAATACAATAATAGTCATATAGCAAAAACACATACATCATTAAAAACCAGCAGAATAATATAAAGCAAGCAGTATAAAACCATAAACATCTAATACAAACTTTGAACTAGCAATTAGAAGACTGATCTAAGCAATCAATCTAAAATGTACCATATCCCTGATGGTTAACCCCCCCAAATAGTCCACAGGTACAGTGCAATTTTATAATGGAGGATCTATTACACCATACATGATGCGGCCCAGTTTTTCCAGTTATTCTCTTCATATGTTTACTACCTCATAATATTAATATTGGCAAATTCTCTACTCTTCCCAAAAAGCCAACCCTATATGACTTAAAACTGATTAATGGAAAGCCTGCTGAAACAGCCATGTTTTCATACTTTTTATGAATTGTAGATAATCTTTCTGCGCATCATGCTTTACAAACATATGTAGCTTCTCTTCTAGTAGTTACTATGACAGCAGGAGTCATACTCAGTCCCTGGGCTTAGTCCTGGTAAAGACCGACTAAACTCTAGCAGGGACTCTCTGAATTGGGGGAGACAGAGAAGAAATAAATCTCCAGGGCTCAAGGCATATTATAAATGTCTCTCTGTGGGTGTAGACTCAATCTCTCTATTGAAGAATACCAATAACCAAGCTAGACACTTGAGGAGGTTGCTCCAAAAATAAAAAGCTTAACCTTCAATGGCAATTAATTGGCACCAAACACATTTTCTTCTTGTTATATCCATAATCAATTTGATAAATAAAACTCAAATTGATTGGTGTCTGTGGTCCCTTAGTCTGTTCTCTTATTAATATTTCCCAGTGTAGGATATAAGGCTGCCTTATCATTTCTTGACTGGAAAATAAATGTGTTAAATAGTTATCTAGTAGTGTCATGAAATGACCAGTGAATAGCATTGTAGAGGACTGAGTCATTATGTAAATTATTTAATGTGCTTTTGGAGGAAAAATGTGTATGTTCCCTTAACAGTTTGGGGTTCTCTTATTGGTGAATTATAGAGAATGGGCTGTATAAATGGGACAGGTTTTGGTGGATTCTTGTCCATTCCTTCCCTGCCGTCTCATATAAAGAGTGGGGATTGGAACCTCCAGCTATGTAAGTGGATGGTGTATCCAGCCTTTGGTCTTGGAGTCCCAGAGAAATCCCCCCTCCCCCCCCCCCCAAGGGGAGTGGGATCCTTCAGGGGCTCTGCTCTTCGAGGGGAGAGGCCCAAGGTTGAGAAGAGAAGGAGTGAAATCTGTTCCCATTCATGGCTGGATCAGAGCAGAGTGGCAAGGACTGGGTTCCTTCCCTCCCAGAGGAAAAGTGCGAGAGCGGGGCGAGTTAACCCAGCGGGGAACTGCCCTGAAGGAGTCTTGGATGTGTGTCCGGGGAACCTAGCACAGATGGCCAAAAGTGGCTACTTGCCCCCTCAGAGGAGCTAAACCATAGCAGCGAAGTGAAGAGGCCTGTGACTGGAAGGTAGAGTGATATTGTCCTCCACTCAAGGACCTAATCAAGAGGAGCAAAGTAAGATGCTCAAAGAGTGGAAGACGCCTTGTGCAAGGGTGGTGAGTTGCACTGAGCTATTGCTCCAAGGTATCCTTGCTAAGTTATGTCCAGAGAAACCAGCACGGAAGGATGGCAATGTGGCGATTTGGTTAAAGAGGTCCAGGACAATTTTGGGGTGTGAACAGTGCTCTGGAACAGTGATGGTGTATTGTGCGGTCATGGAATTTTGTGCTACATGTTAGGTACTCATTGGACAAGAGTTTTGGTATGGGATTCCTTGAAGGGGAGAAACCAGCCCTCCCGTATGACTGAAAGAGAGAAAAGGCAGTGAAAAGGATATAAGTTGACCCCTTATGGACAGCAGTAATTAAAGTAATCACACTGTATGGAAGCCCATGGTGTTCTGAAATTGTTCAGTATTATGTGAAACACCTTCTCGCCTTTTTGGGTTAGCTGGATATAGCAAAAAATAAAGTTGCAGTTTGTTTTTGAAATGTGATTCAATCTGTCAGTCTCCATGATTGCATCAGCCTGATTTTATGGATGGAGTCAGAGATGGTGCAGGGGAGTAAGGGGATGTCCTCCCTGTCCGCACAGAAATGAGCAAAGGATAAGTGGTGTTTGAAACATGCTGTTCCCCACAGGTCAATTTCAACATCTGCATGATCAACTCTGACCCTCCCCCAACAACAGATGTAAGAGATGAACTCTTAAATAACTGGAAATTCCCCCTCCCCCCCCCCACACACACACACACACACTTCCCCGCCTATCATTTTATGTACCCATCAGGGAGTTATACTTGTGTTTGAGAATCAGGTTATTTTGTGCATCCTTACAACTTCATGCCTAACTTTCCACATAAGTGCACTAATGAAAATTTGCCTCATACTTTTGTTCAGATGAAATTGCAATTTGAATGTTTTTGTGAGCAGAGATTTGCATATGTGAACATACTGACCAGCATTTGTTGATTAGTTTTATTGTTTATGCTGAAAAAATGCTATTTGGTTTACTTAAAAAAAAAAAAAAAAGAACAGTAAAAGAGGAAAAAAAAAATCACCATCATGGGGGTCATGATTGTAAATCACACTCATAAATCAGGAATTTTTCCATGGGTGGAATTTATTGATTACAATGATAGGATCCCTGGAAATTTTGGTTAACACAGCAGAGCCCTCAGTCATGCTCATGAAGTTTGCCATTTTTATTCAAGATTTTAAGGGATCTTATCATGATCTATGAGCAGAGTTCGATAAACCCCGCTTACAGGAAATTCTCTAAATAATGGATAAGATTCACACTCACAATGTTCCCAACTCTCTTTAACAAACAGTCCTATAACACCGACCAATTACTTGGGATAGAAACTGTAAAACCCGGAATGGTTTCCAAAAGCCCATCAGAATGTAGCGCTTGGTGAGCCCTGAAGCCCACTCCTCCCCCTAGCCGAAGGCTGCTGCGCTACAAGTGAGGCCGCAAAGTGACTGTAACTGAGGCAGTTTCAGACCAGTGTTTGAGGGGGACCTGGGCCCACCCCCCAAGGACCTGGACTGGCCTCTCGGGGGCTAGAAAGGCCCACTGTCCAGGCCCCTTAATTGCCGAGGGCTCTCTGGTGGAGCGGGAAGGCAAGGCATGGCTGTCAGTTATGCCTGAACTCTGAATTAAAATGCTTGTGAAATAACCAGCTATGGCCAGACCTGGACTAACATTCACAGTCAGTAAAGAACTGCTGGACTGGATTCAGCACCAGTTGTAAAGAAACTGATGTTGTGATCGTGTAAATAAAACCCTTCTTTTGAATATAAAGGATAACTGTCCAGGAAGGGCCCCTATCCTGACATGTAGATATTTCCAGGCACGTTAAGGGGTAGATTTACTAACATACGTGCGTACATCCACGTGCACATGGTTCCCAGCGCACACGCATGGATGCGCCGATTTTATAACATGCGCGCGCCACATGTGAGCCAGATTTTACAATCCGCGTGCGCAAGTGCGGGCGGTATACATAAGGGGGGGGGGGGGCTTTTGCAATTTCTGTGCGGCGACACAATCGAGCCTTCCCCAGTTCCCTACCCCTCTACCCCTCTCCTCCCCATCCCCTAAACCCTACCTATCTCTCCTTTCTTTTTTGTTTTACTATTTACTTCAGGGCCCGAGCTGAAGTAAGTTGCATGTGCCGGCCAACTGCCGGCCCGCGAGTCTTAGGGATAGCATTCAGTGGCGCTGTCCCTAAGACTCGCGGGCCGGCCAACTGCCGGCCCGCGAGTCTTAGGGACAGCATTCAGTGGCGCTGTCCCTAAGACTCGCGGGCCGGCCAACTGCCGGCCCGCGAGTCTTAGGGACAGCATTCAGTGGCGCTGTCCCTAAGACTCGCGGGCCGGCCAACTGCCGGCCCGCGAGTCTTAGGGACAGCATTCAGTGGCGCTGTCCCGGCCTGCCCCTTTGAAGAGGCCTGGCACTTGTGCACGTACCGGGGTTTATGCGTGTGGCCGGGACTCTTTGAAAATTCGTGCGGCTCGCGCAAGGCCCGGCCACACGCATAAACCCCAGATTTTATGCGCACAGGCCTTTTAAAATCCGGTCGTGTCTGTGAGGAATTACTTAGGAAACTCAGCTCAGGGTACAGCACAAGCGTATATTTCAATGCAAGCTGGCAGGAGCACATTTGGCAGTTCTGCACTCCTCCACTAGAGGGCACTCTCTCACGTCACCTTGTTATAGCACAGCAGCCCTTGCTTTCCACTTGCGGCCTCTATTAGCAGCTTTCTGCTCATCTTTCAAGTCTTCTTGAGTACTTATGTTAAAAAGGGGGGAGGGATGAAGAAACCAAGGGTGCGTACTTAGCAGTACTATATATGGCAGATGAATTAAAAAAGTTAAAAGTAGCATTTCATGTTCAAATGCCTTCAGTTTTACTTTCAGTTTATTGGCAATCCCCATATCCAAGAGCCTTCCGTTTAGTCATGCCCTTAAAATAATATTAATTAATAGGCCAAAAAGAAAAGCAATAAATGGAAGTAAACAAATACAGGTAATGTTAGCATTTCTAACCTAAAATGCCTGTTTTCTCAGCGATTAGTTAGCTGAGTTTTTTCAGATAGGTTATGTAAAATTGCATTCTTCTGGGATACTCGCACAATTTTCTGTGACCTTCATTCTCAAGTGAACAGCATTAACAAAATTCCATAAACATTTTAAGACGCACTTCCTACTCTGGGGAACCGGAGCCATCTGTCAGCCATAGAAACAGAGCCATGAGTCAGTGATTTGGCCATTGCTATCAAGCAAAACAAAATATGCGCAGGATATCACTCATTAAAGTGATGTTTTGTTTTCTTTCACATTTAAGAAATGTTCTTTGCCGCTGATTTCAAATTTATGATGGCACTATTTTCCATCTTCTTTTTCCGAAGAGGACAGAAGACCAGCCCATATTGTATCTGAATGGGTGGTGGATGCATGGAATGACCTCCCAGGAAGAGATGGTGAAAGCAAGAACATAAGAACATGCCATACTGGGTCAGACCAAGGGTCCATCAAGCCCAGCATCCTGTTTCCAACAGTGGCCAATCCAGGCCATAAGAACCTGGCAAGTACCCAAAAACTAAGTCTATTCCATGCTACTGTTGCTAATAATAGCAGTGGCTATTTTGTAAGTCAACTTAATTAATAGCAGGTAATGGACTTCTCCTCCAAGAAATTATCCAATCCTTTTTTTAAACACAGCTATACTAACTGCACTAACCACATCCTCTGGCAACAAATTCCAGAGTTTAATTGTGCGTTGAGTAAGATTAAGGGAATTCAAAAGGGCATGGGATGAACACGGAGGATCCCTGCTGGTTAGAGAACAGAAATGAACAAAATGGGGTAACTTTACAATTCCACTTAAAGTCTGCATTTCTGCTTGGCGGTAGCTTGCAGAGTGGCAGTTATTACTACCATTAACAGAAGGCTTGGGATAGCCTGCACGAAGCAGCAGCTACTACTAATCTTTAAAAAAATTTAAAAAAACAAAACCTTGCTGGGCAGCCTAGATAGACCATTTTGGTCTTTATCTACCATCATTCACTATGTTACTATGTTGCTATATGTTACTCTAGTACACAGCTAGCTATAGCAAGGGTAATTACAGGCAGGTGAACATTTCAAGGTCAGACTTGACCACAGGGAATTTCAGCCTTGTTCACATTTATAGAAACTTTGTGATTTTGGCATTCTGTCAAAATTTCCTCAGATTTATTCCCCCCTTGTTCAATACATATTTGCTTTCAATTTTGAAGAATTTACATTGAATCTATCTGCCGCAGACCCCTCAAATTGGGCAAAATCTGCTCTAACTCTTTGAGGGCCTTATTTTCCAAATGTATCGCACGCAGTAAGGGACGTTTCGCACACGAAACATCCCTTTTCGCGTGCGATACCAAAATGGGGGTAGAGTTGGCCCCGGAAGAGGAGGAGTCGGGGCATCACCGGGGTCGACTCCGCGACGACGGCGCGCACAGCAAAAAGGTAAGTGCCTTTTTGCTGCCTATTTTGCTCCCAATAGCTACACCTCCTTTGGTGGCGCTATTGGGTGCGAAACCGGCAGCCATCGCACCGCGACGGTGCGATCGCTCCTGGCTAGCACAGGCCCGCCCCCTGTTTAGGCCCCCGCCCCTCCTCTTCTAAAGTATCGCAGGCCTGCAATACTTTAGAAAATGAGGCCCTTAGAGATTTATAATTCAAGAAACTCATATTGGGGTTTTTTTTAGGTTTGTCAAACTAATGTGATGTGCCTGCAAATGATTGTGGGTTGATCTAACTCGTTTTTAAACTTTATTTTTTTAAAGCACACACATCCCTAGGTAAATAATATATGTGGAGGGTAATTTTCAACACTGAGCACATACACACATATGTAGGTGCATCTAAAGTTATGTCTGTATTTTATAAATTCCACATATCTCTACCCTGACAATACTTGCATTTCAGCACTCGATACATTTGTAATGAAGTGGTGTGTACAGTTTTTGTAAATATTTTATAAAAGTGCATGCATATATTTTACACATTAAATTATTGTAACATGTGCATGTGAAGCAGGTATTTTATAAAGCTGGCTGATGTATGCACATATCTCACTTAGGAAAACACTTGTACGCATATTTTCAAGCACCAGTTCACTGAAACCTTCACCAATTGATCCAAACCTTCGCCTCTTCGCCTTCATACTCTCCACTACTTGCTCCAGACCTCTTCCCCTCTTCCCCCCCACCCCAGACACACTGCAGAAAAAAAAAGAAGTGCAATTTGATATCTACAACTTGATTAGCAGGTGTAAAAGCATGCATGCATGTTAAGAACATAAGAACATAAGAAATTGCCATGCTGGGTCAGACCAAGGGTCCATCAAGCCCAGCATCCTGTTTCCAACAGAGGCCAAACCAGGCCACAAGAACCTGGCAATGACGTTAACGCATATCTCCATGTTTTAAATATGTAAACACGCGCATACTTTCAAATCCTGCCCCAGAATGCCCTCAATATGCCTTCTGTGTACATACATATTTTTCTACACAACCGCAACAGTACTCCCACCCTTCTAAAAATTTGTACCGAGGCTATTTACACTTATATATACTGATTTAACCCTCACAATCCCTGGGCAACAAAAATGATAAAGGGGCTTGAACAGTGTCCTTATAGAGAAAGGCTATACAGATTAGTTTAGTCTCTTTAATTTGGGAAAGAGATTACTGAGAGGGGAAACAATTGAAATGTATAAATCATGAACTGAGTAGAATGAGTACATAAGGAATGGCTATTTAACCTTTTAAAAAACACTAGGACTAGAAGACACTCAATGAAACTCGCAACCAGCAGATTTTAAACAAATTGTAGGAAGCATTGTTTTCAAGCTCTGGAAACTGTTGCCAGAGGACAAGGTTAAAGTAACTAACATACAGGCCGATACAGTGGAGCGCACTGTTAACCCGTGTTTTCGACGTGCTAGTTTCACCCCTTATTCAGTAAGGGGTAATAGCGCGTCCAACTCCCCCCCCCCTGAAAACTAATAGCGCCAACAACATGCAAATGCACGTTGATGGCCCTATTAGTTATTCCCGTGCGATTCAGTAAGTAAAATGTGTAGCCAAGCCGCACATTTTACTTTCAGAAATTAGCGCCTACCCAAAGATAGGCTTTTATTTCTGCCGGCACCGGGAAAATGCACAGAATAGCAGTAAAAACTGCTTTTCTGTACACCCTCCGACTTAATATCATGACGATATTAAGTCGGAGGTCCCAAAAGTTAAAAATAATTAAAAATTAAAAAAAAAAAAAAGTAAATCAGCCCGCGGCTCTTGGGTTGAAAACCGGATGCTCAATTTTGCCAGCATCTGGTTTCCGAACCCGTGGCTGACAGCGGGTTTGAGAACCGACACTGGCAAAATTGAGCGTCGGCTGTCAAACTCACTGACAGCTGCTGCTCCTGTCAAAAAAGAGGCGCTAGGGATGCTCTAGTGTCCCTAGTGCCTCTTTTTACCGCGGGCCCTAATTTGAATATTTTTTTTCCTGAATCGCGCACACAGGAGAGTGGCCTGTGTGGGGTTCAAAAGAGGACTGGACAAGTTCCTAAAGGAAAAGTCCATAAACAGTTAGTAGACAGATTTAGGAAAGCCAGAGCTTAACCGCTAGGAGTGTGACACAAGAAATAGATCAAATATTGGGGATTTGATGCTTATTTGTGACCCGAACTGGCCACTGTTGGAAACAGAATGATGGGCTTGATGGATCTTGGTCTGATCCAACATGGCATTTCTTAAGTTCTTATCTGACTCTATACTTTTGGTTCTAGATATTGAGTGCCTTTATTCCAATATCCCACAGGAAGAGTCCATTACCATAGTACAGGCAGTATTAAACCAATGTCCCCTGATGTGTATAATGAGCTCTTTGTTATGATGGTCTTTATCTTTGAAAAGGTTATTTAACTACTTCCGTTTCATGTGGCTTTCTGGTATCTAAATTTGATACATAGATGACATACTTTTGATGTGAATGGGCACTAACGTGCAGTTCTATATGTTTTTTTGATTGGCTTAATAATACAGGGGACCCTAGTCTACAGTTTGTTCACCATCTACATACCTTGCAATTGTCTTTTCTTGACACCCTGACAACTAGGGGTTAGTTCATTTATTACCTCTATTTTTAGGAAATTGTCTGATAAAAAAAACACTCTTCTATTATATGGGAGCCGTCATCCATGTTCTTTCTGAGATAATTATACCCATTGGTCAGATTTTCAGATTGCACAATCTCTGCTCCTCATGGTCATACTTTATCATGCTGGCTCATTAGATGGCTGCCAATTTTCTATCTAGAAGTTACCCTTCTCGTGTCATGAAAACTGTTTTTAAGTGGGCTTTATATATTGATTGAAATCTCTTGGTTGCTTTTTTGTTTTGCCATAATCTGGGCAGGTGGGGGCAAGTGTGCATTATTATAAAATGCTAATGGCCAATCTCAGCTCCTTATCTGTTTTTGATAATAAACCTAGGTTTGCTTTTCATCAGGGATAAACTTCAAAGACCTAATTGTTAGGGATGTGAATCGTTTTAGGACGATTAAAATTATCGTCCAATAATTTTAATATCGTCTTAAACCGTTATGGAACACAATACAATAGAGATTCTAACGATTTATCGTTATAAATCGTTAGAATCGTGAGCCGGCACACTAAAACCCCCTAAAACCCACCCCCGACCCTTTAAATTAAATCCCCCCACCCTCCCGAACCCCCCCCAAATGAGTTAAATAACCTGCGGGTCCAGCGGCGGTCCGGAACGGCAGCGGTCCGGAACGGGCTCCTGCTCCTGAATCTTGTTGTCTTCAGCCGGCGCCATTTTCCAAAATGGCGCCGAAAAATGGCGGCGGCCATAGACGAACACGATTGGACGGCAGGAGGTCCTTCCGGACCCCCGCTGGACTTTTGGCAAGTCTCGTGGGGGTCAGGAGGCCCCCCACAAGCTGGCCAAAAGTTCCTGGAGGTCCAGCGGGGGTCAGGGAGCGATTTCCCGCCGCGAATCGTTTTCGTACGGAAAATGGCGCCGGCAGGAGATCGACTGCAGGAGGTCGTTCAGCGAGGGTTCCGGCGCCTCGCTGAACGACCTCCTGCAGTCGATCTCCTGCCGGCGCCATTTTCCGTACGAAAACGATTCGCGGCGGGAAATCGCTCCCTGACCCCCGCTGGACCTCCAGGAACTTTTGGCCAGCTTGTGGGGGGCCTCCTGACCCCCACGAGACTTGCCAAAAGTCCAGCGGGGGTCCGGAAGGACCTCCTGCCGTCCAATCATGTTCGTCTATGGCCGCCGCCATTTTTCGGCGCCATTTTGGAAAATGGCGCCGGCTGAAGACAACAAGATTCAGGAGCAGGAGCCCGTTCCGGACCGCTGCCGTTCCGGACCGCCGTTGGACCCGCAGGTTATTTAACTCATTTGGGGGGGGTTCGGGAGGGTGGGGGATTTAATTTAAAGGGTCGGGGGTGGGTTTTAGGGGGTTTTAATGTGCCGGTTTTGCGATTTTTAGATTTTTAGATTTTTCACGATTTTTTCACGATTTTTCACGATATTTTACCCCCCCAAACGGCAACAATACGATTCCCTCCCCCTCCCAGCCGAAATCGATCGTTAAGACGATCGAGGACACGATTCACATCCCTACTAATTGTATCCTCAGAGATATGCCCTACATGTGCCTCCAACTATTTTTTAGGTCATGTCCCTTGTAGCCACTGTCAAGCTTGCCCCTTGTCTTTTTTCTTTATGAGTTTATTCACTCAGTTAATTACCAAAGATATAAACTCACTTTTTCTTCTGACTGTTGTTCTTCCAGAGTCATCTATGTTAGCTATCCATGTTCACTACTGTACTTGAGTGTAACACAATGTGAGGGGTGACTGGTTTGCTTGAGGACAGAGCAGTCTGAACTCTGTCTCTTCTTCTACAGAGTTTTATTATTTACAAGCAGATTGTAAACCTTCTGGGGATCAAGAAATACCTACAATACCTGAATGTAATCCGCTTTAAAGTGCCCAAAAAGCAGAATATAAATCAAACAAAAAAACACATATGGTAAATAAATACAACTAAAAGCTTGCTTACCTCAGCAGTGCTGGATATAGAAATGCAGTAGTTCATAGATTAATAGATTTTGCTTATCTCTTACTTTCTTCTCCTCTCATCTGGGGCCTTCTATCCTCTTTGGGGCTTACCTTCTTATCCCTCTCATCCCAGGGTAAATGCCCTACAATCAGGATTCCCGTGTGGGCTGTCTTAAGGTAGACCAGGATAAATATCTGGTCCTGGACTTAAGGAAGATCTAGTATACACTCCTTTACAGTGAAAAAGAATACTTGGATGTTAAAGACACACATTTTTTAGCATTGCAGTTGTCACCAGAGGGGTCTCTAAGTGAGACCCCTCTGGTGACATAATGGTGGGAGGTAAATAATGAAATCACTGACCATCCGGATTTTGCGAATGAATGTGTGCCACGTTGCCCACAGAGGGGCAACTTTTTAAACTTTTGATCCAGTATGAACAATGTTGGATCTACAAGCTTACATCCAGATGGCCTTACTCATGAAATTGAATGGTCAGAGTTAATTTAATTTTGTTCGGTCTTTTTTTGGGCTTTGTGCATTTATGCTTTCCTGCTATATATTTGAATGTCCTTAGTAGTTTTCTTAGTTTTCTTGTTTTCATTGTTATTGTTCATATTTTTGTTTTTGAGCTCTACACATATGGATACTAGAGGATTGCAGTGTTTTTTTTCACTGTACAATCATTTGGAGGCTTGTAATCATTGATTGGTTGAGTGAGATCCACAATATAACTACATAGTGTGTTTTTTTTGTTTTAGCAAACTTTCTTTTTGCTTTTCCCTTTCCCAAAATTAAGGCTGGCTCACTGTTCACATTTACAATAGAGATGGCACTTTACCTTTCAGTCGCCTTAGTTCATACTAGTGATACTGGGAAGGTAACAGTGATCACTGTGGCTACCATACCATCCATCTGTTTGGCAACCCCTACAATGGGCCTGCAAAGCATCTGCTGTTGTCATTTGGAGACTGTGTGTCTTGGTCAAAGCAGCCGTTGGCCACATATGCACCAGTTTACTGGCTTTATGCCTCTTGTATGTCTGAGTAGCTGCACTTGGTGGTTTATTTGTATGGCCTTTTGCCTATTCAGCGGAGGTGATTATATAAGACTTCATAAGGAGTCAATGGCCATTCATGCCCTCTCAGACACAAAGCTCTGTGGTGAAGACCCAGAGAAAGGTCTTCTGTGTAATATCTTTCTGAAATATTCACATGCAGGTGCTCTTGCTTTGGCATTGATGTAACCTAGCCAATGTGCTTTTGCTTCATAGTGATAATATGACTGCCTCATGTGAGTGACATCTCCAGAAGAGGCTATGATTATAATTGCAATAGTCCTTGATATTCCACAATTTCTGTCAGATATGTACCATTGCCCCTTTTTACAGAAGATGTGCTAATGCATCTGCATACAAAAAGATCTGCAGAGGCACGGCAGGTGCTTCCATTAGGCAAACCAAGCAATCGCACAGAGCGCCAATCCTCAGGGGGCAGCAAACTCACCAGTGTAAACCCTGGCTGCTGGTGGTGGCTGAAGATGCCTGCAGAGCTGCTGGCAGAGTCCATCTACTGGTGGCTGAAGAAAAGAGGAAAGATGACCTGGGGGAGTGCCTGGCTGGTGATGGAAGGGGAGCACAAGGCTGAAAGGTTCATCTAAGATGCCTCATACCCTTGCACTAGCCCTGTTCAGAGATATGATCTCTAGGGCCATTTGTGGAAGTCTAAGAACAATATTAGAAGTGGAAGTGATGAAATAGCTGGTGGCCGCACATGTGTATGTGCACTTATGGGTAAATTTACAAAGTGGCACATGGGCATCCATATGTGCGCAGTTCCTGGCATGAGCACACGTGTGCCCAATTTTATATCGGTGCACGCATTTGCACTGGGTGCCGACTCGTGCGTGCAAGGTGGGGGTGGGGGGATTTTGTTATAAACACGCGGCTCTGCAATCGGCCCTTTCCCCAGCTCCCTAACCCCCTACCTATGCTTCCTCCCTTTTCCCATCCCCTCTCCTTCTTGACCCCTAAATCCCACCTACCTACCCTAAATTCTTTTGTTTTACAACTTACCTGCTCCTCCAAGCAGAAGTAAGTTGCGCGCACCGGCAGTTAGCCAGTGTGCACTTCACCGGGACAGTACCTAATAGCACTGTCCCGGCCGGCACCCGCCCTGCCCAGGTCCTGCTCCCGGACTGCCCCTTTTCAGACACCCTGCACTTCTGCGCATACCGAGAGATATGCACGCCACCAGCCTGCTCTGAAAATGCACTCGGAATGTGCGGCCCTGCGACGCTCGTATCTGCTGGTATTGGCGTGCCCCAGGGATTTAAAATTCCCCCGTTATGTGGCCCGATATATATAGAAGCAAGAATATATCATAACTGCTGCAGGTTTTGGGACATGCTCTACAACCCTCTTCCCAAAGAAAGGCTCACATCCTAACAGGTTCCTGAATGCAAGATCATATCACCACAATTTTATATTTTCCCCATTGCCTTCTTATCCAATGGAAAGTAAATTCAAAGTTCTTACGTTGATTCACAAATTATTTAATAATACTCTGTTATCCTGGATATCCTCTACCCTGCATACTTATAACCCGATACATACTTTAAGATCCTCAAACAAGGGTCTCCTTGAGGGTCCTACTCCTCACATAGCTCATCTTATTGAAATAAGAGACCAAGCTTTCTCTGTTGCCAGCATTTTTGTAGGGAACTTCATGCCCAAATAGTTAAGCATCACTACTTGTACCAACACATTTAAGAAGGCCTTGAAAACTTGACTCTTTAGACAGACATTTGAATGTAACAATTAGCCCTTGATCATCCAAGATTTATTTACATAGTCATGAGACATGATGGAATTGTTTGCTTCTTTACAGGTGAATTTTAAAAGCCCTATGGGTGACAAAGCCAGGAGATATGCGCAGAAGTCAGGCCAGCGCACGCTGCGCAAATTTTAAAAAGTGCTCACATACGTGTATGTCTCCCAGTACACGCAAAAAATGTTTTTTCCAAAATAGGGGCGGGGCATGGACTTAGGCGTTCCTGTAAGTTGAATGTTAAAAAAAACTGATCATATCCTGCATACTCCTGGAAGAATTCCCTACCAATTTTCTGTTTGAGGGGCATTCTATTCCTGTCCAATCAAGCTTCTGTAACTTGGGGGTGCTATTTGACTCCTCATTATGCATGCAGGCTCACATTTCAGCAGTAGTACAATTTGCTTACTACAATCTCTGTCTTTTGCGCTCATTGAAGCCGCTTCTTTTGACCTCTGATTTCTGGACATTGACGCAATCTCTGGTTTTGTCCTCTTTGGATTATTGTAATGTGTTGCTGCTAGATTTGCCAAAATGCTATCTTCAAGCTTTGCAATTAATCTAAAATGTGGCAATTAGATTGATTGCTGGATCATCACTGCGCAAACACATTTCTCCCATTCTAGCTCATCCACATTGGCTACCTATTATTTGAAGATTGAAGTTTATGGCTTTCTCTTTGGTTTGGAAGGCCATCCATGGAACTGCTCCAGCATGTATTACTTCATTCATTTGCTCATATTGTCCTATCCATAGTTTGCGATCATCCACTCAACATCTGCTAGAAATTCCTTCATTAACACAAGTGGTCCTGGTGACTTCTCAAAGCCAGATCTTTAGCGTCGCTGGGCCTATTCTATGGAATGAGCTACCTGAATTAATTAGATCACTGAATGATTGGCTCCATTTATGTAAATTGCTAAAAACTCACTTCTTTAAGCAGACATTCCCAGACAGAACATGACCCAGTGGATTTGCTCCATGATTTCCACATTAGTGTTTATCTTTCCTGATGTGTTAAGTTTTATCTACTGAGTGGTATTATTTTATTATAACTGTACATCATGTTTTA
The DNA here is from genome assembly GCF_901001135.1 of Rhinatrema bivittatum. NCBI lineage: Eukaryota > Metazoa > Chordata > Amphibia > Gymnophiona > Rhinatrematidae > Rhinatrema > Rhinatrema bivittatum. Next base: position 201,458,928 of record NC_042616.1, on the reverse strand, counting down.
TTTTGTTTTAAATTATTGCTGTACTTTATTATGCATGTGAGTTTGTTATCCGCTGAGATTGGTGGATTTGCAGAGTACACATTTTCAAAATAAATTAATTAATCAATAAAATTATCAACAAGCACACGCCGAGGTCCCCTACTAATAACTTTACTTCTGCTATGGATGCCATGTAAGTCTTAAAACAAAAAAAAACCTAGGCTACTTAGCAGGGTTTTAAGGGTTGGAGCAAACAAGATAAAAAGGGAGGCTATTTAACTAGGGGAGATAGAAAGTCCTATCCTTTACCTGGATGAACTGAGGAAACTGGTAATTGCGTCAGCATGCGTGTCTCTTAAAATCACCCAACTTATGCGGTAGATGCTACATCTGCACACACATGCATTCGCCCATATGAAATTGCGCACACATATATGCACATGCAATCTATTTTATACTATGCACACATATACATGCATACGTTATAAAATGGCCGCGTCCTTTGTTGCGAGCCAGCATGCAAGCGTACAAGTGCACTCACGCAGCTGTTTAAAAGTTATCCTCCTAGCTCATTAATGACAGTACCCCTACTTTTTAAAATATCTGATGATTTCTTCATTCTCAAGTACAGCATGTTTTGTCTTGTTTTGTCATAGTTGTTTTTTACTTGTATTTCTACAAAAATTATGTATGTTTTTATTGTATCCTGCTGCATACTGATGGAATGTGCGGGATATAAATGTTAAATAAATAAATGAGGGCAGAGGACCTGAAATTCTGTAAAAAGGAGCATCAAAGAAAAATAGATCCCTAAAATCGTAATACCTTACTACTAATGAAAAACACAAGACCAGAAATGCAAGTGGAAATACATGAGCAAGTTATTGGCATCAATATATATTCAAATAGTTAAGATTTTTGGTGAAACTTTGATAAAGGACAAGTGACATAAGCCAAGGTTTTCTATATACATTACAGGTATTCGGTCAGGGTAAAATAGCCACACATGCCCTGTGAAATGGCAAACAAGTCAACTTATACTTGAGCAAACAAAGCAAAGAGCACATAAGGTTAAAGCTGCAACCCCATCTAATAGAGTCCAAACACCATGACAAATTGATGCTACTAATACTTAGGCCAGTATTGCTCCCATCAATACAGTCCATGTAGTTGTAATCTACAGGTGTGGAGCAGGCATCCAAGTGGATATGCACTATGTTACACACTTATAATCCCCCGCGAGAGCTAAAATATGCCCATTGTCATATGCTCAATGTGCCATCTCCATGTTTGGCCCACTTTTCTGATACCTATGAAGATGGACTTCTCTGTGGCAGGGCTTATTCTCTGGAATACATTGCCTAAATAGTTGTGTACAATGACGTGAATATAGACTTTTAGGAAACAGCTTAAACCTCTGTTAAACAAGCTTTTGAATTTTGTGGATAGGCCATTATTGTCGTGTTATGCAATATCTATGGTCTTTTCCATTATGGTATACACGCATATATATTTATAGGAGACAGCTTAAAACATCCTTATATAAATAAGCATTGGAATGTGGCAAATAGAGTGTGACTTGTTCTTCCTCCGTATAATGTTCATGGCTTTTTATAGTAGCTGCGTAGAGTTTCAGGATGTAATGGTTATTATTGGGGTTATACACGGCAGTAGTGCAGCTGTTCTATGAATTGTCTGTCTACTGAAATGCCATTGATGTGATTTTTATGATTGTGGGTTTGCTCCCTGCTTTGACCTGAGGATTGGTGCAAGTTATACATTTTTAAAAATAAATAAGTAAAATGAAAGACATAAAAAAAAACCAGTCCATGTAGTTGTAATCATTAGGTGTGGGGCAGGCTGGATCACAGCACAACTGCCCATGAGCCCCTCTTTATGATTATGGTTGTAAAGTGGCTTCTAGCTCAAGCACTACCTCTCAATTACTTCAGGATCTTTTGGCACAGGAGATGCAAAGAAGAAAAGCTGCTGAAGAGGAGACAACCTGTGAAGGACATCCCTCAGGCATTTTGCTTGCTGGAGTAGCAGCCAAGGGAAGATGGCAATGGATACAAATGTAGAGGGCAAGGCATGTGGAGGAGACATATCCCCACAGAGGCACAAGGCAGGAGCCAGAAGACAGGCAGCAGGAATCATGCAGAATCGGAGCATCCATTATCACCAGTTTCAGGCAGACCTGCATGCTCAGGAGGATGTTATTATGTGGCAGCTATGCTTCAAAGTCCACCCAGCACTTGAGCCCTATCACAACATAGCCATCTTCTTCACATGGGACGCCTAACACAACGTAACAGGATAGGTCAAGCTATGTTCTCAAAGCAGTATTCTGCGCCCATCTCACTGAAACCATTATAGTTTGTTTTTCGTGACCAAACATCCTTTGCACACAGAATCTGCAGCCAGGGTAGACCCAGTAGTCAGCCTTCCATCAGGTAGTGCATTTGATGTATTTTTCTACCATAAAGATCTTTTGTATATATTTTTAACTATATAATTTATATTTTTTATTTTTTATATATTTCCATTAAGAGAATAAGCCAGTGGAATGATGTGCATTTACTGAGTCATTTGCTTCCAAAAATATATGAATGCACATTGAAGTGGCTTTGTTGGATTTCACTCTCTTCTAAATTTTCCACTTTTTACAACAAAGAATATCCTTGTCCTTGAGAAGAAAAGGTCCTGCTTTAATTCACTTTATAAAGATCCCCTGAAGCAGGCATTGGTTGCTGAAACATGAAAATGACCATGTACGTCAGGACAAATTTTTTAAGACAATTGTTAGTGCCTTTTGTGAACAGGTTCACATATTTGTCTTTTTATATGTGTAACTTAGATTAGTTATAATTAGAGTTGCATTGATATATTAAAGTTTTCCATATTTTTAATTATAAATAATGCTATCTTTCTGTTATATGAATTGTTTAGCAGGTTTGTCTTTCTTTAACTCTGTTTTTCTTCTGCCAATCTTTTCTTTCTTTTAGAGAGAATCTTCAGTCAGGGGCACTCTGACATAGTGAATCTTTAGTTAAGGCAGGCCCAGCAGGCAGCCTTCTGTCACCTGCACATGGAATCTTCAAACTTGAATCCACTTCAGCGTTCCAAAGAAAGGGAAAATCAATATCAAACAATGTAAATATCCTAAACTGCTATATCTACTTCAAAAATCTTAATTCTTAGGGGTAGATTTTAAAAAGCATTTACTCGAGCAAAACTGGTTTTTGCTCGAGTAAATACACTTTACTCAAGTAAGTGGGCTTTTCAAAATTGCTACAATATATGCCATTGAATTGTCCATAAGATTTACTCAAGTAAGTGCACTTTACTCGAGTAAATAGCTTTTGAAAATTGCTATGATAGTATGTCACATTTACATGCGTAACTCCTTTGAAAATGACCCCCTTAGTGTTTACGTGATAATGTACGATTGACATCTTAATAGTTATTATCAGAATGGCTCTCACCTTTAAATACCGTCTGCCTTATTTAGAATCATAGGTCAACACTGTCCATAAGCCCAATGCACAAAATTCATTTTTCAAGTTTTTTTTTATAGTACAAGTAAAATCCAAACTTTAGTAATGGCACTTATCTTTTCAATATTTATTCCAAAAGGTGATGCAAACCCTAATGGGGGCAAGATGGCCACCGCCTAGCAGGTCCGTTGAGGATGCTCGAGGAGAGACTCTTTCTTATTATCAGATTTTCCTCTGAAAAATGCCCCATAGAAAATGAAAAGGAAGGTTGAGAGGGTTGGGGGAAAGCTCACCTCAGGTCAACCCTTCCCAGCCTCAAATTGAGGGGTTCTTTGCTAGCACAACAGCCTCGATGCCGGAGAACCAGGTCGCTGGAGTGGTGACGCGAGAGCAGGCGTCCCTCTCCCTGACCTATGATACATCACTGAGCCCCGGAGAGCCGAGAAAGCCTGCGCATCTGAGTAACATTGGCACAGCCTCTAGTGACCGGGAAGTGGCGGAGACTCCTCTGAAGGCGTTTCAGGGTGGAGCGGGAGCCATTGTACCGGCAGAAAGCCTCGGAGTGGTCCAGGAGCTGGAAGGAGCGAGAGGTTTTCCACTGGGAGAATCTGTGGAGGAAATAAGCCTGGATCTCTCTTCTAAGAACCATCAGGAGATAACAACTTCACGACAAGATACTGTGCAGGGCATGTGTGATAGATTTGAAGCGGGAGGGAGCCAATTGAAGGCTCTAACTTCAGGCCTAGAAATATCAGCATTAAAGATGGAACTCTGGAAGGTATTTGGAATAGGGATGTGAATCGTTTTAGGACGATTAAAATTATCGTCCGATAATTTTAATATCATCTTAAACCGTTATGGAACACAATACAATAGAGATTCTAACGATTTATCGTTATAAATCGTTAGAATCGTGAGCCGGCACACTAAAACCCCCTAAAACCCACCCCCGACCCTTTAAATTAAATCCCCCACCCTCCCGAACCCCCCCCAAATGACTTAAATAACCTGCGGGTCCAGCGGCGGTCCGGAACGGCAGCGGTCCGGAACGGGCTCCTGCTCCTGAATCTTGTTGTCTTCAGCCGGCGCCATTTTCCAAAATGGCGCCGAAAAATGGCGGCGGCCATAGACGAACACGATTGGACGGCAGGAGGTCCTTCCGGACCCCCGCTGGACTTTTGGCAAGTCTCGTGGGGGTCAGGAGGCCCCCCACAAGCTGGCCAAAAGTTCCTGGAGGTCCAGCGGGGGTCAGGGAGCGATTTCCCGCCGCGAATCGTTTTCGTACGGAAAATGGCGCCGGCAGGAGATCGACTGCAGGAGGAAGAGAAGTAAAATTCCTGGTTGGAATAAATGTCTGTTTCATGGAGCAAGTGGTTCAGGAACCAATGAGAGAGGGAGCCATTTTAGATCTAATTCTTAATGGAATACAGATTTGTAGGGTCATTTATCAAAATGCTATAAGGCATTTTTGCATGCGTTAAGGGCTTAACACATGCAAAAATGTTGGGAATTATTAGAAAAGGAATGATGAATAAAACGGAAAATGTCATAATGCCTCTGTATCGCTCCATGGTGAGACCGCACCTTGAATACTGTGTACAATTCTGGTCGCCGCATCTCAAAAAAGATATAATTGCGATGGAGAAGGTACAGAGAAGGGCTACCAAACTGATAAGGAGAATGGAACAACTTCCCTATGAGGAAAGACTAAAGAGGTTAGGACTTTTCAGCTTGGAGAAGAGACGACTGAGGGGGGATATGATAGAGGTGTTTAAAATCATGAGAGGTCTAGAACGGGTAGATGTGAATCGGTTATTTAATCTTTCGGATAGTAGAAAGACTAGGGGGCACTCCATGAAGTTAGCATGGGGCACATTTAAAACTAATCGGAGAAAGTTCTTTTTTACTCAACGTACAATTAAACTCTGGAATTTGTTGCCAGAGAATGTGGTTCGTGCAGTTAGTATAGCTGTGTTTAAAAAAGGATTGGATAAGTTCTTGGAGGAGAAGTCCATTACCTGCTATTAAGTTCACGTAGAGAATAGCCACTGCCATTAGCAATGGTTACATGGAATAGACTTAGTTTTTGGGTACTTGCCAGGTTCTTATGGCCTGGATTGGCCACTGTTGGAAACAGGATGCTGGGCTTGATGGACCCTTGGTCTGACCCAGTATGGCATTTTCTTATGTTCTTATGTTCTTAAAAAACACTATTAATGCATGTGATAGCACCATAACATATAGTGTGATGTAAATCAGAAGGAGTTAGGGGTGGGTTTACCATTTTGTGAAGCCCTATTGCATGGCTTTAATGCTGGTTTTAGCAATACCTTTTTCAGTAGTGTTAAGTCATGTGATAGCTTGTGTTAAGGCTTTATTGCATATTGTGATGTTTTTGCCCATTTTAGTTGTTTTGAGGCTCCTGGAGAGAGAGAGAGAGAGACTAGCCTAATGCCCTCACCCTAGATAGGAGGCCCACCTAGTAACTCGAGGTGAGGTTTAGGTATTAGTGTAGGGGGTTAGGGGCCACTTTGACATTCAAAGTGAGACGTACGAGCAGAACAGTGCTCTCCTGTGAAGATTTGATGACCTTCAGAGTGTGGAAACTCACTCAAAGATGAGATTTGTGCAATGTTCTCTCAACCTAGCTTGATGGACTCTCTACCTGGGTAACATCAAGCTAGCTGTGCAGCTGTTGTAAATGAAGCTGACAGACTGTGGCTGGCCAGTCAAACAAGAATATATCAAGATTGAGTAATAACTTCTAGATATGGACTCGCACATCCTTTCAAAATACTCACAACTGGTATTTAAACGTAGTGAGATCATCATTATTGGAATCTGCTTTAATTATAAAGATAGCTGATGTACCATCTCCCCACTGTGATCATCGGATCTCTACAAGATATTGAGTCACTTTTTATACAGTTTTTTTATGAATTAAATTTGAATGAATTGAAAGTGTTATTTGTGCAAAAGTGAGACTTATCCCATGAGTTTCCACACAAGCAAATAGCATCCATCTGGGCCTGGTCCAGGCCGATGCCATTTTCTATGGCAGAAGTTAATAATTGCACTGGCTTCTGTCGGCTGGCACCATTTCCAATTGCAGCACCAGCAAGTAGGAGCAAATGGGGATCATGATTGCCCTATGAAGATTTAAGATTTTTAAATGGGGTTAAAGGGTCTGGGAGAGCACTGGGGGTTGGCGGGGGAGAGGGATTCAGAGTATACCGAGGAGGGATTTTTTTTTTTATCATGGCAAAGGCAAGGACTCAACATTTGTTTTATTTCTTTTTTTCACATTTTTTTCTTTTCAAATGTTTTCAGGGTTATTTTATTTAACATTTCAAATAAAACAAAAATAAAATGAAAAAAAGAATAAAGTGTCTGTGCACACTCCTAATCATTAAGAAGGACAAGAACTGGAAACTATCAAACAGGAATGAGAACTAGAAGTAATCATCTCAGGGGACCTCAAAGTAGCCATTCAATATAATAAATATAATAATAATAAAGCAACTGAAAAAGCTAACAGTATGCTTGATTGTAAAGTAGAGGATTTAGCAAGAAAAACGATGTAATACTGCCTCTATATAGGTCACTTATAAAACCCTGCCTTGAATACTGTGCTTACCTCAGGAGGCCGCACCTTCAGAGGGACATTGAGAGGACGGTGGCGGTTCAGAAACTGGCAGCTAAAGTGATACAGGGCCTGAGACCCAAACCATAGAAAGGCTTACGACGTGCAGCTTGTACTTGCTGGAGGAACAGAAGGGATAGAGGACATGAGAGAAACTTTCAAATATTTCACAGATTTCAATCAAGTATAAGAAAGGTGAAATCTTTAATTTTCTATTGAAGATGAAATTCAAGGACAAGGGATCATGTTAATTTGTAGAGACGAAGGTGTAGAAGAAACATGAGGAAAAAGAAATCTGCTGAGAGTGAGGTTGGTGCCTGAAATAGCCTATCCACAGATATACTGTCAACCAAAGCTGATGGAATTAAAACAAAATGCTTGGGACAGACACAGCATGGGAATAAAGTGATGGGGTGTGTGTGTGTGTGTGTGCGTGTCGGAGGGAGGGAGGTGTTTACAGGTAAATGAAGTGAAAGAGAGGGGCACACACACACTTGGGGCAGTGGTAAGAGCAGGGTCAGGAGGCTGGATGAGAGACATGGGTGGGGATGATTTTTTTTCAGGCACTGCAATTGATATCCTTATCTAACCAAAGAGGTAGAGAGCCGGGGAGAAAGGTTTTCAATCCGGGCAGACTTGAAAGGCCAATCTGCCTTTACCTGCTGTCATTTTCTTATGTTACGTGTGTTATAATAAACCTACGTGCCATCATCATCCAAGGCAAGCACTATCAGATAGGATAATTTCAGACTCCCATTTTCACAGCATACCTTTAACACAAAAACACCTTTAACACAAAAATACTTTTAGCACAAAAGTTTCTTTTAAACTTCCTGTTTTTGTTTTTTTGCAAATGACCGAGTACATGTCCCAAATGAAAATTCCTAAAAACGTAAGCAGCAGCAGCCTTGATGTGATTTCATCCTCTTCTCTCCCAAGGGCATGAGAGAAAAGTACAGATAACCACAGACTTCTAAGCTATCAGTGAGAAACCTTGAAATACCAACACTGTACTCAAAAGTAAATTGAATTTTCTTAAAATCAAGGACTTTATTATGTTGCTATACTGCGTCTGGTATCCGTAACTTGCAATATATTTTTGAATAAAACAGTCATAACAAACAGGATTATTACCTAATTTATATTATCCAGAAATTTCTTAAATGTTACATTGTTTGTTCTTAGAAGAGTGCTTAGCAAATGCTTCAGGTATTTTGCCTATTTCCATGCAAACTTCAAGCCAGCCTCTTGCTGCTAACAGAAAGAACGAGGAGTGAGCACATAGACATGCCCTTATAAAAAGCTAAAATAACCCCATGATAATTTATTGCGCCTATATCTGGGATAATTTGGTTTTCCAGACACTGAGTTAATTAATGCTGCTATCACAGCAGCTTTCAGCTACAGAAGCACTATAACTGATTAGATAATGGGAGGCCAATATTCAGCCAGGCAGAGCACGGATAAATTAGCCAGATAAACTTATTTGGCTAACTTATACGCAGGCCTGACGTGACACCTGGGGGGAGGGGCAGTGGCAGCAGGAGAGGACTCAGCACTGCCTGTGGAGCTCAACTCACCATCTGCCAAAAACGAAAAAAGGCCGCGAAGAAGAGAGGCAAGCCGCTGGTGGAGCTCAACTTGCCAGCGGCCAAAAATAAGAAAGGCCATGGCAGTTTTCCCTTTCAGCTGCACACATGCACTCACAGCTTTCCATCCCACCCCTCCAATGCAGAAAGGCCAGTGGGGCTGAACCAAAGGAAAGACTAATCCGCTGGGTCGTGGTGGTGCTCATCCCACCAGGGCCCGAACTTAAGGGAGGAGGCTGGCGGGGCTGTGGTGGAGTTCATCCCACCATGGCCTGAAGTGAAGAAGAAGATGGAGAGGACCGCGGTGGAGCCCATCTCACAGTGGCCTGGAGAAAGGAGGCTGTGTGTGTGTGTGTGTGTGTGAGAACCTGTATGTATGTTACTCTGTGAGAGCTTGTGCTTGTGACTCTGTCAGAGCTTGTGTTCATCTGTATGTTTGTGTGTCTTGTGTCAGAGCATGTGAGTGTCTGAGAGCTTGAGTGTACATCTGTGCCACAGCTTGTATTCTTGTGTATGTGTCTTTGTCAGAATTTGTGTGCATGTGTATATGTTTGTGTGTGTCTGTGTGAGAGCTTGTGTGTGTGTGTGTGTGTGTGTGTGTGTGTGTCTGTCAGAGTTTGTTTTCATGTGTGTGTCTGTGTGAGAGCTTGTGTGTGTATGTGTCTGTGTGAGAGCCTGTGTGCGAGTGCCTGTGTGCATAGGTAAGCCTTTGAATATGCTCAGCTATCAGGAGGTTAGCTGGATAGGTTTATCCTGCTAACTAACTTCAGGACTGCTTTAAGGAAGTCCTACAGTTAACTGGCTGAACACTCTTCTCAATCACTACATTGGCTCCCTATCTGTTCCCACATACAGTTCAAGCTTTTCTTACTAACCTACAAAAGCCTTCACTCTGCAACTTCTCAATATCTCTCCTCTCTTGTCTCTTTCTACACCCTTGCTCATGCACCTGCTCATCAGTCCTATGCATGCCCTTCTCCTCTACCGCCAATTCTCAACTCCGTGCTTTCCATCTGGCTACACTGTATGCTTGGAATAGACTTCCTGAGCTGGTGCATTTATACTCCCTATCTTGCCTTATTTAAATCCTGTCTAAATTCCCACTTTTTTGAGGCTGCTTTTAAATTTTAACCCCTGATTGTTCTGCTTACAGTCTCATTAATTTTTAACCATTATTTTAATAAATGAAATTCCACCAAGTGTATTTTGCTCTGATTTTTGTCTTGATTAGATTGTAAGCTCTACTGAGCAGAGATTGTCTCTTATACATTTTTTTTTTGCACAGCACTGTGTACGTTGAGTAGTGCTATAGAAGTTTTAAGTAGTAGTAGTAATAGTGTAATAGTAATTTACCTGGATAACTATTTCTGCCTATGGAACACCTCCAGATTATCAGAAGACATTCAGCGTACAGGAAATTTGAAACTCCACTGTTTATCTAAGTTCCAGACTTAGTTGGACAAATGCACTGAATATTGAGCCCCTGGGTGTTTAATCCTTTATATCTAAATTATGCATTTAAAATTATGCATGATCCTAATTTAGTATGGAACAGTTATTGTAAAAGTCATGAGAAAAATATAAGATATAGTTTTAGACTTAAACAGGGAAGCTAAGCTCTTAAAGCACCTCTCTGGTGTAGCTCAGATCATTGTCGGAAATCCCACGCAGTCGAGGATGATTGTTTTCCATGATTGTTCTGTCATACAGGTTCAAAGATGGCTGATAAGGCCAATCTAGAATCAACAGAATTGTCAGAACTTAGACATGTGCTTCTTATCAGGATGGATGGCCCACGGTTGTTGATTCATTCCAAGGCATATTATTTCTGTTGTTCCTGCTTTTCCACTGTCAGTTGTCTTTGTAGAGTTTTGAAGTGCTGAGATCCATGCTGAAGATTCTTGTATGCAAATCCATCTCATGAATATTCATTGTGGATATCCTGAAAACCTGGCCCGTTTGTGGCACTCGAGAACTGGAGTTGGCTACCCCTGTCCTAGGCAATAATCTCTGTCTTTAAAAGAGCAGGCAAAGAAACTTCTAGGGATGAGAGAACCAGAATTTTAAAAATGTCTCATAGGCCTTTTTTTCTACTGACTGAATATGGTTAACCAATGCTGCTAGGGTTGTGTTTACAAGCCAATGAAAGAGCAACAAAGCATGGAAGAGGCAGCCCACATCAGTCTGAAGGTGATTTCCCGCACAGAAGTTGACAAGTTTGGGAAGTCAATAGCAGTCTTTGACTTAATTGTAAAATCCTGGGTCCCCTTTGTCTGTTCTTTTAAAGGTTCTGGGTTCTCAAGTTATAGCTAAGAAATGCTATATCTTTGAAAACTTCATGGTTTCTAGGAACTATTTAATAAAGTTGTTCTACCTATAATTTCAAATCAGTATAAATATGCACACATTTTTAGGATCTTGGCATAAGGTTTTTTGCAAAAATAAAAGATAAGCACATTTGTACGTATTTTTTCCTTTCCTTACTAAAATAGTCTGTGACTGAGATATCAGTAATCCTACAGCTCCCACCTAAAGATATAGTACATTAATCATAGTTGACAATACAGAAAAGCAAAGGACAATACATTTAAGATAAAAAATTGAACCTCAACAAAGAAACTGACATTTGTGAATTTGTGTAAACAGTGTTACCTACTGATGGCATGCTACAGAAAATGAAATGTTATTAAAGTAAATATTTGAGGTTGCACTTAAGTGTGGATAGTGCAAAAGTTAGATAAAGTTGCAATAATTATCATGAATATAATGTATTGCTATATAATATATATCTATGTATACAAATGGGAAATAAATATCTTTTTTTTTTAACTGAATAATTTGCTTTGGTAATTTCAAAATCAGTTCCAAGCTTCTTGATTCCAACTGTCTTTGTTCCCTTCCGGGTCCTATTAAGAAGCAGTTTGCATAATGCAAGCCCTGAAAATCTTAGCTAGCTCAAAAATTACTGAAGCAACTGTGATCTGCCCTCAGGCGGAAGTAGTTCACTATTATTTCAAATGGACTGTCCATTAATATTCCTCTCTTCTCTAGTGCTGTCATGTACCCACTAGGGCCGGTGTAAGTATGTGTAGTATACCGCTCTTGAGACGCCAGTTCCAGGTGCGGTCCCCAAATGAGCACTGAATACATAGTGATTCATATCAGTCAGCCCCTGCATTGTCAAATCCAGCATTGAAGATGGGATGCAGTTAGGAGTCAGGAGGTGGGCTCACCATTAAAGTTAAATTACATTTTAGGGTGTAATTTAATTGGTAAATTGTATAGTGAATTGCATGAATTCTTTATATTCTGAGCTTGAGACGGTTGCTGTGTTACCATACAGTACAAACTACATGGCATACCCAACTTTTCTTGCATTACTTAGCATCAAGGGAGCATATAGCTACATTAGAGAATCCACATTCTTCACCACAGGTAGGTATCACTACACCAAAACCAGCAGTGCTTACATATTACTGTAACACATTTCTTCGCTGGTCTAGAACAGTGGTAGACAACTGCAGTCCTAGAATGCCACAGACCATTTTCAGGACATCCACATGAATATGCATGAGATATATTTGCATAAGATGAAGGAAGTGCATGCAAATATATCTTATATATATTCATTGTGGATATCCTGAAAGCCAAACCTGTTTGTGGAGTTGCCTACCCTGGTCTAGAAAGCAATCTTTGTTGTTATTTATGTCATCATCTGCTTGTCAGTTTGTTACAGTCCGAACTGGTGTAAAGTTTGTGAGTACTTTTTTGTTGCAGATTTTGCACCAGTTTCCAAAGGGAAAGCACCAACATTGCTTGCACATATTTACACCTGCTACTATGTGCACATACCTTTGAAGAAAAATGCATACATACTTGAAATATGCAAAAGTATGCAAGTTGTTCCAAACCCTACCCTGCCCCCTGGAGCTCCGCAACTCACTAAGGTACCCATATACAGGTCCTATGCAAAATCTTTTGCTCACATATCAGACTGAGAATTTTGTAAAAGGCCATTTCCATGGGTACAGCACTGCTTTTACCCTCAGAAATGTCTTTGGAAATTACCAACCTTAGATCTTCCACTATAAATTCTTAATTCACTCTCATCTCCCTGAACCTGCATATGCTCTCTGGACTTGATATGCTTATTTCTGTTATTGTTCAAATGGTTTTTACTGTTGCTTAACTGCTAAGAATATGTTTAACGTTCATATTGCTTTTCTGTTACACAACTGATATAAAAAATGTATACTTTTGTAAACCGTTATGATGGCTCAACCGAATAACAGTATATAAAACTCAACAAATAAATAAATAAACAAATAAACAAGCCTGTTTATCACATTACATTATACTGCTCACATGTCCACCTATCTTTGCCATTTTTTTCTTTAACATAATACAACATTCATTTTCTATAGTGAAAAATATGAGTACCAAGAGGCTGGAAGGATAGTACATTGCTATCAGTTTTCTATAACCCATTAATTTAACCTTTGCACCATAAATACACTCATTTATAATTATCACCACAATTTTTCTCCACCAGTCCATACCAATATTTCATCTCTGAGGTGCTCTTTGTCTGCCTTGTTTGTTGATGAAATTGATGTGTTAAAGATTTTGTCAGACTATTGTTTTAGTGATGGATTTTTCTTTAAATTATGTATGTTTTAAATCTGTAAACCGTTTTGACTAAATCTCTATTTGTAAAGGCGGTATACAAACATTTTTAACTAAATAAATAAATAAATAAAGTAAAAATAAGAAAATCCAGCAGTTTCCAAATACATGTTGATGCAACTAGAAAGTGCTATTAACACAGCATGCTGCCTCCCATCCATTGTTGATTAAGGTGCCTTGCAAGAAGACAAGTGTTAGAAAGGAAGAAGAAAAATACAGAGCACAGTTTTTAAAGTCATTTACATGGGTAAATAGCAATTTACACCCATAAATCGGTCCCTCAATGGAGCTTTAAAGTACTCATACTGCTCCATCACAGGCCTACTTTTAGCTGCATGTATAAGAGGCATTCCCAGCAGTGTGCTGAGATCAGGGGAAGGAAAGCACATGTTGACTCATTGCGTTTTCAGGTCTACACGTTTTATTTTCCATGAGAAATATAATGATGCAAAAAGCAGGCACAAATGTCCTCAGGTACTTTGCACCTGCGGCAAGTTTCAAAGCAAAGGTTTGTGGGTAATTTCACTTGAAAACTGGTGCTATATCTGTGGGGGAAAAGAACTTGTGGCTTTTGCCTCCATGCCCTTAATATCTTTTTTTTTTTTCATTTTTATTTATAATCATTTCATAATTGTAACATAAGCACAACAAAGATTATAAAGAATATTTCAAGAACCAAAAGGCAATAAGCTATCTTGCAATCAATATTCACATGCTAATATTTAAAGGTGAATTTTAGAAGCTAGGCGTGCGTTGGAACCGGGAGATATGCGGACAAGTCAGGCCGGTGAGTGCCGAGCGGACTTTAAAAGCCGCCAGAGTACACACGTACTTGCTGCTGCACACAAATGAAAACATCCAAAAAGGGTACGGCATATTGGGCATTCCTCGTAAATGCGTACACACACAGGCACAAGCCGGGGTCCCCTGCCGCAACTTTTTGCTATGGATGACATGTAAGTTGTAAAACAAAAAATTCTAGGCAGGCCAGCAGGGTTTTAAAGATTGAGTCTAACAGGGGAGAAGGGAGGCTATTAAACTAGAGGGGTTTGGAAGTCTTTTCCCTTATCTGGGCAAACTGGGAACGAACTGGGAAAACTGGTAATTGCGTTGGCGCGTGTGTCTTTTAAAATCCCCCCACTTCCGCATCATTTGCGCGCATAGGTGCATGTCCACTTAAAATTGCGCGCACGTGTGTGTGTGGTTAGGCTATTTTATAACATGTAAGCATTTACAATGCGTATCTTATGAAATGGTCATGTCCCTGGGCGGGGGCCAACAAACACGCGCACATGTGCGCCCTCACGCTGGTATGAAAGTTACCGTCCCTGTTCCCAACAAGGAAGAGGAACCTTATACAGAGAGAAAGGAAAAAAGGGGCAAAACCCAGGAAATTTAGGGATACTGAGGCTGTAAGTGGGTTTTAGCAGCTTCCTCAACAACAGAAGCCTGGGGTGGGAGGTTCAATCAAAGGGGCAGTCACAATAGTTTTACTAGTTTAAAACATAGATTATTGTTATGGAGGATCAAAAATAACATCACATGCCCTGAAACTTGACCATGCACTTACAAGGAAACCATAATGTGAAAGATGCTGCTAGCTGCAATATTCTAGACCTCATTAACAAAAATTGCTTCCTCTTCTTTTGTGTAATGCAAACTGCATTCAAAACATATAAATCTTACAAGTGAAAAGCAAAACATCTCTACATTTAAAAAAAAGGTTTTAAGCTGCCACTCTGTGAGTCAAGAGCCAACTGAGCAATTAATGTTGCTGGAACTCTATGTCAGAATCCAACCTCGCCACGAAACCAGTTAAATCAAAACTGTCCAAAGAAGCTCGGGATTGAGGTCCCTCAGCAACTTTTTCTTCTACCTTCAGGAAGATACATTTTTTTAGATGAATGGAAATGACTCAGCCAGAACCTTCAATGCTTCAAAAACGTATTTTTTAAACGTATCATATGCCAAAACTAATGAATTCTTGGGAAAATAGATCCGACACAGAGTTCTGCTTCTGATCACATTTTCCAAATTGTAAAATTTATTATGCAACTTCACATTGTCTTAAACCAGCATAAAATTGTTTGCTTTCAGTTTCTTTACTTATTTTTCTTGGTAATCATATTTTAATATCAATTCAGCTTTTTATTTTTAGCTCATAGAAATCAGAAGCCACCATCTGAAACTGGTTAGATGTTTGTTTAATTTGTCCAGAAAGAGAAAGTTGTAATGCAGCTATAACCTCCCAAAGAGTCACTTAACAAGTTTCAGGATATTTTAAGCAAGCGCCCTCCATCTGTAATCCTTGCAAACCTTCCAAAGAAACTTCCATAAATGGCTTGGTGGAGTGCTCATCAACTCCATCTCCAGTCCATACACCTGTCCCAACCACAATGGACTACCTCAGGACTTCCACTGAACCTGCCACATGGTCATGACCTCCCATAAGTCTGGGTGTCCAGCACTCTTTACCCCTGTCATCATGCGCTGCAGGATACCATCATCACAGACCCTCATAGGAAGACTGCTGACCTTTTTTTTCAGCCAGAAATGCTGAGGGAGGTCGCATATTTTAGGACAAGATCACTATCTCTGGGGAGTATGAGTGGCTCTCCAACTCCTCCGCTGTTCCCCACAAGAACATCCCCAGTGCATCAGAAACCACCTCTCAGATAATGAATGCATCTATCAGGTCAATTGGCTTACTGCAATGATCTGTGTGTAGGTAATTCACAATGGCTCACATACAACCTACAACAAATAGTACAAAACACTGTGGCTCAGTTGGCGGTGGGGGTACTACAGATGTACATCATCTTGATGGATGCTTCAGAACTGCATTGGTTTCCAATGACTGCCTGAGCCCAATTTAAATTAGTGTTTCTACTAGTGTTTAGGGAGATGAGAAGAAATGATTCCCTGTATTTGTTCAATAAACTGGAGTAGTCAGAGGTTTATCCTGGGTTGTAATTTGCAACCTCAGCAGGGGGAGTTACTCAATGTGTTGCAGTTGGACACTGCTGGCGAGGTAGTGGACCCTTGGGCCGGGCCCACCGAGGGTGACGGGGCAGGCCGGGAGGCGGAGCCTCAGACAGGATGTGTTCACCCGGGAACCAGGAACCCCCCAGGAGGAGCCCGTAGGGCCCCGGGTCCTCGGGACTTGGAATATAATCAGAGAGTCCAGAGACAGAGGTGCGCTTAGGCCGGGACCAGAGTAAACTAGAAGTATAGGAAGTCCAAGGTACCCAGGAAGCAGGGGCCGGCAGTACAGGGCCGAGGGCCAGCTGATGGCAGGGCAGCGGGCGGCAGCGGAAACTGTAGCAAACCGGAGGCTGAAGCAGGCTGTAGCTGAAGCAGAGTCTGTAGCAAACCAGGACTGGAATGGGTTGTAGCTGAAGCAGAGTCTGTAGCAAACCAGGACTGGAACGGGCAGTAGCTGAAGCAGAGTCTGTAGCAAACCAGGACTGGAACGGGCTGTAGCTGAAGCAGAGTCTGTAGCAAACCAGGACTGGAACGGGTTGTAGCTGAAGCAGAGTCTGTAGCAAACCAGGACTGGAACGGGCAGTAGCTGAAGCAGAGTCTGTAGCAAACCGGGGTCAGAGGCAGGCAGCAGGCTGAAGCGGAGTCGTAGGCAAACCAGGGTCAGAGGCAGGCAGCAGGCTGAAGCGGAGTCGTAGGCAAACCGGGGTCAGAGGCAGGCAGCAGGCTGAAGTGGAGTTGCAGGCAAACTGGGGTCAGAGGCAGGCAGCAGGCTGAAGCGGAGTCATAGTCAAGCCGGGGGTCAGAAGCAGGAACCGTAGAGAACAACAAGACCGCAACTCAGAGCAACTAAGCAGTTGTGAACCTCGTTGCAAGGCAATGAGAGAGAGTTTGAGCGCCGGTTATATCGGGCCTTGGACGTGACGTCAGCAGCACGGGCGGGGCCAAGCTTCCGGGAGTTGAGCGCTCAAGACGGGCGTCCTCGCGCACGCGCGAGACTGAGGAGAAGCAGGCACGTAATGGCGGCCACCACGTGGAGTGAGAGACGGCCCCAGGGTCCAGAGTTGGCGGAACACGACGGTTCCTGAAGCAGAGGTATGCAGGGTTGAGCCCAAGGCGAGGAGAAGCGGTGGGGACCGCAACACAATGTCCCAACTATGTTAGGATGAGGGTGTTTTCAGTGGAACTAATTGCCAGCAGAGATAAGACAAAAGAAAAATGATTTAATGATTAGAAAGAAAGATGTGGCTATTCCCATGGGAGATAATGAGCTATGAGGTGATTAGTTCTGTGGGTGGGTTAAGATGATCGGGCATTAGCAGAATTATGTGATGGTTTTATTTGGTTGTATTACTTTTATTGTGTTTAGATATTATTTGTTGTGTTTTTGCAAGCATTTGTTAGTCTTTTATTTTAATTTTGTTATTCCTACATTCAGTTAGGGATGTTTTTATGTTGAATTAATTATGTATGTTTTATGTTTTATTTCCCGCCTGTCACGGATAAGGTGAGAAATACATTATTTTAAATAAATAAGTAAATACAGCTTATTGTAGCTTGCACATGTGTATCTGTTGTTCTAATCTAGTCTTACAATTACTCATTTGCAAATATAAATGACTGGATCCTTATTTATCCAGTGCTATTATTCTTACATAAATTATTCATCTGATAGTTACAAAAATAAGAAATATTATAAGGAATAATTATTATAACAGTCCAGGATTATTTTGAGAAACTGTAAGAGTAACTCTGAAGCCAATATAGAGTTCCAGAGAAACAGCAGTACCCCAAATTATTTAGTCACAGAATGTTGGGCACGGCGAAGTAGGTTGGACCTTAATAAAATTGTTAATTGCTCCAGGAATGAATTATAAATTATAGAATCGCACTAATTATTTTGTTATAACCACATGCATGTTTTTAAAAGATTTTACAAGTTGTGACATGTTAAAGGATTTCAGATTTTACAAATATATTCTGAATATTTCACCTTTCCTTCGCTTAGGCCTGTTTGCCTGAATGTGAGGTTTTTGTCATACTTTCTTGCTCTTGTATAGCATGACCAATAGCAATATTATAGGCTGCATGTCTGGATTTCCAAAAAAAACCTCATTATTTTAATATTTCCACCTTTATTAAATAAACAAACTGTTAAAAGAAAAACCAGCAAGGTAGTTTGAGATGCTTTGCTACCTCTTCAAGCATAATGAACATTTGAAGATTAAAGCTAAGTCACTTCTGTAGGCAAGAGATCATAACAATCCCAAAAGCTTGCCTCTTTTTAAATTTTATTAATGTTATAAAAGTATCTTTTCTAGCCATTTTGTTCATTTTCTTTAAGTTATTGCTATTTTTGATGAAGTAATATAGTCCTCTCTCTTATGATCATTTGCAGAATGCTACATTTCTCAGGAAGTCTTCTCAGGAAAAAGGTAACTATCTTGGATCACGTTAGTTAATCTTTCTTTCTTTCTTTCTTTCTTTCTTCTGGTTTTCCATATAGTTCCAAGCAACCTGAAGCACCAATTAGTTATTATAAATATCTTCGCCTTGAAAATCTCACTCATAATCTATGGTTTTAGCACAGTACAAGTTCTCTTTTCTTCCCCAATCCTAAAATCAAACTTTTAATAAGCAAATATGAAAGCTTACCGAGTTATAAACTGAAGGTAATTTGGTCAGTCAAGAGCACCAAGCCATTTATTTCTTAGTTTTATTGCCACGTTTTATTACATTCCACATTTCCCATTATCATTACAAAAAGATAAATTACCCATCTAAACTGAAAAGGAAATGTCAGCCTGACCTAAAAGCAAATCAGTTTTTACAGCTGATATTTTTCAGAGCGAAGAAGCTGTGAGATGTCTTTCCTTTGGTCTATCAAGGCAATAACATGTTTATCTATTTACTCCCTGGCATAACTCACTGTTCTCTTCTCTCGAGGCAGAGCACACAGGCTGAGAGTGGAAAGGCATAATGTAATCAACTGTGCTATTTAGTCTTATAAAAGATATATTTTATCTCCATAAAAATAACTCCTGGGATAGACCTCAGTGCAGGTGCCTTTGGGCAAGTTATTCATGATAAACTACTCAACAAATTTCAAGGGGAAGAGGAAATACAAATCTCAAGAAATATAACGTGCTTCTGATAATTTAACTGATTTTTTTTTTATTTGATATAATCAGAATATAAAACACATGCAGGTGCAAGAGACTATATTTCCATCTGGACTGCAAAAATAGTCGTTTTACTCAAGAGCTTTTAGAGCTGTGTTGAGGATGTTCATATATTTTGTTGGAATACACCTTCCCTTATATAGAACCTATTGGAGAATCAAAAAAAAAAAAAGAAAAAAATGCAAAAAGCAGGAACTTCAGTGGAATGTAAAATACAGAGTCTGAAATACTGGTAACTCATGTTAAATGACAGACACTTGAAGGCGAAATCAAAACAACATATGCAGATGTAACAGTCTTTTGAGTATTCGTAGAGTTATTGGAAAATTAAAACAAAATATCCAAGAAACTAATTTAAATATGGCAAAAACACAGGGGCCAAATAAAGTATATCTAGTGCAGGAAAAGTTTTGGCTCATGCATAAAACATTTGTGTTACTGATTTCAGGGAGATGAGGGGTAGAGAATAGGAAAGACTACAATGAATGGACACTCCTTACCAACCTCCCTTAACCCAGACAGCCCAACATGCCACAAACCGGAGGTGTAGATATTACCTGCAGAGAACAGAGCTCACAATAGTGCAGCAGTGCCACTGGTGACTTATTCTACATATGGAATTTTTAACTATTAGAAACCAATCAAGTAAACCATCAAATATTTTAATATTGCAAGAAGTTAAGATACCAACAACTACATTGGCTTTACAATGTGCTATTGTTTCTTGGCTGTCTGATTTGTTTCCACTCTCCCTTTTCTACTATCATGCATGGGGGCTTGGAAGAGAAAAATTACTTAGCAACATAGACAGAGAATTGAAGGATTTGCTTCTGCTCCCCTCACTCACACACACCTCTACAGTTTCTCAGTAAAATCTCCATAAATATACCATATGGAATTCTTTGATACACATTTTGTTATACACTGAGACATCATCTTTTCACTTACACAAAAATATGTCACTGCTTCCTTCTACAAACTCAGTCACATTTTTCCCAGATAGATATCCCTTGAAGCTTTTCAGTGCTGATACTTTGCTACACATCGACTAACTCCTTTCCCTAGCTCCTCTTTCTCTATTACAGGCAGCAAGACCATTGTGTAGGGGGCACTTCATTCTCCTTTCCTACATGCACTGGCATCCCTGTGCACCTTCCGCTTTTGATTTTCACACTTAAACCAAAAGGACAGAACATTTTCTCAAACCACCAGACACACACATCTGACATGCCTTTCTCCTGTAGACTTCAGTCCAGACCTCTGCTGGCAAGCTGACCTGAACAGAGAGTAGGCAGTTCTCAGAGCAGCTGTACAGAGCCAGAGGATGCATAATCAGTGACCCTGTTACATCACAGTAGTG
The DNA here is from genome assembly GCF_901001135.1 of Rhinatrema bivittatum. Taxonomy (NCBI): domain Eukaryota; kingdom Metazoa; phylum Chordata; class Amphibia; order Gymnophiona; family Rhinatrematidae; genus Rhinatrema; species Rhinatrema bivittatum. The sequence continues at coordinate 201,438,010 of NC_042616.1, read as the reverse complement.
ACATATGACAGATGGTGAAAATCAAAACCACCACCTTCTGCTAAGAAATGTCTTTTCATAACACCACATGCAGTGGTGGCATGCCCACTGTACCGAGAAGACAAGTTGGCAAAACTGCCCTTGCCACTATGGAAGAGGGGAGCTCAGGTAGCCGTTCTGAAGGCCTCACCTCTCCTCCCACCACCACAGCTAGCAGAAGAAAGGACTCTGAGGGGTTATGACAGATAATAGTGTTCTCCTGTGTGAACTGTGTGAGGATTCACTATCAGTCAGAAGTTGGTGACTGTGTGAGTTTTGGACCTGGATTTTGGGAAAACACACACACACACACGGCTTGGGCTACAAGCCCCTGAGCGAAATTTGAAATACCTGTTTCAAATCAAGTTTTAGAAGTCATTGTGGGGGCAATTAAAAGGGAACAATTTTCAGACTGAATTGTATTAGAAAAAAGCAATCGTGTGTCAGCTTGGAGAATCAGTGGCAGTGCTGCTTTGCACCGACATGTGAAAGGTCCCTGGTTCGATCCTCAAGTTGAGTTTTCTGCTGCCCAGGGCAGGGGATACTGTGGAAGCAGCATTCACAGTCCCCTTCTCCCCTCATCCCAGGGAAGTGGGGAGTCACAGTCATGGCTTAAAAGTGAGAACCAGTTGCCAGATTCAGGGCCCATGATTACAGGCTTCAGGCTTCCAGAATGAGCTGTGGTGCATGGCCTCGACCCAGAACCGCTGCTATAATGAGTTAATGACCACACTAGGTGTGCTTTTTAGGGAAAGATCCCGGGAATTTGTGAATGGCGGCTCATGGTGCCAGAGATCCCAGCCCTGGTTTCGACTTAGCTGGAAGTACAAAGGAGCAAGAGGAAACTTGTTTCCAAATAAATTGTAACTGCTCATCTTTTACTGAAGGGGTTCACCGTATTCAGTCAGGCTCTGAAATCCTGTTGGAGGGGACGAAAGGGGGGAGGCTGGGATAAGCATAGCAGTCTTTGTAGCAGCTGGCTCAAGAGTCTGAATTATTAGCCGAGCAAAGAAGCCAAGAGAACAAATAATTACAGTTACACATGCAGTATAATGCAAGTGGATTTATTTACTGTTCTCAACACAGCATACCAACCAGGAAACAGTTTTATGATTCTAAAATTTCCCATGCCTAAAATTACATTCTGCTTTTATAAAAATTAAGACATGGAACAATTTTCAAAAACCCACTTCGTGTATGAAATATGTGGGTACATTGTCTTCTCATAAACTAAGGAGAGTTTTCAAACACAAGCTACAAAGACCCTCATATTGCTGCAGGTTGGCTTAGTTTTTTCCACTCAAGTGCACATGTTGGAAAACTTAATAAACAAACATGGTTTTATCCCAGACATAAACATACCTGCCAGAATGCCTATTTTTTGAGCAGATAACTGCAGCCTTCTAGTCAAACTAGACAGCTGTATTTAGACACTAAGTGGGGATAGATTTTCACCTCCGTTAGCTGCTAGATCCATTTGAAATTTGTTTTCATTGTGTACGTGTGTGTGAAATTTGTTTTCATTATGTATATGTGTGTGTGTGTGTGTGTGTGTGTGAAATTTGTTTCCATTATGTATGTGTGTGTGTGAAATTTGTTTCCATTATGTATGTGTGTGTGTGTGTGTAACATTGCCCCTTCTCGCTTGGTCTAGAAAGTATTTTCAATTACATCAAAGAAGTAGTAGCCTGTAATGTTCATTAAAATTGTGAAAAGCCTGTCCTAGTCTCCTTCTACACTCTATTATAGCCAAAGTACAAATTACAGCAAACAGTTGAAAAGTGACCACAATGGAAGAGATCTGTTCAAAATAATTTCCAGAACTAATCCTAAAATAAAAATGATGACATTTTTTTTTTAGTGAAAACTACGTGAATAAGGATCCTGAAACAATATGGTGAGTGGCTAAGCTCAAAGAGACAACATATTTGAATGCCAACAGGCTAAGCTAATGTAAGCTTTTAATAGCATTGAATTATTTTTTAATCATTGGTCTCTATGGGCTGTATGTAAGGGGCGCTTTACCAGAAAAGCTGCCCTTTTATGCACATTGAACCTGTAAGTACTTCCAAAACGGATTGCTCATAAGCTTAAATCCGAAAATGTACTTATCTTGCCATGTAATGTCCGTCGGTAAGCCTTGAAGTGATGTTAAGATAATGGTGAACTCCGACGTTGCCCCGACACCAAGTGTTTCAGAGTGAACCTCCTTCTTCAGGGGGCCGGGTACCACTGAAAACGGCTCTGTTGATATCCGGAAAAACTTAACATGTGATGCAAGAATGATTATTAGTGCGGCAGCATCGATAGCGTCTCAATATAGCTTTTGACGATGCTGAACTGACTTGCCAAAAGTCCAGCGGGGGTCCGGGAGCGACCTCCTGCACACGGGCCGTATTGCCAATATTCAAAATGGCGCCGGCGCTACTTTTGCCCTCACTATGTCGACATACTGAGGGCAAAATGGCGCCGGCGCCATTTTGAATATTGGCAATACGGCCCGCGTGCAGGAGGTCGCTCCCGGACCCCTGCTGGACTTTTGGCAAGTCTTGTGGGGGTCAGGAGGCCCCCCCAAGCTGGCCAAAAGTCCCTGGGGGTCCAGCGGGGGTCCGGGAGCGATCTCCTGCACTTGTGACGTCGGGTGACAGGAACCAAAATGGCGCCGGCGCTACCTTTGCCCTGTCATATGGTAAGGGCAAAGGGCCTCCGGCGCCATTTCTATTAACGCAGCCATGGCCCGAGAGCGGGAGATCGTGCCGGGACACACACCCCCCCCCCCCCACTGGACCCCAGGTAATTTAAAACATTTTGGGGGGCTTCGGGAGGGTGGGGGAGGGTTTTAGGGTTGTTTTGGTGTGCCGGTTTTCCCGCCCTCCCCTGATTTACGATTTTTTACCAAAAAAAAACATGACGATCAGATTTCCCTCCCCCCCAGCCAAAATTGATCGTTAAGACGATCAATCACACGATTCACATCCCTAGTAGCTAGTGGGGTATTTGAACTAGAGACGACAGTGGTTGGATGGCTTGTATCCACTGTGATCATAATGTCCACTGGGTTATTCTCAAGGCTAATCTGGCCATAGGAATAACATGAACTGTGGAGGCCATGTGGCCTAGCAGAATTAGAAACTGATGAGCTGTAGCCTGTTTCTGCAAATGTAGCGAGTTTGCTAATGAGGAAATTGTTTCCACCCGGTCCTCGGGTAGGAAGGCTCTTAATAGTATGGCAGTTGAGGCCTAGCAGTTCTAGGTTGTCTAGGCTGGGATCTTTGTTGTGGTCGGGAAAATATGCCTCAAGATTATTTATTTTATTTATTTAAAGGCTTTTATATACCGGAGTTCATGCACTAGTGCATACCACTTCGGTTTACATGGAACAAGGAACAGAAAATTACATCAAACAGATTGAACAATTAAACAAATATACAATTACATCCAACAATTGGGTATAAATAACATGGCTAACTTAGTAGGAACTTAGAGTTAGAGGTGAAGGAGAGAAATAGTACCAAGTGGTAATAGAACAATGTTAATAGCTAAATAATAAATATAAATAGTAAATACAAGTTCTTATAATAAATACAGGTGTTTACAGATTACAGTCTTCATGAAAAGTTTACGTCTACAGAATAGGGTTAAGTAAATAAGAACTGGCGGTTATTTCTATAGGAGTGAAGACTTCAAAAACTAAGGTTACATCTGGATTAAGAGGTATTGGTGTAGCATGTTCAAATATTTAATGATTTGGAATTGTGAGACCAAGGATAAAATTAGGAGTTGTTTGATATGATTATAAAAGCGAGAATGATTCAAGTTCTGGGATGTGGTTCTGAGCTAGACCTTTAAGTGTAGGCTTTTGTAAAGAGCCAGGTCTTGAGTTTCTTTTTGAATGTTCGAGTACACGTTTCGAGGCGAATGTCCGTGGGGAGGGCATTCCAATGAAGGGGGCTGGCAGTCGAGAATGCACGTTTCTTGAGTGAGGACTTGGCTGAAGGTACGTGTAAGGTGCCTAAGTATCTGTTTCTGATTGGTCGTGAAGACTCGTGTAGGCGAAGTGGAAGGCTTAGATCTAGCGACGTTTGTGAATGGATGTTCTTGTGTGTTATAGTTAGCACTTTGAAAATGATTCTGGATCTGATGGGGAGCCAGTGTAAGTGTTTTAGTATGGGTGTTATGTGTTCACTTCTGCTGGTGTTAGTAAGAATCCTTGCGGCGGAGTTCTTCACGGCCTGTAGTACGGCTTCCTTGTATCTTTTCGTGGCTGATGGCATGACACTGTGGAAGAGTCTTGTGGGACAGCAGATAATTGATGCAGTGTCTCTGTATGTTCTTTAAGTTGGGCTACTGTGTCCTGAACATTTGATCCAAAAAGGTTGTCACTCACACAGGGTAAATCTACCAACTTTTCTTGGACCTCAGGCCTAAGGTCAGAGGCTTTAAGCCAGGCCCAACGGCGTGCACTGATCCCAGTAGCTGCCACTCTTGAGGAAGTTTCGAAACTGTCATATGCAGCACAAACCTCATGTTTTCCTGCTTCTAATCCTTTATGGATAATTGCATTAGCTGAATCCTGATACTGCTGAGGTAGGGAATCAGCGAGTTGCTGCATTTGTTTCCAGAGATAACTCTGGTATTGCATCATGTAAAGTTGGTAAGATGCTATCCTGGAATTAAGCATTGCTCCTTGGAAGACTTTCCTTCCTAGAGTGTCCAAGAATCTGTGTTCTTTCCCTGGCGGGGTAGACGAATGAGGTCATACTCTTTCAGATTTTTTTGTGCCGACTCGACCACTACTGATTGGTGTGGTAGTTGTGGTCTTTGATAGCCAGGGATGTGCTGTACTAGATATGTCGTGTCCATCCTCCTATTTACTGGTGGAACTGAACATGGATGTTCCCACAATCTATGTTGTAAGTCTACCAGGACCTCATGAATAGGGATAGCTAGGACTTCCTTAGGGGTTCTACAAATTGAAGAACCTCTAAGGTTTGCTGTCTCGTATCCTCTTCAGACACTTTTTTAAAAGGAATAGTGTCTGCCATGTCTTTTATAAAAGTGGTGAAGGATAAGTCCTCTGGAGGTGACTTCTTTCTTCCTTCAGGAGGAGATGGCTCAGACATAAAACTTTCTTACGAGGAATCAGTGTTTATAACCTCCCAGGAGTTATATGGTGTATGCTTGGAAGGAGAAGTAGGAGAAGGCCTCGGTGGCACTGATGGTATAACTGGTCTGGACAGTCCTGAAGGTCCTGGTTGAGGTTCGAATAGTGGGGACGTACCAGAAGTATCTCCCATACCTGCTGGTTTAGTAGGGACAGGTTGTAATGGAATAGCACTGATGAGGGCATCACGTTTTGCCATTAGTGGTTGTAAAATCGATGTATATGGTTGCATTGGAGTCCCTGGTAGTGGTACAGGCACCGGCATCAGGGACGGCATCAGGAATGGTGATGGTCTTGGTGATGGCATCGGCATCGGTGCTGGTCCCGGCATCGTTGATGGCACTGACATCGACAATGGTGTCGGCTTCTGTGATAGCACCGGCATTGGAGGAGTCATTGGTGTTGATGGATGTAAGTCCTGAAGCACTTCTCGCACTGCCTGGCAGATGAATCCACTCAGTTCCTCTGCTATAGCTGGTGTAGACAGAGCAGCTATAGGTGGTGGCAGTGAAGGCGTCATCGGCTCTACCACAGGGCCCTGTGGTGGCTTGATGCCCGGCACCTCTAGAGATGGGGAACGCCTTGGGGTAGCAGGCCTTGGTGACTCTTGTGGATGAGGTCTTTTGGCTACTGGTTGTTCCGGTGATAAGAGAGATTCTGGAATTGAAGTGTGTTAATGCCGATGTCGATGCTTTAAATGATGTTCGGTGGCTTTTTCAAGCCCAGACATTGATTTTGTCGATGCAGCAGATGGGGTCTGTGACAAGCAGTCTCCCAAGGCCTCCACTCGACGTTTTCGGATAACTAAACGTTTCGACGCTCCGGCCAGAGACGAATGAGTCGACATCGACGTGGAAGGCATTAACTGGATGTGGAAAAGATGCTCCTGACATGCCTTTCTTCCTTTGGCAGTCATTTCCATGCATTTTGGACACGAAAAAACATCATGGGATTGCCCTAAACATAAGACACACTGACACTAAAGGTGTGGATCAGTAATCGACATAGTTCGATTACAGTTAGGGTATTTTTTAAATCCTGTGGCCATAATAACCAGGACAGCCATCGATGGCTTTCTAACCAAAAAATTTTAAAACTCGAATCGAGTCGGAAGAAAGAATTTAACTCAATGGCCGGTGGTCGAAGAGAGACCCCGATGTGGGGAATGAGAAATGAGGGATTTTAATTTGTTTTATACACAAGATTGTGTAAAGATGTTCCCACAGGGCTCCTTCTCTGCGATGCTAACTGCAGCGCGGAAAAACAAAAACTGAAGGGAGACCCTGTGGCTCGAGGGATCATGGCATGCTAGGCATGCTCAGTGGGCTTAGTATGCCAGTCAAAAGATTCTAGAAACTTTGACAGAAAGTTTTCCATGACAGGGCTCCATCAGTGACGTCACCCATATATGAGGACTAGCATCCTGCTTGTCCTGGGATAATACAGGATCCCAAAAGAGGAACACAGGGAAGAAACTGAGGGAGACAAAAAAAATAAATCAGGAAACCAAAAAGGTCAAGTGGAAAAATATCAGAGATATATAGATATATCAGAGAAAGAAGGACATCCAGAAGTGGTAAACGTGAAACTGAAAGGTGACTAGGAGCAATGTTTAGAGACAGATGATGAAATGGCAGAAATATTAAACAAATACTTCAGTTCTGTCTTCACTAAAGAAGACCCTGGAGAAGGACTGTTGCTGGTTGACAAGACCATAAATGGAATGGGGTAGACACAACTCCCTTTACAGAAGAGAATAGATGGGAAGAACTAGAAAAACAAAGTTGACAAGGCCATGGGGCCAGATGAGGTACATCCCAGGATACTATGGGAGCTCAGAGATATCCTGGCGGGTCCACTGAAAAAACTGTTTAATAGATCCCTGGAAATGGGAGTGGTTCTGCCAGATTGGAGAAGAGCAGTTGTAGTCCCTCTTCACAAGAGTGGTAGCAGAGAAGAAGCTGGAAACTATAGGCCAGTCAGTCTGACCTTGGTAGTGTGAAAATTAATGGAGGCTCTGCTGAAAAAAAGAATAGTGAACTATCTACAGTCCAGTAAGTTGCTGGATCCACAGCAGCATAGATTCACCAGGGCAAAAACAAATCTGATCGATCTTTTTGATTGGGTGACCAGAGAACTGGATTGAGGAGGAGTACTAGATGTGATTTACTTGGATTTCAGCAAAGCTTTTGATATGATCCTGCATAGGAGGCTTGTGAATGAAATGAGAATCTTGGGAATCAGCACTAATTTGGTAGAGTGGATTACAGACAGTGGGTAATTATAAATGAAACCTACTCTGAAGAGAAAAGGGTATTAAGTGGAGTGCCACAAGGATCAGTAATGGGATCAGCTCTGTTCAATATCTTTGCGAGCAACATTGTGAAAGGGATAGAAGGTAAAGTTTGTGTATTTGCAGGTGATACTAAGATCTGCAACACAGTGGACACACCTGAATGAGTAGACAGAATGAAAAATGATTTAAGAAAGCTTGAAGAGTGGTCAAAGATTTGGCAGCTGGGATTCATTACCAAGAAGTGCAGGGTCATGCATCAAGGATGCAGTAATCCAAAAGAGCTGTATGAGATGGGGGGGGGGGGGGGAAGGACTGATGTGCACAGACCAAGAGAGGAATCTTGGAGTGATGGAGTGATAGCATCTGGTGATCTGAAGGTGGAAAAGCAATGTGACAAGGCAATACCTACAGCCAGTAGAATGCTGGGCTGCATAGAGAGAGGAATAACCAGTAAGAAAAAGGAGGCAATAACGCCTTTGTACAGGTCCTTGGTGAGGCCTCAGAGTACTGTGTTCAGTTCTGGAGCCTGTATCTCAAAAAGGAGAGAGACAGGATGGAGGCAGATAGGAGAAGGGTGACCAAAATGTTGCAGAGTCAGTATTGGAAGACTATGAGGAGAGGCTGAAGGAATTAAATAGTTATACCCTGGAAGAAAGAAGATGCTGGGGAGATATGATACAAACCTTCTGATACATGAATGGTTATAATGATGCCCAAACTCAAACCTTTTCTGTTGGAAGTAAATCAGTAGAACTAGGGGTCAAGAAATGAACCACCAAGGGGAAGACTCAGAATCAACACCAGAAAATATTTCTTCATGGAGAGGGTGGTGGATGCCTGGAATGCCCTTACAGAGGAGATGGTGCTAATGAAAACAGTCAAAGAATTCAGTGTGGCATGGGATAGACACTGTGGATCCATAAAGGCTAGAGGATGAAATGAAGAAAGGGGTGCATGGGGGTAACTTGATGGTGCGGCGGATGCTATCCTTAACCAATAATTCTTGATACTTTTGATGCAACTGCAACATTACTCTCTGCTTCAACGGCAGGAGGGAAAGGGGAGTTGGATCCAGACAGCAACCAACGAAGACCCCAACTTTTAAGGTCTGGAGAACTAATAAGCATAGGGGTAATGTACTTGGAGAAGCAATTACTACCCTTAACAGAAGGCAAGGGAATACCTTTAGCCAATAAGCCTTTTAATGCAACTATAGCACTCTCCGCTTTGACGGTCTGGGAGAGGGGGGTTGGAAGAGGAACTGGATTGAGATGATAACCAACAAGGGCCCTGACTTTTCTTCTCTTCAGTACGGTCAGTACTTTTATGGGTACTGATAAGCAGACATAAGTGAAAAAGTACAGGACTGCTTCTAAGGCCAAGTCCATAAGCAAACCATATCTGTACTGTTTGAATTTTCAAAATGGCTCATCGAATAACTGCTTGGAGCAGCATTGCTACCCTTAAGAGAAACATGGGTTAATCTGCATGGCGCAGCAGATACTACCACAGAAAGCTTGCTTGGCAGACTGGATGGACCATTTGGTCCTTTTCTGCCATCAATATGTTACTATGTTACTATATTACTTTATTTCTCTTTTGTTTTACATGTACATAGTCTTGTTTTTATGTGATTTTATTGCATATATTTCCTGGAGTTTTTTTGAAATGGGCCTTTATATACATTTAATTTATAAATAAATAAAATGTATTCTTAAGCACTTCAAGCCTGGCCTTTAAAAACTGAAGTCAGTATTTGCAAAGTTAAGTTATCCATAATATTTGGTCTAGCTGTCATAATTTGCTGTAAAATTCTCTTTAAGTGTTACAGAATTGACACCTTCAGATCCTTTCTTTTAAAGAAGTTCTGCCGAATAATATTCCCCTAAACAAAAAAAGTGAATATAAGAGTCATCATTAAACATGTCCAAAGCAAAATAGCAGGTGCAACTGGGAGAAAGGCCCTTCAGCTTGCTCTCTCCTTATCTCCCCACATAAACACAAGGGGATATGATTAGATTATGCATAGGCTGCAGCTTTATTAGCAAATACATTACAAATTCCCCGAGCCAAACTCTCTAGCCTTCATACAAACATCCCCAGCCACTTGCCTTCTTGCTAGCTAAGCACTTCTTAGCCAACAAGTCAAAATCATATGCTGTACCACATAGGGGCTATGCTGGGCCCCTCTCATAGCTGGGATGCCGGCACTTAACACTCTCTATAGCTCCCCTGCGCTGCCTTCCCACGCTTGTCTGCCGGCCGGACAGACCATGGGGAGCAAGCTGTACTGGCAATAATGACATATCAACCCTTGGACCAAACAACAAATCTTGCTACAACAGCAGAACAATGGCAAAAGACAAAATACATAACCATTATCTGCTACTCTTAGGAGGGATGGGAGGAAGGGTGTTCCGAACAGCCAAGGAGAGAAAAGGAGGGAAACTGCCAAACTCCCAATCTTTTCCTTTCCTCTGCCCTTTCACACCCCCCCCCCCCCCCCCACTAAAGAAAAACTACCAGAATTCCCCCATCCTCTAATCACCCAATCAAATGCCACCCTTCACCTACTCCACAAATTCCCCCCACCCCCACCCTTTTCCCACCCTGAAAACCTCTCTCCCCCATATAAAATGCCAGGAGAAGGAACAAGGAAAGGAAAAACATTTTTAGGCATTCCCTGGCACCCTGTTACCCTTCAGCGACGGACTTTGCCTATTTGCCTCCTCTTATGTAAAAGCATTCAGTTCAGAAATGCATGACTTGAATTGTGCATGGTCTTTACTGGGGAGCCTTTGCTAGCTTGCTTGATGTGTTTATTTCCTGCTCCACGAGTTTGATCCTCGGGAAACGATTCTTCCATATTTTTGGTTTCCCCTTTTGCAGGATCCAGATATTACTGATGTCATAAAAGCGAGCCATGTTCTGCAGAAGGCAAAGTTCTGGAAGGAGACAATTTAACGTAGGGAGGAGTGAACCCACGGGATAAATGTTGCTGCACTTTTTGAGAGCAATTTTCAAAAGCATTGACCAGGTAAAATGACCTGACTGATAATTGCCCTCCTACAAGGCAGCTAGTACACCTGGGTCACAAAACGGGATTACTTGTATACGCTTTAAAAAAAAAAAAAAAAGAGGAACTCCTGTGGGTGTGGGAAGGAAAGCAGTGTGCCGCCATTCAATTCCAAATGGATGCGTACTATTTTGTCCCCCCTCCACCATCCGCACTGGCGCACACAGCCTGCAGGCACATTAAACATGGATTCTTTGCATTTGCTCAATTTCATTTTGAAATAACATAGCTAGTTTCTTTTTTCATTTTTTCCTAAAGAATACATGTTAAAGGTGCCTCGCATAGTTTGAAAATAGCAATTTGAAAACCACCTCCCTTTGCGTGGGACAGCGTGTGAGAAGCCTTGAGATTTACACATAGGCCGTGTCCCTCTAATTCCACTTTAGCTCATAGGTAGCCACCACATACAACTGAAAAAATTAAGATTTGCCTGAAGTATTTTCATAGTAAGAAAGGTTATATTTTTATGAACCTATAAATACATCAGTTTAAAAATGTATGTGTGGTGCAAAGCCCCTACGAAATTACTATAACACAAAATATAACAGCATCCCAAGGAAAACAAAAAGCAAATATAATTGCTTCACAACGCTCTGTGGCATTTCAAGTTAACTGGAAGTTAATGGTTCCATGCCAGAGAATGACTGAGTTATTTTAATTCAGGAAATCACAGTGTTAAAATTAACATATGATGCTACTGTAGCAGAGGAAGTCTACATTTTATGGGATTTATTAAACATAATTACAGTTTTGTACAAGCTCAGAAGCACGATTTTGCATTTTAGATTTCAGTAATTTGCACTAATAAAAGAGCAGCATGCATGCAAATCTGGGTCTAAAATTAAGCCCTTTGTAATGAATGACAGTTGAAAGCTACATAATAGTAGCTTATTAGTAATTTCCTTGGTACAAAATGCTACCAAATAATTCTCTGGCCAATCAGAAACAAGTTAGGGAAAGGAAGTTTGCTAGAGTTTTTCCTCCAAGCCATCCCCCACCTTCCACGGTCCACACCCGCAGTCACAAAACCAAAGCGAGAATTAGACATGGATTCTGAAAAATTCACAGGGAAGACCCACATCCTGACACAATAGACTGGGAGAACTGTTCTTGTTTGTATTTATGGCATACAAATCTGCAGCTTTCAGGCACTTGCCTGGATTTTGTATGTTTCTTATGTGGGAAGCATTCTTCCTTACATACAATCTGATTGAGAGACATTTTTACCATGGCATCAGTCAGGAGGCTTTCTTCTGCATGTGACTGAGCCCTACTACACTTAGTTCAGTCCTAGACACAGTATCTCAGTTGGTAGTGTGACTTATTCAGCTAATGATTTTTATTCATTATTATGAGATAATTATGATTGGATTTTTGTTTTTTATTGAGATAAAAAAATACAAGACCCAGATTCTACTTTGGGCTGAGCTGGTTTTATTGATTGTTTTTAATATGTTGGTTCCTTTTTTTTTTATTTATTTTATTGCTTATGTTTTTGTAATGTATTTTGTTATGCGTTATTTTTAACCGGTCTGCTCTTAAGGTTGTAACTCGCCTTGGACACCTTAGATGAGAAGGCGTGAGATAAATAAAGCATTGTTGTTGTTTTGGTTGCTGTCATATTTTAGGAAGGGCAGGAAATTGTTGGTGGGAGACTAATGGATAGAATCACAGTCTTGCCAGCCTAACTCCATGTCATCCTGAGCTTTTCTTCTAGCCCTGGCATTCAAACCCCCCCCCCCCACACACACACACACACACACACACACTCCACTGCATTCTGCAAGAGATCAGGCATAAGTAAAAGTTTAATATAGAAAAAGCACGGATGCTAATTAATGATATCAGAGTTTGTTGTTCCACATTGGCTTTCACACAGTAAAAGATATGTTATAAATATGGAACAATATTCTTTTGGGGTTGACTCAGACTCAGTGGTGCAGAGAATGTATTGAGAGAAAAAAAAAAAAGCATAAGAGTTTTCCCATATTTCTTTCTTTCTGTGGTTTGCTTGGCCACAGCGGGCAATGCAGTATCCAAGGGACATTTAAGATCCATATAAACTTCCTGTTAAATTAGTTTGGCTCTAATCCCCCAGCCCATACCCAAGCACTAGGGAATGAACCACAGTCTCCTGAGTGCTGAGATCTCAACACAAAACTACAGCAGCTATAGCATGATTAATGTTTGCAAATACCTGCATTTACCAGCACAGTATATGTTCTGAATGGCTTTATTCAGGTTTGTGAGTCTTCAGCTAGCGTTGCCATTTTTGGATGCTTGTTTAAACACTGAGGGTTTCTTTGTGAGCTTGGCTTTTCTCCTGATTTATATTCTGTTGCATCTTTAAAGTCCATTAAAACACAGTCATTTAGCCCTTAGAATGATTATAATCTTCTATGCAAGCTCTCTTTAAAAGCAGAATTCTTGGAATTTTTTTTTAATAAAACATGCCATGGGCAAAGATACAGAGTTCCAAGGCTAAGCTTGCCGGGGCATCAGGTTTCAGCAAAGTCATGAAACAGCAGAGGAAAGGGGCCCATAGTGCTGGAAGCAGCATCTGCTCAGGTACCCAGGGTTATCAGAAATACCCTGAGTGGGTCAAAGTTGGGGTCTGCAAAGCTTAAAATGAAGAAGAATGCGCATTGTGACAAATAACATAATGCAAACAAGAGCAAGGGGCCAGCATTCAATTATGTATTAGAGATGTCTGATATGAAATACCTGCTAGGGAGTATGAAAGAGATTACAGCATGGGTATTTTAAAGTAATAAGAGTCTCCTCGTCTCTGAGAAAGCAGAGTTTTTGGCTGCTGCACAACAAGTTACAAGAGCAAGAGAGGAAGCTCCATGATGATCAAATCTTTTCAGACCAGAAGATGATGCATACCGCCTCTGTGAACCCACACTTGTCAATTGTTGCCTGAAAGAGGAATAGTGTCTTAACTTTGGTTAAAAAGTTATTTTTTAACTTCCCAAAGATTAGCACGCATCTGTGTATGCGTGTGCGAGACTACTTATAGTGTGCACAAGTGTATATGTATATTTATGTCTGTTAGCCTCTGGGAGCCATATGATTGTTTTACTAAGTTATGGCAAATAAATAGTGTATAAAAGATGAACATTGTAGTAACTATATTATTATTCCTTTTATTTTTGCATTTATAAATGATGCAACTAAAAAATCATACTTGTACACCGTGAATTAAAACAAGCAATCAAATAACAGACAAAAACATAAGACAAAAACAAGATAAATGTTACACAATTCGGTACATCAGTCCACAAAATATGGAAGTTCAGATACCACAATACAAAGAAAAAAATAAAGAAATTATGCCCTGGAATATATCTATAGGGCAGGGGTGGACAACTCTGGTCCTCGAGAGCCACAAACAGACCTAGTTTTCAGGATATCCATAATGAATATGTATGAGATAGATTTGAATGTACTTCCTCCATCATATGCAGATCTATCTCATGCATTTCATTATGGATTTCCTGAAAACCAGGTCTGCTTATGGATCTTGAGGACCAGAGTTGACCTTTCCTGCTTTATGAATTAATAACTTTAAAACTGAAATTTTCCACCATTTTTATAAGCCTACCAACAGTATAACTTAGGATGTCTTAAAGAAACTGACACATTAGTGTACATTATAATAAGGGTACATTTTTAAAAAAAGCGCGAGCGCATACTTTTGTTCGTGCACCAGGCGCAAACAAAAGCACGCCAGATTTCAATAGATACACGTGTAGCCACGCGCATCTTTTAAAATCCAGGGTCGGCACGCGGAAGGGGGTGCACATTTGTGCACCTTGCGCGTGCCGAGCTCTGCGCGCGCTGCCCGTTCCCTCCGAGGCCGCTACGAAATCGGAGCGGCTTTGGAGGGAACTTTCCTTCTGCCTCCCCTCACCTTCTCCTCCCTTCTCCTACCTAACCCACCCCCCCAGCCCTATCTAAACCCCTCTACCTTTATCACCAAAGTTACACCTGCCCGAAGCAAGCATAACTTGCGCGCGCCGGTGGCCCACTGGCGCACCATCACCCGACCCGGGGGCTGGTCCGGAGGCCTGGGCCATGCCCCCGGAACGCCCCTGGGCCAAAACCACGCCCACAGAACACCCCAAACGTCGCGCCGCCCCCCCGACACGCCCACAACACGCCCCCCCTAGCAAACCCCCGGGACTTACGTGCGTCCCGGGGCTTGCGCGCGCCGCCGAGCCTATGCAAAATAGGCTCGGTGCACGCAGGGGGGGGGGTTAAGAGTTATGCGCATAACTTATGCGAGTAACCCTTTTAAAATCCATCCCATAGTGTTACTTATTGGTAATGCAGAGTGAACCAAATCATAGTTCGGTAGCCTAAAATCTTACAGTTTTATTAACTAAGCGATATTATTATTTCATGGCAATTGCTCTGAAGTCAAAAGCCAAAGTAGTAATTAAGAAAAACTGCTGGGCTCATCATCACTGATTTATAATATAAGCATTACTATCATACTAATGTGGACCTAGCTGGTATGAAAAGGCCCAAGGTAAAATAACTGATAGTCGAGTCGGCTGTGAAACAGTTAACATTCCAGCACAGCTTCCAAAGGGCAAAACAGACTTGCTCCACTGATCCTGACCAAGACTGGCCTTCCATGGACTTGATCCATCTCTGACACTGTCCAGAGTCAAAAGCCAATTTTAAACCTTCCATCACATAAATGTTATCAAGTTTCACAAGAAAAGCTGAAAACCTCAAAATAAAATTCAAAAGGCAGAAGACATTTGAATTTCCCATGCCAAAGAGCATGCTTCGAACACAGGTAGCAGAAAGATACAGAAATAGCTGTCTCACGAGCCACCAGACTGATTTAAAAGAACTTCCAGTCTCACTTTGATGTGCTGTCTGTATTTACTGCAACTTCTGAGTGCCAAAAAGGAAGCTCTTTAGTATAGGAAATCTGAAAGAGATTCTACCCAATATACCCAGGCTTACGAGCGAGATTCATTCCTGTCATATATGCAAAAGAAACTCACTTGAAGACCCTAACCCATGAGATTCAAATCCAATCTAATCAGTTTTTCCCACCTCAGATGTCTTCCACATTAGAGTTTTTAATTATTGCTCAGTTATCTTATGGCTAGCATTTTTTTTTTTAATTTTGTTTTGGGATTTTTTTTTTTTTTTAGCAAAAGATATTACTGAGACAAAATAGTGATAAAAAATTCAATTATTTTCAATTTTCAGTTTTGCACATTTGTATTGTATTGTAACATTTGTTACAATACATGCAGCATTTTCAATACTGTCAACAAGATCCCTTGACTTTGTGAACTGGTTTAGCGATTGCCTAAGAGAAGCCATAGTAGTTTGCTTTGGTTAGAGGTACCGCTTTTCTGGCTTCCTGTGAAACTATATAAATAGTAGTATCTGTCCAGCCTACCAGACGTCTCAGAACTGCTTGAAACTGTGCTGATATTTTCAGAAGACTTGCTAAATTGTGACACATTAATTTTGGTAATGAGCAGCTCTTTTAATATATCCACAATCACACCTAATAACCATGATTACAATTACTTATCAGTAAGTCACCCCAAAAGAGCTGATGTAAAGAAATCTATAGAAACAATAATAAAAAAAAAAAAAAACTATTTCTGAGGACATCCCTAATGCCTAGTGTTACACTTCAGTATTTTTTATTTTTTCCCCCATAGATTCATGAATATTGCTTTTGGTTTATGGATTTGATCTGCATATGTCTCTCTTCCAAATGTTTTTTGCTATTGAAGCACAGTACATAATATAGAAGGGATGCCTATTTGTCTTAAATGAATGTGTTTCCCAAGCCAAATCATGCCATTCTAGTTGTTATATCTAAAATGAATCGATAATTGCCCCCCAAACCCTGACATTTTTCATTTATATTCATTTCAGAAAATATTGTACGCTATTTGCAAATAAAGCACATTATTTTCCAAAATTAATAAACAAATAAAAGCAAAAAAAAAAAAAAAAAAAAAAGAATTCTGTCACAAATATTGGCCAAAAATGAATATAATGTACCAATCCAAATATTTTGGCTGCTCATATCCCTAATAAACATATTGAATGTCATCTCCTTTTCTTCCATTGTCTGACTTGACTGCCTAGCATGAAGTTCTCTTTAAAGGCAGGATAGGAAAGACTGTAAATAAATACATGAATATCCATGATGCTACCTCCTGCATTGGATAACACAGCATACCCACATCTGCAATTCAAAGCTTCTATTTCTTACAAAACACTAATCCTAGAATTATTTACATTCCCAAATTGTATTTTATTTTCTCTTAGCTATGGGATAACAAGAGAAATTATAGACTTGAATTACTCCCCTCCTTTTAGTTTCTGTCTACTAACATTATTCTGGAACTAAACGTGAAATAAATTGAGGGTCGGATTTGTTTCAGGCAAAACTGGGACAAAAATCCTGCAACCCAATTTGCTCCTACATTTTTGATAGGACACTGGCTTTTGAAAATTGCTACATAATATGCTATTGAATTGTCAATAGGTTTTCCCTGCATTGTGCGCACTTAGCATGGATAGATGGCCTTAGAAAATTGCTACAATAGTATGTTACATTTACGTTGACCTTTGAAAATAACCCTGGTAGTCACTTCAAGGAAAACAATCCCCACACAAGTGTTGTGTCTCAAAATAGAGAGAAAATGTTACCAAAAATTAAAGTAGTTCAATAATACATAATAAAACTGATAGCAGAAAGTTCTTAAAAAAATCAGAAGACCTAAAAAGGGCAAACATGGCCCTTTATCAGCTCATATTCTCAAAATACTAGGGATGTGCAGCAGGGACGGATTTGTTCCAAACGGGATTCGGATTTGTAGGGTCCCAAATCCATTGCATCTGTTCTCGGGAGCCCCCGATCCGTTCATATGTCAAAAATGCATTTGTTCCCCCCAGAAAACCCCATCCCAACCCTTTAAAGTTATTTATCTACAACCCCCCACCCTCCTGACCCACCCCACTCAATGCACAATAAAGCTCTGGAATTTGTTGCCAGAGGATGTGGTTAGTGCAGTTAGTGTAGCTGGGTTCAAAAACGTTTTGGATAAGTTCTTGGAGGAGAAGTCCATTATCGGCTATTAATCAAATTTACTTAGGGAATAGCTACTGCTATTAATTGCATCAGTGGCATGGGATCTTCTTAGTGTTTGGGTAATTGCCAGGTTCTTGTGGCCTGGTTTGGCCTCTGTTGGAAACAGGATGCTGGGCTTGATGGACCCTTGGTCTGACCCAGCATGGCAATTTCTTATATTCTTATGTTCTTATGCCAAAAGTACCTGGTGGTCCAGCAGGGTTCCTGGAGTGATCTCCTGCACTCGGGCTGTCAGCTGCCAGTATTCAAAATGGCGCCGATAGCCTTTGCCCTTACTATGTCACAGGGGCTATCGGCGCCATTTTGTATACCGGCAGCCGACAGCCCGAGTGCAGGAGATCGCTCCAGGAACCCCGCTGGACCACCAGAGACTTTTGGCAAGTCTTGGGGGGGTCAGGAGGGTGGGGCGCCTATTTGTTGGTGATCCGTTGTATTCGTTGGGGTTCGCCATACGTTTCGGAACCCCCACGAATACAACGAATATGGCATATACGTTGCGGATGGACAATACGTCGAAAACGAATACACACCCCTACAAAATACCTTGAGTAGACAGCAGCAAGAATATTTCATCTTCCCTTAACTCCCAAAAGGACTCCTCTTCCAATTGAAATAGCAGAAAATAGTGGTATTGCACTCAGCCTCCCAGAAGTATCCCCTTTCCAATTGTATCAAGAAAAATACACCTTCTAGAGTCCTTGTGGCAGAACTCCTCTTGGAGTTCTTCACCAACTAGATAAGAAAGCAAGACACGCTCTCTGAAAGGTTAGGAGGCCAGGTTACTTGCCCTCTCCTATCCTGGAGCCCAGGAGAGATCCAACCCATTACTGCCTCTCATCAGCATCTCTCAACATCAACTCCATCTACCTTCAGTGACTTTTTGTAACCCGGGACTACTGACCCCCACCCTTAGGGGACGGACCCTCCAATCACTCACACAATCCGGTTGGGTCGCTCCGGGACCCCCGTTGGACCCAACCGGAACTTTTGGCCAGCTTGGGGGGGTCAGGAGGCCCCCCCAAGCTGGGTCCAATGGGGGTCCGGGAGCGGAGGAGCATGTGACGCCGGAGCAGAGTAGCACGTGACGCCGGAGCGGAGTGACGCCGGCGTCACGTGCTCCTCCGTGCCTCCGCTCCGGGACCCCCGTTGGATCCAACCGGAACTTTTGGCCAGCTTGAGGTGGTCAGGAGGCCCCCCAAGCTGGCCAAAAGTTCCGGTTGGGTCCAGCGGGGGTCCCGGAGCGACCTCCTGCCACATGACCTACCTGTCACGTGGTAGGAACACAAGATGGCGCCGGTGACCATGTGACAGGGGCTGACCAATGGCTCGGGCAGCCCCTGTGACACAGGCTATCGGCGCTGTGAGGAAATTGCAAAGGAGCGCAGGGATGGCTTCCTGACTCCCCGCTGGACCACCAGGGAGTTTTGGTAAGTCTTGGGGGGGGGATTAAGGAGGGTGGGGGGTTTAAATTTTTATTTAGGGAACCGGGAAAAGTATGGACAGATCCTCAACTTATGGAATTCTCCATAAGTCCATATCTACTTTCCATAACTTATGGAATTCTCCATAAGTCCATATCTACTTTCGAAAACAAGGTCAAACAGAGGAAATTAATAATTTGATTTCAGAAGATCTTAAAAATTTAGATCTCACTGATGCAGAAACAGCAATCTCATCTTGGTTTAAAATTACCAGTAACATAGCAGAGAATCTCTGTCCTATACAATCCAAAGAAATCAATACTGAAAAGATAATTAAAAAAAAAACCTTGGTATACTCCTGAACTAAAAGCTATGAAAACAGAGCTTCGAAAAACAGAAAAAGTATGGCGCAGAAACCAAAATTCTACTACTCTATTAAAATTTAAGTACTTACTACATAAATATCGCCAAAACACCGATAAAACAAAGAAGGATTTCTACACGGCCAGAATCCATCAATATCAATTCAACCCCAAGCACTCTTCCAATATGTCAAAAGCCTTATTACTGCACCAGCTCTTTCTATCACAAACAATGACGAGGAATCAAAATACATTCAATTATAATGCGATGTAAGTCACAAATTACAATGAATTCTAAATCTAATATTAACTCCTCCTACATTAACAATCCTACTGATCAAACCGCTTCTACATACTCTAATCAAACTACATCAGCCACTCAAAATAAAGCTGAAACAAAGCTTACCAATCTAGAAATTGCTACTGGTATTGAAGTCGAATCAATTCTAAAGAAAATAAAACCAGCTTTCCACCCCACAGACATCATGTCTACTAAGATTATCCTTGCAATACGTACAACTATAGCTAAACCCATTGCAATGATTCTTAACAAATCCATCACCTCAGGCATTGTTCCTTCTTTACTAAAACATGCTATAATAACGCCTACATTAAAAAAAGCAAACCTAGACTCATCTGATCCAGCAAACTTTCGCCCAGTTTCTAACCTACCTGTCCTTTCAAAAGTAATGGAAAGAATCATCAACAAACAACTAACTGATTATCTTGATGAGCATCATCTTCTCTTCCCATCCCAATATGGGTTTAGAAAGTATCACAGCACTGAAACACTTTTAATTTCTCTCTCAGAGATTTTACTAAAAGCTTTTGATACTGGAAAATCATATCTCATCGCTCTTCTTGATATTTCAGCTGCATTCGACACAGTAAATCACAACACCCTTATAAACCGCCTTTCTGAAATAGGCATTTCTGGCGCAGCACTACTATGGTTCCAATCTTTTCTGAGCAACAGAACTTACAGTGTTAAATGTGGACAAAGTGAATCCAAACCAAGAAATCTCTCTCAAGGAGTCCCACAAGGATCCTCTCTTTCATCTACTTTATTTAATGTTTACCTCTCTCCACTATGCCGGCTACTCTCTAAACTGGGTCTTCAATATTTTATATATGCGGATGACGTACAGATTATTATTCCTATTACCAGCTCAATTACAAATGCCCTGAGCTTTTGGAATGCAGCATTATCAGAAATTAAATCAATTCTTACGGACAACCAATTAGCTATTAACACCAATAAAACTGAGCTTATGATTATATCACCCCCAAATAATACTTTACTGAACAACTCCAACCTCTCACAACACATCTCTACAATGTCTCAGCAAGTACGTAGCCTTGGCGTTATTATTGATAACAATCTTACTTTCAAAAAATTCATCACTGATACAATTAAAAATGGATTCTTTAAGCTACACACACTAAAACGCATTAAACCCCTTTTATACCAGTATGATTTCCGTACAGTCTTGCAAGCAACGATTCTATCAAAAATTGATTACTGCAATGCATTGCTATTAGGACTACCTAAAACAACAATCCAGCCTTTGCAAATGTTACAAAATGCAGCTGCCCGCATCATCACTGACACGAGACGCCATGAGCACATAACTCCAGCACTTCAGTCATTGCACTGGCTACCTGTGGCTTCAAGGATAGTATATAAATCCATGACTCTTATACATAAAGCCGTTCACAACAGAGAAATGCAATGGTTCAATGATCAATTACAAATCAAAACATCAATCCGACCTACCAGATTCCAACATCTTGCGAAACTGAAGATCCCTGCGCCTAATTTGACCAAACTTTCAACTACAAAAGAACGTTCTTTCATCATTGCTGGATCCACAATATGGAATACTATGCCCTCTGAATTACGCCAGGAACTTTGCCACAAAAAATTTAAACAAAACTTAAAAACCTGGCTATTCAAAAAAGCCTTCTATCAATAAACTGAGTTCTATTATATACCTTTCTGAATATTTCTACAGACACTCTTATATTAATTTTTTATTTTTTTTATTTTTACAAAGTTATAATTAGTCTTATATTCATACAGTTATTATGTTATATTGTAAAGCTCTTTGCTGAATTAATGTTTGAATGTAAACCGAGGTGATGTTTCTTACGGACCCCGGTATATAAAAATCCTTAAATAAATAAATAAATAAATATTGAACGAAATCGACACCCCACGAAAACGTATCAACGATTCAACGAAAACTTTTTGTCTGCACATCCCTAATGTTTACTACTGATCAAGGAAATCTACTGATTTTTTTCTTACTTGAAACAAGTTTCTACAAATCTGATATAGAATAATGATAATAAAAATTCTTCCACTAAAAATATATTAAATTGAATTGGAACCTAACAGAGTTTGACTAGACTCTTATCTGTTAAATAAAATTACCCAATGGTGTGAAGTACACCAATACCCAATACAGCAGCAGCAAAGCAAGAGAGGATAAGACAGGAAAAACTGTTAAACAGAGGAGTTATTCAATGGATAAGTCAATGTTCTTTTTAATCAGTTTGAATTATTCCTGTCAGTAGCACTGCTATGAACTGCATTACCATTCCATCTTTAACGACTCTAATCAAGTGTTCAGACTGTATTGACGAAAGTTTAATTATATTTTAGTCATGTGGTTCAAACTTTTTTTGCAAGCCTACAAGTAAAAAAGCTAGCTGCACAAGATGTTTATTTTTAGTTAACCTTATTTGAAGAGGCCAGCCCTGCTTGCCATCAAGGAGTGCTACACTTTGTGAACAATTATGCAAATTTGAGTAACATAGTTGCTGTGGCACTCAAGTTCTCATATGGAAGAAACTCTTCAAAATGTCCTCATTGGGTTTTATCTTTACATCTGTCTAGCCTTGTGGCTTGCAGTACGAAGGCTGTGCAGCTCCCCAACAGCTAAACAGAATGGGCTGGGAAGCGAAACATGTAAATAAAAAGAAATGTATTTAAGGGTGTCAGAGATTTACCTTCAGATAGCAACAACTGTTTAAAAAGAACATATTAAAGCTTGACAACTTGAATTTCTAATACAGAAAGAGACAACAGCTTTAACATTAAAATCAGCTTAAAGCCTGTTTATAAAACTGAGAAGAACTGATTATATAATGAGTTACTTCAATGGCTCAACTGCTGCTTATTGGCTTTTTTAGCCTCTTGGCCAGGATGCCAGGTTGTTGATACTGTGCTCTGCTGGAATGGTGCATAGTGATAAGTCAACAGCCCATGTACACTTGTGAGGGACAGCAGGCCATCTGGAAGCCATTATACAGTTGATGAATTCCATTTAAAAAAGTGCATCTCATTCAGCAAACACCAGTTCAGAGCTTGCCATTTGTGAAACAGTTTTGCTCCATAAGCAGGTGCTGACTGTTTTCAGATAGCTGAAGCGAGTTGAAGCACCTTATTTAATTGCATAACACAGATTTTCAGTTTGCCAGAAAATTGTGACTAATGTTTTCTGTTCAATGGAAAATAAAGAAAACTACATTTTGTTAAAATTTCAAAAGTACATTACATTATGTTTTCTGAACAGATTCAATATTACAATTTCTCTCACTCAGCCTCCCCCTCCATTTTCAAAATGAAAGCTTGCTCAGGGTTCATCAGTCTGTCTCAGAATCTTAGCAGACTACCCAGTGCAACAGCAACACCGCAGGCAAATTTAAATGTATATAGCAATATTTTCTAATTTAAAAGATTCAGTAACGTATTGAAAGCTCTTTCACATACAGTATTTGTAATAGCTCTCAGAAGAGACTGGCTGATGCAATATAGTGTGCTCGGCCAAGCACATGGCTTTAAAGGCACTTGGACATGCATTTTGGACACCCCTTCAAAACCCCTCATGCAATAAGGAGATTAGCACATCCAAAACACGTGTCCAAACCAGCATAAAGCTAATAGTACTCATCATATGTAAGGTCATGTTGATGAGGCTATTAGCTATATCCCTGATGTGAAAAAAAATGTATGCCCAACACACACATTTTTAGTCTCAAAAATGAATGCCTGTCCCGGAACAGGCATTAATTCTTGAGGAGCCCCAAAAGTTTACAGAAAAGCAGGAGATACTGCTTTTCTGTAGTTCTTCCAACTGAATATCGTGGCCATATAATGTTGGAGGAACCAAAAAGCCATTGCCGGCAGTCAGGTTAGTAAAACGGATGCTCAATTAACAAGCATCCATTTTCCTAATCTGTGGCTGTGCACAGGTTAGGAAAACAGATGCTCGTAAAATTGAGCATCTGCTTTCCTAACCTGCTGACAGCCACCTCTCCTGGGCACCCGAAGCTGGGGAGGCACTAGGGATGCAAAGTTTTCCCTAGCGCCTCCTTTTTATTGCAGCAGCCCATTTAAATATTAAATTGAGCACCTGGGAAAGGTGGAGCGGCACAGGTGAAGAGAGCAGGCGGTCAATCATGAGTGCCCATTTAACGCGCCAATATTTCATCAGGTTGAAAATACATGTATTCTTTGGTGGATTAACAGAATGCTTTAAATCACCCACCTGCAATATTCTCCATTTAAAACCTCCAGATATCCATTGCATCAATTATATACTGGTCTACAAGATCTTCGAGGACATTATTTTTTCTTCAAAAGCTTTAGCTGATCTTAAAATAGTTTCAAGAAAGTGCATTAGCTTGGCAAGCTGCTTATGATAAGATAATAAGGCTCACATTCTTAGGGATTATTACAAAGTCTGATACTGTAGCTAGTAATTTTAGAAAGACTAAACTACACTAAACAAAACTTCAACTATGATGTTGCTCATCTCAACCCCTGTATTTGTACCTTCTATAATAAGGTTCATTCTCTTTCTTCTATAGCTACAAGAACAAAAAAACTGTGTTGTGTTACATCTCTTGTTATCGAGTGAAGGCTGATCCCCTTTATATATTGATCATCATTAATAATCTAAACAAACTTAGGCAGAATTCAAGCTAGCACATTATGGTGTCAATATTTCTTTGGTTAAGAAATAACAAGAAAGTGAAGATGGCTCCTTTGTCATCCACTGTACTGTGATTTCCTTCTACTGCCAAGTTTGTGGCATGAGCTGACCCTACAGCTGAACTGGCAGAGTACAGATAATGTAAGATGTGTATGCCACACGGTAGGCATGAAACATCTCTTTGGGACTTATGGACTAATTTAGCACATAAAAATTAACATGCAAACTACCCACTGTTACTATGCATATTAATTAATGTACTATGTACAATGCCTCTGTTGCAAGGTAAATTGTGCACTGCCTAGCACATATGCAAGTGTTTCAATTTTTAATTTACAACTATATACTAAGGAGTTACAAGGCATGCTAATAACCTTTTTAGTCATCTGCATAGTATGTATGGCGGTTCCCTTAACAAGTTCTAAATTTAATTTTAGTGCATATAATTTACCTCCTGTTAGGAGTCTGTAGTAGATTGCAAGTGAACAAATTTGGCATTCTAACAAATCTAAAAATGGGGGAGGCCATCTCTTCGGCCTTCCTCTCAACTCCCTCCAGAAGCACTCCCCAAAATCATTACCCTGGACCCACCAAATAGCATAACTCCCAATCCTTCTGTGTCGTCCCCTGAAATAGCAAGATCCCAGATCCCCTTGGACCTGCCTACGCAGTTGCTATTTTACAAGACTTGTACATACATTTGGCAACTCGCTTGCATAATTTTACATCTGCTAATTATCTTGCATAATTAATATCTGACTTGTTTATTGTTCTTTATGGGCTGGGTGGCAGGTCTGGGTGAACTGGAGAATGTGCAGGTTAAAGAACCAGGAGGGACTTGACGACCTGGAGAAGGCACTGGTGGAGGAGTAGCCTAGTGGTCAGAGAGGAAGGCTATAAACCAGGGAAACCAGGATTCAAAGCCTACCACTGCTCCTTGTGATCTTGAGCAAGTCACTTTACTCTCCATTGCCTCAGGTGCAAGTTAGATTATAAGCCCTTTAGGGAAATACCTAGATTACCTGAATGTAAGCCACTTTGAAGAGGCAAAAAAGTGGAATTAAAAAAAAAATTGGTAAAATGGTAGTTTCAAATACATATGCTATATGTTTAAAATATACAAATTTATGCACAAAACTTGGATTTTAGGCAAGTAAGCCCTACTTTATTTTTATATGTAACATATATGCACATATATTTTTAAAATACATAGGAAAAGCATGCGCGTTCAATGCATTAAAATGCTTACTTTCAATGCATTGCATGTATTAGAGCATAAGCATACATTAGGGATGTGCAGGCAAAAAGTTTTCGTTGCGTACGTGATACGTATTCGTGGGGGGTCAATTCCGTTTCATGCGGAAGTATGGAGAATTCAATAAGTTGTCGATCTGTAAATACGTTACTACTAAATTAACTACAACCCCCCACCCTCCTGACCCCCCCCCAAGACTTACCAAAACTCCCTGGTGGTCCAGCGGGGAGTCAGGAAGCCATCGCTGCATTCGTTTGCCGGTTTCATCACGGCGCTGATAGCCTGTGTCACAGGGGCTACCGGTGCCATTGGTCAGTCCCTATCACATGGTCACCGGCGCCATCTTGTGCTCCGACCATGTGACAGGGGCTGACCAATGGCACGGTAGTGACATAGTATGGGCAATTGCCGTCCGACGCCATTTTGAGTCCTGGCGTCGGACGGCAGGTCGCTCCGGGACCCCCATTGGACCCACAGGGACTTTTGGCCAGCTTGGGGGGGCCTCCTGACTCCCACAAGACTTGCCAAAAGTCCAGCAGGGGTCCGGGAGCGACCTCCTTGCACGCTGGCCGTCCGATCCCAATACTCAAAATGGCACTGATCGCCTTTGCCCTCACTATGACGGTGATCGGCGCCATTTTGAGTATTGGCATCGGACGGCGATCGGCGCCATGATGAAACCGGCAAACGAGTGCAGCGATGGCTTCCTGACTCCCTGCTGGACCACCAGGGAGTTTTGGTAAGTCTTGGGGGGGGTCAGGAGGGTGGGGGGTTTAAATTTTTATTTAGGAACCCGAATAAAACAGAAATCTGTTTAATACATGGGGAGTCGCGATGCGTTTCGCCTCCCCACGTATTTAACAGATAGCAAAAAATAAGTTGCGGATTACAAATACGTGGAAAACGGATGCACACCTCTAGCATACATACACACATATGTTGCTGGGTAGAGACAGGCATATTTTATAATATGTGCCATATAATATGTGCCATATATGATATGCAAGGATTATAAGAACATAAGAACATAAGAAAATGCCATACTGGGTCAGACCAAGGGTCCATCAAGCCCAGCATCCTGTTTCCAACAGTGGCCAATCCAGGCCATAAGAACCTGGCAAGTACCCAAAAACTAAGTCTATTCCATGTAACCATTGCTAATGGCAGTGGCTATTCTCTAAGTGAACTTAATAGCAGGTAATGGACTTCTCCTCCAAGAACTTATCCAATCCTTTTTTAAACACAGCTATACTAACTGCACGAACCACATTCTCTGGCAACAAATTCCAGAGTTTAATTGTGTGTTGAGTAAAAAAGAACTTTCTCCGATTAGTTTTAAATGTGCCCCATGCTAACTTCATGGAGTGTCCCCTAGTCTTTCTACTATCCGAAAGAGTAAATAACCGATTCACATCTACCCGTTCTAGACCTCTCATGATTTTAAACACCTCTATCATATCCCCCCTCAGTCGTCTCTTCTCCAAGCTGAAAAGTCCTAACCTCTTTAGTCTTTCCTCATAGGGGAGTTGTTCCATTCCCCTTATCATTTTGGTAGCCCTTCTCTGTACCTTCTCCATCGCAATTATATCTTTTTTGAGATGCGGCGACCAGAATTGTACACAGTATTCAAGGTGCGGTCTCACCATGGAGCGATACAGAGGCATTATGACATTTTCCGTTTTATTCATCATTCCTTTTCTAATAATTCCCAACATTCTGTTTGCTTTTTTGACTGCCGCAGCACACTGAACCGACGATTATAAAATACTATTGTTGATCTATGTGCAGCCATATACGTGCGTATATGCCACTGCACAGAGCTGTTTGAAAGTTATCCTCACGTTTTATGTCACAATGCTCCTTTGTCTTGATTATAAAGTTATATATCACTAAAGGCTAATAGACTTTAGCTACTGTATATAAAATGCACTTCACACAAAATATTGGTCTCTATAGGACAACTTTGGTGTATTAAGAAGGAGTATTTAATTTTCTCAAATAGCCAGTAACACTATTTATGTGGGAACGAGCGATGATTCCCACAAAATAGTCTGACTCCAGCCTTTCTTAAAACAGTATATCTTTATTACAGCTTCACACATGCACAACAGTAGACTGTCTTTCCTTCAGAACAGTGTACTCTTTACTAAGAGTTCAGTACTACTTTCCTCAGTACTCACAGTTCAGTTTCATCTCTGCTCAATGTTTGGATGGTGCTATGTTCCAGGAGCTACCTTCCTCCTGGAGATCTGGGCCTGGTCTGATTATCCCCACCTGGAATCCAGCTCTTATTCCTCCCCTTCTGGGCCCTGCCCACAGAGCTCTCTCTCTCTCACAAGGGGAATTAAGGTGGACCAGGCATCCAGCCTGGTCACTCTTTGATTTAAGAGGAAAAATAGGGGCATTTCCTAACATATCCCCCCCCCCCCCGCCCCTCAGCTTGGACCCATTGGTCCAAGCATTTTCACTCCCCCTCGATCCCATCCAGGGGAGTGCCTCATCTCCCCAGCCCTTCTTATCTGGCAACTCACCAGTTAGGCTTGGGGTTAGGGTTCTTTGGTTGTGCTCACCCCCTCCTCCTAGGTTAACTCTAGACCACCCTACCACTACCCAATCTGCTACCTGCACCTCCAGTCCTTTAACCAAGTCACTTGCTGGTTCTGGATTCAAATTCCACCCCAGCAGGACTTCTTGGAGTGGCTATGGTGCCTGCACCGGTGATTCCTCTGGTATCATCTCAGCACTCTCTGGCCACTCACCTATGCCAGTCACTGGCTCCTCCTCCACCACCTTACTCACAGGGGTCTCTGCAGCACCAACTTTGAACTCTCCATGGTTTCTTCCTCTGGGTTCCCCACAGCCTCACTCACTGAGGCTTCTGCAGTGCCTCCCTCTGGACTCTCCAAGGCATCTCTTGCTTGTCTTTCTGTGCCTTCTCTCTCTGGGCTTCCCACGGGAGCAATCTCTGGACACCCAGTAGTGTTTGGGCACCCTACAGGGACTTCCTCAAGACCACCTTTTAGTGCCAATCTCAGACTGTTGCCATGACTCAGACAGCTCACTGGGCACCTCTGCCAACTACTTATTCAGTTTTTCCATGAGCTATTGGTATTCCTTGTCCAGCCAATCTAGGCATTCACTATCTTGCCTGGACTGGACTCTTGGGAGTGTGTTCCCTTGCTCCATTACCCTGGCTGGTCTTTCAAGCTGCCAAATCTCGAACCTTAGGTCCTCCATCTGACCCAGCTCTTGGGACTGGGGAACTTCTACCACACAGAAATACATGGCTGTTCTTTCCTTCCAACCCTCTGACTGCTTTTGCTTCACTTGACTGCTCCACTTGAGGTTTTCCTGTGGCTACACTCCTTGAACTGCAGAGTAGCTTACTTGCTGGTAGAGGGCCCCACCATGTTCCAATTCACTGCATTCACAGCCCACTCTGGCAGCTTTTTCAGGGCTATACCCTGTTCAGCACAGCTTTGCTTTACCGGTGATTCACTCCCTTTTCTTTTGAAAGGAAAAAAAGTAAAAAAAAACAAAACCTGCACGACCAGCATTAACTTACTACCATTAAATCCATATCTACCTCCATCAGAGCTTCTCTCTTTAGCTGGTTTAAACATTCCACTTAGTTATCCCTGCAACCAAGCCCATTCACAGTTTCCTCTCTAGCTGAAACTTTTCCCAAACAATTTGGGGTAGATTTTAAAAGATTGCGTGCGGGTGTACATGTGTGCGTGCTACCCAGCGTGCACACATGTACACCCAATTTTATAACATGCACATGCCTCTGGCCCTGCCCCCTCCCCTCCCCTTTTTGCAAGCCCTGGGACATACACACGTCCTGGGGCTTTATGCGCGTCGCCGGGCCTTTTTAAAATAGGCCCGGCACGCATAACCTTTTTAAAATCTGGCCCTTTGCTTGTGTGTTCCTGGAGCCACACCCTCTGTGCTTGCTGCACCCCTGTGCTCTGTACCTTGTTTCAGAGTCACAGGCCTCCTGTATTCTGTACTTCATTTTAGAACCACAGGTCCTCTTCACACTCTCTGAACTACAAACAGACAATTTGCTTCTCTCTTCTGCAAACGTTTGGCCTCAATACTCATAGTTCAGCTTCGTTTCAGCTCAGTGTTTGTACAGTGTTACGTTACAGGAACTCCCTTCCTCCTGGAGACCTGGGCCTGGTCTGAATATCCTCACCTAGATCCCAGCTCTTATTCCTCTCCTACTGGTCCCTGCCTACAGAGCTCTCTCTCACATGGGGAATTAAGGTGGACAAGGCATCCTGCCTGGTCCCACACTGGTTTAAAAAGGAAAATAGGGTCACTGCCTCACAATCTATTATATTAATTTCAAGTTTTACATATTGCTTTGAAATGTATTTGGTCTTCATTCATCTAAACCAGAGGTGGACAAACTTTTTTAAAACCAAAATAAGATCTTTAGCTCTTGTCTATACCAAGGTCCAAGGAAAGAGGTCCATGACCCTTCTTTGAGCTCCTTGAAGGGGGGGGGGGGGAGGGAGGGGAAGGAAGGCCTTGGAAAATAAAGTAAAGAAGAAACACTAAACATATATACAATGTTTAGTATTTTGGTATTATGAGACAGCAGCATGAACAGTGGCACAATAAGAAGGGCAATGCACAAACAGTGACACAGTAAGAGGGACAAATCAGGAAAGAGTTTGTCAAAATTAAGTACTCACCAAGTCAGTGAGGCTTACAAGACCTATTTTCTTCAAACCAGATGTAGAAGACTGCAAGAGGAGCCTCTGTCATATAGTTAACCATGAACTTTGACCTTCAGTGCTAAGGTAGACTTGTCTCTTTAATTTTAGGGTGTTTGGATGTTGTATAGCTCCAACATATCAGTGACGACAATAGGAATCGGATGATGACAAGCCCTTTATTAAAATGCCCGACTCTGGCCGAGTTTCGCTCCCTTGCACAGAGCTGCCTCAGGGGCAATTCATTTTACCAGGACTTGATTTGGTCAATGTGGAAAATGTCGCATTGATTATGCCTTCAGTGCAGATGAATTCCCACTCAAACACATCGACTTTCTCTTATCAGCATAGTATTGCTACGTGATAGCAGCTTTGAAGTAAAAAACGTTCTGTACATAACAAATTTGTTATGTACAGAACAAATTTGTTATGTACAGAACGTTTTTGACTTCAAAGCTGCTATCACGTAGCAATACTATGCTGATAAGAGAAAGTCGATGTGTTTGAGTGGGAATTCATCTGCACTGAAGGCATAATCAATGCGACATTTTCCACATTGACCAAATCAAGTCCTGGTAAAATGAATTGCCCCTGAGGCAGCTCTGTGCAAGGGAGCGAAACTCGGCCAGAGTCGGGCATTTTAATAAAGGGCTTGTCATCATCCGATTCCTATTGTCGTCACTGTTATACAGCTCACTGGATCGGCTACCACTTTGTTTTCTAGCTCCAACATATGACAAGGACTTTGCAGGATTTACACCTACAGTACATTAGTCCCTTGTTCTGCCTCGATAATTATAGGGATGTGCAGGGTACAAAAATTCAGCTCGCTACATTCATTGATTTCAGAGGTCATGGTCATTCATCAGGTTCATTTGAGATGAAAAAAAATATGATCTTTCATTTAAATTTGTTTTTTTCATTTTAAATTGAAGACTTCATTGTAAGAGTAAAAAAAAGGTGGCTGGGGCCTAGGCCTGATACCTAGACTTGGCCCAGTTTTTACTTTTATAATGAAATCAATCAGGTAAGGCCCCATATATTTCACTGTGAAAGGGAAAAACAGGCCACCCAGGAAAGAGATCTAGGCATCATAGTGGATAATACATTGAAATCGTCAGCCCATTGTGCTGTGGCGATCAAAAGAGCAAACTGAATGTTAGGAATTATTAAGAAGGGAATGGAAAATAAAACAGAGGATGTCATAATGCCTCTGTATCCATGGTGAGACCGCACCTTGAATACTGTGTGCAGTTCCGGTCACAAGGCCAGGTCCTGTCACTAAGGCCCAGCCCAGGCCCTATCCGGAGACTGGATCTCATCACTGATGTTGAGCCTAGGCCTAGATCTAGGCCCAAGTTCGGGTCCTAATATTGAGGTCTGAGACCTGGGCCAAGGCCTAGGCCCGATGCTTGGGCTCAGCTGATGCTGGGTAACATTGCAGAGGCCTGGTCCTCAGGCCTAATGCCAGGTCCCATCACTGAGGCTCAAGCCTGAGCCAAAGGCCTAGGCTCGAGTCTGATGCCAAG
The DNA here is from genome assembly GCF_901001135.1 of Rhinatrema bivittatum. NCBI lineage: Eukaryota > Metazoa > Chordata > Amphibia > Gymnophiona > Rhinatrematidae > Rhinatrema > Rhinatrema bivittatum. Next base: position 201,406,009 of record NC_042616.1, on the reverse strand, counting down.
GCCCAGCCGAGACTGGGTTTCATTACTGAGGCACGGGCCAGAGCCGGCCTGAGGAAGGGTCACTAATTCCAGGTCCAGACCTAGGCCCTGGCCCAATCCGGGACTCAGTCAAGACTGGGTCCCATCACCAAGGTCCAGGCCTGGGCCTTTGGCTTGGACCCAGACCCAAGGCCCGGGCCTGATCCAATGGCAGGTCCTGGCTGAGGCCAGGTCCCATTGCCAAGGCCAGAGCCAAGCCCAGAGCTAGGCCCAATTCTGGGGCTATGCCCAAGGATGAGTCCCATCACCAAGCTCCAGGCCTAGGCCCTGGTTCAATGCCAGATCCTGGCTGAGGATGGGTCCTATTGCCAAGACCCAGATGTGGGCATAGGCCTATATACACTGCTAGGGGCCAGCCTCAGGCTAGGTCCCATGTCTATGGCCCAGGTCTAAACCTGGACCTGATATTGGGCCTGGACAAGGGCAGATCACACCACTGAGGCCCAGGTCTAGACCTGAGTCCTAGGCCTGGGCTCAATACCATGGCCTGGTTGAGTCTGTGTCCCATTGCCAGCGTCTGGACCTAAACCTAGCTTTGAGCCCAATGCTGGTCCCAGTTGAAACTGGGTCCTTTCACTGGGGCCTGGGTTTAAGGCCTATGCCCAGACCCAATGCCAGAGCTCAGTCAAAGCTGGGTCTCATTGCATGCCCAGAGACCAAGTACTAGGTATTCTGCTTTCTTCTTCCAGAGCTTAAAAATGATGTCATCCAATTGAAGGACATCCCACAGTGACAGCACTGTGGCACATTCCTCTAGAGTGGATGTCACCATTCTTTTATATGGGGCCTGAGCCTAGACATAGGCCCAGCCTTAGCAACATGACCCAGTCTTGGCCAGGGTACGGCCTCGGCTAGGCTCATTTGTTGGACCTGGGCCTGAGGCTCAGTGATGAAACCCAGTCTTGGGATATGTCCCAGAATTGGGCCTAGGCCAAGGTCAAGGCCTGGGTACATAAGAATATAACATAAGAACATAAGATATGTCATCCTGGGTCAGACCAAGGGTCCATCAAGCCCAGTATCCTGTCTCCAATAGTGGCCAATCCAAGTCACAAGTACCTGGCAAGTAACCAAACATTAGATAGATCACAAGCTACTTTGCTTATTAATTACCCCCATAGAAGTTTATGGATTTATTCTCTAGGAACGTAACCAAACCTTTTTTAAATCCAGTTACACTAACCTCTATAACCGCATCCTCTGGCAATGAATTCTAGAGCTTAACTATGCGCTGAGTGAAAAAGAATTTTCTTCACTTTCTTTTAAATGAGCTACTGGCTAACTTCATGGAGTACTCCTTGGTCCTTCTATTATCTGAGAGAGTAAATAACTGAATTATATTAACTTGTTCAAGCCTTTCATGAATTTGTAGACTTCTATCATATCTACCGCTCAATCGTCTCTTCTCCAAACTGAACAGCCCTAACCTCTTTAGCCTTTCCTCACAGGGTTGCCCTTCTCTGCACTTTCTTCCGTGCAGCTATATCCTTTTTGAGATATGGTGACCAGAACTGCACACAGTATTCAAGGTATGGTCTCACCATTGAGTGATACAGAGGCATTATGACATCCTCTGTTTTATTTTCTATTCCCTTCTTAATAATTCCTAACATTCTATTTGCTCTTTTGATCACCACAGCACACTGGGCTGACGATTTCAATATATTATCCACTATGATGCCTAGATCTCTTTCCTGGGAGGCAACTCCTAAGATAAAACCTAACATTGTGTAACTAGAGCAAGGGTTATTTTTCCCTATATGCATCACTTTGCACTTGTCCATGTTAAATTTCATCTGCCATTTGGAAGTCCAATCTTCCAGTCTTGCAAGATCCTCCTGTAATTAATCCCAATCTGTTTGAGATTTAACTACTCTGCATAATTTTGCATCATCTCACTCATTGTACCCCTTTCCAGATCATTGATAAATATAATAAAAAGAACAGGTCCAAGTAGAGATCCCTGAGACACTCCACTGTTTACCTTTTCCCACTATGAAAACTGACCATTTAATCCTACTCTCTGTTTCCTGTCTTTTAACCAATTTGCAATCCACAAAAGGACATCATCTCCTATCTCATGACTTTTTAGTTTTCTTAGAAGGCTCTCATGTAGGACCTTGTTGAAAGCCTTCTGAAAATCCAAATATACCACATCTACCAGTTCAATTTTGTCCACATGTTTATTTACCCATTCAAAAAAATCTAGGAGATTTGTGAGACAAGACTTCCCTTGGCTAAATCCATGCTGCCTATGTCCCATCAAACCAAGTCTATTTAAATGTTTTGTGATTTTATTCTTTATAACAGTTTCTATGATTTTTCCTGGCACTGAAGTCAGGCTTACCAGTCTATAGCTTCCTGGATCACCCCTGGATCCCTTTTTAAATATTGGGGTTACATGGGCCATCTTTCAATCTTCAGTTTCATCAGATGATTTTAATGGAAGGTTACAATTTTTACTTATAGGTCTTTAATTTCATTTTTTAGTTCTTTCAGAACCCTGGGGTGTATACCATCTGGTCCAGGTGATTTAATACTCTTCAGTTTGTCAATCAGGCCTATCACATCTTCCAGGTTCACCATGATTTGGTTCATTTGATCTGAATCATCACCCATGAAAACCTTCTCCGAATGGGTATCTCTCCAATATCCTCTTCAGTAAACACTGAAGCAAAGAAATCCTTTAATCTTTCTGCGATGGCTTTATCTTCTCTAAGGGCACCTTTAACCCCTTTATCATCCAATAGTTCAACTGATTCCCTTACAGGCTTTCTGCTTCAGACATATAACAATTATATAGGCTAGCTGCTTAAATGTCGCCTCCCTATGCGCCCTGAACTTTTTCTTTTCTATATGGATCTCAAGTCTCACATCCCGGGGAAGTATCACTGGTGTTTGGCCCACAAATTGCTAGCCCAGGCCAAACATTCTATTCTACTGGGTTGGAGATCGGAAGTGCCCCCCTCATTCTGGCAATGGCGCAATGCGATCCATGAAATGCTGCAGATGGAAGCTCTAGCAGCGCGATATTCCCCTACCTCGAGGACCCACTTTTTACGAGTGTGGGACTCATATTTGCATATCCTATCCCATAGAGCCCGGAGTATGATATTAAATTATTTGTGAAATGTATTACTGATAACCATTTTGGATTTGAGGTATAATCCTGGACCTAAACTCGTGTAGGGAGGGGGAGGGAAAGGGGATAGGGGGAGGGGGATTGGCAGTGCATCCACGTTTGGCTTTTAGGGGCTAGGCTTATCAGACCCCAACGCCAGCCTCGGTATGCTGTGATACTTTGTATCTTTCTTGAATTTTGGTATTGGACGTTAGGGAAGGGGGAGATGGGGTTGGGGATTGCCTCCAGAATAACTCACAACAAAATGGAAAATGTTATGCACTGTTATGTTTGCTTTGTATTTTATTGGTGTTTAATAAACAAATTACACATAAAAAAAACCCAACTTCTTTTTAAATTATCTCTTAGCCTGTCTTATCAATGTCTTACATTTAATTTGCCAATGCATATGCTTTATCCTGTTTTCTTCTGATGGATGCTTCTTCCAATTTTTGAATGAAGATATTTTAGCTAAAATAGCCTCTTTCACTTCACCTTTCAACCATGCCGGTAATTGTTTTGCCTTCCTTCCACCTTTCTTAATGCATGGGTCTTTGCAATGGGACCCATTTTTGGCAGGGCTATGGTGTCAGATCCTCAGCTAGGTCTCGGGCTAAAGCCTTGGCTTCAGTGATAGGAACCAGCTTCAGGCTGGGCCCCACTGTATTGCCTAGGCCCATGTCCAGGCCTCAGTATTGGGCCTAGGCATAGGCCTTGGCTTCAGAAATGGACCTTGGCCTCGTGCTGGGCCCCAGGGATGGGACTAGGTTGATGCCTGATCTCACCAAAGACCCATTTTGGCAATAATGCAACCTATTTTGTTTCCAGAAAACAAACAATTCACACAATTTTTCATTTTCAGGAAAATAAATTTTGCTTGTTCATAACAAAATGAAAATGTGCTCACATTTTTAATTTTATTTTCAAATGAATCCACATCTCTAGTATTTTATATGTGATTTAAAAGTGTTCAGAATCAGGAGCACTCTCCTTCTAAAAACTTGGATTTGAATGTGAACACTGAAGATTGATGTTATCATCTTTGGCCAATGTAGAGCGGGAGCACATTCATTGCACGGGTTTATCTGATATTGATGCTGGCACCATACATGAGCAACTTGCCCTACATCATCAATAAACATCTGCAATGATATGCTGATATGCTGCCGTGTATGACGCTGGCCGGTGCTGATGACATCAGGCCAGAGCTCTGGCAGGCTGGTGACTATGGAAATTGTGTTGGACGTAGGTGAGCCTTAATAAAGGGGGAGAAGTGCTGGTTTTGGTATAGGTCCTAAAGTGCCCACTCCTGATCTAAACAATAATTTATATACCTTGATAAGCTGTGCACTATAAAACGATCTGATAAAGGTTTCCACTCCTACAAAATTTAACCAAGATATATAATACTGCTTAAACCCATACAAACCATTATAATATGAATGTTGCAGCAAGTGCTGCAGAGGATGTTTGTTTCATTGTTCATGACACTCTGTGAGATATGTTTCCTCTGTGAGTACATTCATTAATCTAGCAAATGTGGTTAAGGTGGCACATTTAAAACTAATCAGAGAAAATTATTTTTCACTCAACGTACAATTAAGCTCTGGAATGTGTTGCCAGAGGATGTGGTTAGTGCAGTTAGTGTAGCTGGGTTTAAAAACGGTTTGGATAAGTTCTTGGAGGAGAAGTCCATTAACTGCTATTAATCAAGTTGTCTTAGAGAATAGCCACTGCTATTACTGGCATCAGCCCTCAAGGCCAGCTAGTGATCAGTGTCATCAGGGCATACTCTTTGAGATGTGTTAGGGAGGGAGGAGGAAAAGGGTAAAGAATGAAGGCTAATAAAGGAGGTAGCCGTCTTCATCTTTTAAAGAATGAAAATAGGCTATCCTTTGATATAGCATGGTCTACATTCTCATTTAAGATCCAAACATTATAGCCAGCAGCTACATCATCAATAGTATATTTTAATTAAGAAAAGGGTTTAAAAAAAACATCAAAATGCCTCTCTAAAGCAATGAGAAAAGCGGAAAACTACTTAAAACACAACCAGATCCTGAAGTCACTATTGTTACTATTCTTATTGGGGGGAAGGGTAGTTTATTTTTTAAAGAGTTTCAGCTCACCTAATTAAATTCTGGATCATTAATTTTGCTTAAAAGAATGGTTTGTTATATTCTTAAAATAATTAGGCCTGATTGCAGAATCAAATCATCCAATTTAAAAGCTCTATTTTCCTCTCCGAAATGCCTGTTATAGGAAGATTGCAGATGACTAATCCTTGTGTCATCCCTTGGCTTTATTAGGAAAATGTTTTAAGTCCTTCACTTTCTATGTAATCAGAACTATAATTTATTCAGGTTATTTTAAGACACGGCTATGGCTAAAGCAGGAAACTCAATTTTATTCCGAGCTCCAGACATGTCAACACAGCAAAGCAGGGCTTCAGTTTTATAGCCTATCCTCTTTCATAAAGCCCAACAACTTGCAACTAGACTCCAGTTCCTAGCACAATGAACTATACTGACTGACGTTAAGGAACTTAGTTCATGGAAGGGGACATCAAGGGTAGTCCAATTATTATTTTAGACAATTCATTTGCATATCAGTGCTATGTATACATGAAATGAACCATAGGGAACCATGTTTTGTTGAGGGTCTTTCTTATCATGAAAAACCTAGAGACTAGTGAACAGAAAAATTATAAGAATGTTCCTATTAAATAAAATGATCAACCTTTGGGTTACATCTTACTGTAAATAATGGCGCCCAGTGATTAAAAATTGATCATCAAAATAAGTTAGGCCACGCACTCCAAAATAAGAAGTGGTATGTATTAACACAAAGAAACTTTCAGCAAATGCTTCCAGTTTTGACTGGCTATTACAATGAAAGCACAGACAGTGCTATGTTCAAACATTAGATTGTACAAGGTAAGTAAAGGATGGCAATCTAATATACTTAGCAATAATGTGCATTAACCATTTTTGGAAACTGGTTTCAAACTGTTTTTATAAGAGCATGGGATACCATTAAAACTGATTTGAAATAGATTTTAAATACATCACAGGAACAGTAAGTGGTTAAATGAGGACTATTGTACATTATAAACATGCTGTCCTCATAACCCAATGCTGTTTTTCTACCATGTTTCTAAAAACTGGGCACAGTAACACTGTAACATGGCCAATGATGCACATATTTACCATATTTATGATTATATATATATATATGACAGCGATCCCAATTTCAAGGGATTCCATGGTTACAGCAACTGTCTCACAATTAGGGATATGTACTTGGTTTTTTTCTTGTCATTTTCATTTCGGGTCATTATCTGTTAAATTTCATTTTTATAATGGCTCGAGAGGTAATTATTTTGGGTTTCCCTAATTTCAGAGTTAGTGTGCACTAAGTCCCGTTAATATGCATGCGCCGGGTAGCGCGCACCCATTGGGTGCGCACACGCCCCGTTTAAAATTTACTCCTATGCCTCCACATCCCCTTATTACGCCTGGTGCCCCTCTTCATAGGACCTTTTCCGGTAATTCGCCAATTAGGTCCTGTTACTTATCGACTGAAGCTACCTCCCACAATGAGGATTCGTAATTTCTTCCATGTCTCCTTACTTAAACCTTTCATGGCTTACTCACATGGCTCCCGAACATCACTGGTATAGGTAAAACCTCACATAGGTCGCTGTCACACCTAAGTCCATCTGCTGGTGATGAGAAATTGCCGGGCCCCTCCTCACAGATACAGCAAATCTCACCCCAGGCTATGGGTCCACAGACACAACACTGCATATGCAACATTACACACATGAATGCAACAAATACTTGTCATAGGAGGATGTGATTTTGGAAAGAACATCTGTTTAAAAAATGTATCTTTTTAATATTCAGGGTGGTATTGCAAGTGTGCAATCCCAGTATTACAGCACAGTTGCAGCCAGCCAAGCCAAATACTCAGGCACCGCCTGCAATGAATGCCCAGTAGCTCCTCCAAATCCCCCCATTGCCTTCTACATCCAGGGCCTTTTTTTCCTACCCTAGGCTGCTTATCCATGGTATGGGGATAGCTTCGTTCCTTCTGGGTTGGTGAGGGGAGTTGGGGGATATTCTTTCCACCTTCCACCCCTCCCCCACTTGGCCTGCTCTTCATGGCCGTGCGGCTCCTTCTGGTCCTCTCCCGTCGGGTCGCACAGCACTATGCTGGGGGCTCAGCCCTTTGTGGCACCACATTGGCCGGCCTTTTGGCTGGGGGAGGAGTTTCAGACTATCTGCTGTAACATCACAGTGTGGCCGGTCAGGCATTGCATCGCATTGGCCGGCCACGTGATGATGGAGGGCCACACGGTGTGTTAAAGGGAACAGGACCTCATCCCTCACCCATTTTGAACTACAGCAAGGTGCTTTTCTCATCCTTCTCTGCCCCCCCTCCCCCCCCCCTCCAGCCCTGCTGCATTACGGCACAGCAGTCACCAGATACAGCATTTTTCCGCAATGTTTCTTAAGGGAAACAATGCAAATATATGTGTGTATATATATATATATATATATGAAAATAGAGGAGAGGAGGGAGGTCTACCAAGATGGCTCAGCTCCCAGCTGCCTACCACTTTCAACTGGATTAAGCAGCAGCTATTATTATTATTAAAAAAAAAAATCCTTGTATTTGACCTATGGCCGGTCACTCTTAAAGAAACAGCACAAGAAAGGACTTGATCAGCAGAACATGAGTACCTGGATCAGCAGAACAGAAGTACCTGAATCCACCACTGATACTCCCAAGCAAATACCCAATTGATCTTCTGCTACGGCATGGGTCCATCGTTCCCCCACACCTGGCTCAGATCTCCTGTTAGAGGGGGGATGCCCACTTGAAGGGGGGATAGAGGTGGATCAGGGGTGCTGCAAACCTGCAGGGGGCCCAATACAAATGTCAATGAGGTGTGGCAGGGGCACAGCCCCTAGAGCAGGAAAAGGGGGTAGTGCAGGTGGGGAGGGACCTGTGCTCTGGTGAGCAGGTAACTGCACTTCCTCCTATTGAGGTACAGGGCAGCCAGTGTAAGGGTTGTCACCCAAAGGCCTTGGCTCCCCCCAACTTTGAATCCCCCTGTGGAAGAGCTGCAGGAAGATGCCCATCTTAGGGCAGATGGTGGTAGCTCAAAGATTTCAGTAGTTATTTCTGGAATGGGTCTCCCCCACGAAGGTAATAGGCTGGCTTCTGACCAACCAGCCTTCCGGGAGCTATTCCTGTTGGTAACTGTGGCGGAGACTTCATGTCCACTAATGGATAGGCCTCATATCAGACCCAATGGAGCAAATGATCACTTTCATGACCAAAACAGCATTCATGATCACAAGCGGAAATCAGTTCATTCTCATAGGCAAAGCGGCACAAGCTCTCCTGAGAGCTAAGGGCACCATCATGAGCAGTTGCCCGCTAGATTCCAGAGGCAAAGCACTCCAGCACTTTCTAGGGGCTACAGGACATGCCACCAGCAGCAATTAATTGGGTTGTGGTGGCGAAACAGTTCATGCTCCTCTGGGGGCTACTGGCACTGCCTCAGATGGTGATCAGCTGGTTGCATATGGTGGAGTAGTTCTAGCTCTTTTGAGGGGCAAGGAAGCCACCACGGTTGCTGATTATCTAGATCCTGGAAAAAGAGCAGCTCCAACTCCTCAAGGGGTTAAATGTAAAGTGGGCACAGCGGAGAGCCTAGTTCCCTCTGAAATGATTATAGGAGAGAATATGATCGAGGAGTAGTGCGCCATTGTTCCCGCACTTCTGGGAGGTGTTCCACCCAATGTGTTTGCCTGGAGTGTAGGTACAGGTTATATCACTGCAGTCATCACAATTGCTATGTTGGCGCGAGTTGTTCCCCTTGTGGTCACAGTGACCACATAACAGTATATGGGGAGGGCTCCTGCAAGGCTCATCCCCAGTCCAAAGTAAGAAGAAGGAGCATTCTCCAGTCAGGTCACAGAGCTGTCAGTGCTCTGCCTTCCCCCCTTCCTCTTTTGCAGATCCAATTGCCTCACCTACAGGGACGATAGACCGCTCCATGGGAGGTCTCGAGGTGAGAGTCACAGCATGGCAGTCACCCATGAGGATCCACATCCAGAAGACTAGCCAGCTGTAGGTACAACATCAACCCAGGGTTAACACATGGCAGTGTCATCCAAGGCAGTCCAAGTGACAAGGGACCAGGGCATGGTTGATCAGAATTCCATACAGTATTACAAGCATCCATCTTTCCTTTCATTGATTACTGTAATAGTTTATATCTTGGCATTCCATACACTTCCTTGCATCCCTTACAGTTGCTTGTTAAATTCTGCTGCACGGTTACAATCAGGTTTATGAGCATCTTATACCTACATTGATTGAACTACACTGATTGTCAATACAGGAAAGAATCAAGTATAAGGTTGCAATGTTGATTTTTAAGCTGTTAAATAATCAGACATATCATTGGGCTAACTCAATATTAAACATTTACCAACCAACAAGAGCCCTGTGTTTGTCTCACTGTGACTTACTTGAGATCCCCTCATGAAAAATGGCACATTTACATACTACCCGCGAATGTGCTTTTTCTGTTGCTGGGCCCACTTTTTGGAATTCCTTCCCGATTGACTTGAGACAATCAGATTCAGTTAAGCATCTTAGAAAGCAAGTTAAAACTTTTTTATGTAATTTAGATTATTTTTAAATTAATGATTTCCTGTAAAAATATTACTTTGTTTCAATTTTTATTGATTTTACTTTTTCCTTTTATGTGATTTATTTATTATTTTTAGAATGAAGATTCTTGTTGTTATCATAATTGTCTTTTTGTTTTAGCCTTGTATTTTGTGTTAATTTTTATGATTATGTATGTTCCCATATGTTTATCGCCTAGGCCTTTTTGTGTTGGGCGATTCACAAATTTTAATAAATGTAAATGTAAAGACAGATACTCTGCCCATAGAAGGCACAGGCTGCACTCTAGGAACACTCCCCTGATAATAGTAGTGGTAGATATTTATGTAATTTCCACAGCTCAGGAGCATCAAGAGGTCATCCTTTTAAAGGGATCAGCATGCCGAAAGCCACAGTTCCTTATATTATCCCAGACTGTGGGCTACTATCCTTAGATCTATGAGATGTAGGCTCAGGAGATGCCACTACACAGATATTTTCAACTTACTTCAGGGGCATAAGAGATAGGGTCAAATGCCACATGAGAGAAGGAAGGAGGAGTGTGATGCCAGGCTAGTCCAGCGTAAAATTGTCGGCTGGGTTAGAGCCTTTGCTTGCTGGGGCAGGGTAATTTGTAGAGCTGATGTCTCTCAGACTTTCTCCTTGTGGTCTTTCTTGGATACCATACTGGGTGCCTATAAACAGTAGGAGGGCCTCATGTGGTTGAATTATGATGAGGCCCTCAGGGAAAAATGGATGGAAACCTGGAGGTGTCCTGGAGGACACAAGGCACTAACCTGTGGCGTATACACTTGTCAGCTCAGGCTCACAAGGTGAGGACCCATAAACTCCTTTTGTGGTTCAGCTAGTTCTAGTTCCCAAGATGAGGGAATCTTGTTCCTTGCAATGTATGTTGGGGCTTTAACAGGAATAACTGTTCCCTCACTGAATGCTGATTTAAGTAGCAGATGTGGCACCCCCATCCATTTGTTAAGTGACCAAAGAAGGGTGGAGGTAACCCAACTAAGTAAAATATGCCCCTTTGCCAGAGCCCCGATGCTGGTTAGCTGGAAAGCCATGAATTTGTGGTTCTTGAGGTATCCAGATTCTCAGGCAGTGGACACTTTGCAGGATAGTTTCAGGGATGGGTTCTGAATCCCATACACAAGGCCTCCCAATGGACTGGACCCACCATACTCACAATCGACTGCTCACCTTGCTGGAATCGCCTGAACAAAGCTTGGCAAAGAGATCCAGTTGGGTCGCGTATACAATCCTTTTGAATCCAGGCCTTTCCTAACATGCTTCTTTCCCCATTGGCTGTGGTCCCAAAGAAGGAGGCAGGGAAATAGTAACGGATCCATAACCTGTCATATACAGAGTTTTCCTCAGTGAATGAGTTAATTCCTCAGGATGTATGTACAGTCCATTATGACTCCTTCAACTGCACCTTAAGACTCCTGTGTGAGTGTGGCCATGGTGCCCTCATGGCAAAGGCAGATACTGAGACCACCTTCCGACTACTCCCAGTGCTCCCAGATTGTTTTCCGAAGGAAAATATTATTTCAACAGGTGTATGCCGATGGGGTGTTCCTTTTCATGTGCCCTCTTTTAAGTACTTTCTTGTATTGGTTAGTGGTACAACAAGTGGGAGTAGGCAGCATTGTCCACTACCTGAACAATTTTCTATTTGTTGACCCAGGAGACATCCCAGAATGCAGGCTCTTGTTCAAGCAGTTTCAAGCGATCACACCGGAATTTGGTATTTCACTGGCTGCTGACGAGTCCCAGCCCCCATCTACCGTTTTGACATTCCTGGGTATAGAACTTGATTCAGAGCTCATGGTGTCCACTCTGCAATCTAAGAAGCTGGGGGTAATGGCATCCTTAGTGAGTGAGGTGGCCAGTCTGTCTAAAGTCACTCTTAAGTGCATTTATTCACTTATAAGGGGGTTTAGAGTTTGCCACCAGAGTTATTCCCATGGGCCGTGTATTCCTCAGACGCCTTATCCTGGCCCACTGTGCAAGGTAAGGGCAACTACCATCATATTCAAGTCATCAATGCAATATGAGAAAACTTAAATACATCATCTTGTTTCCTCTCAAGATTCACTGGGGTGACAGTTGAGTTTCCCCCTACGATTTCTAGCAATGACTTGAAGCTTTTCTCAGATGCAGCCGGGGCTATTAGTTTTGGGGTGTATTTTGAGGGGGCTTGGTGCCTCTACGGACTGGGTGTGGCATGGAGGTTACGAAGAGCATCAACTTCCTGAAACTATTTCCTACCATTGTAGCCAGGGGCGGTTCTATCATGAGGCAAGGTGAGGCAGCAGCCTCAGGCGGCAGAATTTTGGAGCAGCAAAAAGTGCCCCTCCAAAACACCTTGATTGCAGCCGCTGCCTCACCCTGCCTCCAAAGTCAAACATAGAATCATGCAGGGATAAAGTAAACCCCTTCCCGATCCGCTCAGTGGCAACACACGTCACTAACCCCGGGCAGCAGAAGATGAGGTCAGGATAAATGCAACTCCTGCTGCTGCACATCCAACTGGTGATGTAAGAGAGGAGGAGGATGTGGTGGTTGACAACAGACCCCATCCTACTGGTGGCTGAAAAATAATGCCTAGGCCCTATGGGTGTGTGTGTGAGTGACTGCCTGTGTGGATGGATGTGTGCATTTGTATGCCTGAGTCTGTATGCAGGTGGGTGACTGCCTGCCTTGGTAGATGGGTGACTGCTTGTGTGTGTGTTGGAGGGGGGTGAGAGCTTGTTTGTGTAGGTGAGAGGGCTGTGTGGGTGTGGGAGACCTTGTCTGTGTGTGTATTGGTGAGAGGGTGAGAGCCTGTGTGTATCAGTGTGGGGGGTGAAATTCTGTGTGTCAGTGTGACTGGGTGACTACCTGTGTGTGAATGACTACATGGCTGGGTGGGTGATATCCTGTGTATGTGTGGGTGAGAGGCTCTTTGGGGGTGGTTTGAGAATCTCTGTGTATGGGGGTGGGTGGGTAGAAGCCAGTGTGTGTGTATATGGGTGAGTGGCTGGATCAGAGCCTGAGTGTCATTGTGTGTGTGTGTGTGTGTGTGTGTGTGTGTGTGCGGTGGGGAAGGGTCTTTGTCTGTGTGTGTGTGTGTGTGTGTGTGTGTGTGTGTGCGCGCGTGTGTAGATGACTTTGTGGGTGGGTGATATCCTGTGTATGTGCTGGTGTATGTGTGTATGAGAGAGGCTCTGTGTGGGGGTGGAGGGAGAGAGGCTGTTTGCATGGTGGGGAGGGGGTTGAGACTTTACGTGCATGGGTGGGTGGGTAAGATTGTCTTTGTTAGTATTTCTGTGTATGTGTGACTGCTAGGGTATGTGTATGTATGTGTGTGTATGTGAGAGAGAGAGCCAGTGTGGATGGGTGGGAGACAGCCAATAGGTGATGTGGAGGAGATCCTGTGTGTTGGGTGCATGTGTGTGAGGGAGTAAGATCCTGTGTGTGTGTGTGTGTGTGTGTGAGAGAGAGAAAGCATAACGTTTTTACAGCTACCAATCAACAGCAGTCTTAGTGCAGCTGGAAATCGAAACATCCCAGGTATGAAGTGCAGGAGATTTTTAAAATCCTTATTAGTTTTATTATTGGATATGTCTGCTGTTTTGAAATATTATTGTAGGAAATTTTATGAACATTTTTTGAGGTTTTAATTATTGGGTTTTCTACTCAGTTTTTAAATATTTATTCTTTTTATTAGTATGGTTTTACTTTTATGATTGATGTATTATATTTCTTTTTTTGGTGTTTGTTGGTCTCTTATTTTGCCTTTGGTAAGGGTCTGTGTTCTGTATGTGTAATCAAGGTGAGGGATTTTGCTGTGCATTGTTTGTGTAGGTCTATAACATTCCGTCTTGTTTTGTTTTTCAATAGGAGGTGTATTGGTCTTCTAAGGCCTGATGTAATATTTGCAGTGCTGCTGTTTCCTGAGTAGGGTTGCTGCTGTTTGAGTTCTGGGAGTTAGTGTTGTTTTGATATGGCAGCTTTGTCTTTTGGGGTAAACTGTATGCTTGACAGGCTGTGATAGCTTTTATTGGTTATGTAAGTATTATCCCAAACTACTGTACATGAGTTATTGAGACAGTATAGGATCCATCTTTAGATGTGAATGTCTCTGATCTGATATCTGAAGAAGGGACTTATGTAGTTTTATGTAGTTTTTGTACAATATTTTTAGGTACATGTATATTTTTATTTTACAGGTATTTTAGCAGCCCGGCTTGTTCTGTTTTCTAAATAGGAGGTGTGTTGGTGTTTTAAAGCGGCATGAAATATTTGCAATGTTGCCTTTTTGTAGGTAGGGTTGTAGTTTGAGTGCTGGCAGTTAGTGCTGTTTTTGGTATGGGAAGTTTACTATATTGCAATTATTTATTCATGGATTTCTGAGGACCAAGACCATATCCACTACATGTTACAGCAGGCCTAATTCCATATGGGTTCCATGTGTCTTTTATCTCTAAGGCAGAGTGGGTTTAAGCAGTGAGACTGCTGTAGACTGGGAAGGGCAGGCGGGTAGCATATGTGAGAGTGAAAGAGGGGACAGAGGGAGTGATATGAATCCCCTACTATAAATATCACTGCACGCTGAGAAGGAAAGCGGTGGTGGTGTTTGTGGCCTGCCTGCAGAGTTCCCACTCCCTACAGGCAGAAGAGAAGAAAGAAGGCAGTGGTGTTTATGTCCTGCCCATGGGGTTCCCATCCCCCCAGTGGGCAGGAAGAAGCAGTGAGGCCAGGCATTAAAAGAGGAAGGTGAGTAAGAGATAATGTTTTCCTCTTCCATCAGCACAACCCTCGTCTCTCCCTTTTTACTGAGAAGAGGAGAGTGAGTGAATGACAACTTACCCATCTCCTAGATCAGCCCCCCTGTTGTGTCCGTCGCTGCTCGACACCCTCACTCTGCCCTCTCTACCTCTGGGCGACTCCCTCCGAGTATGATGGACGGCTATATCAGCGGCATCTCCATGCCGTCTCCTTCCGGCGTCCCCGGATCGGATCGGCGCTGCGGATCCGCCATGTTGCCTGATGACGTAGGGAGCGCGATCCGACTATGTACCAGCAAGGGCACGAACCTCAGGGGCGTCCCCCTGAACTGACGTCATCCGCTTCCAATATAAAAGGTCTCAATATTTGCTAACTAATCGAGTTAGCAAGGACAAGAATACGGACTCGCTACAAATTCGTCCAAGCTACTCTACCTCCTCGGACTTACCAGGGGTACCCACTCCTCGGGGGCCTCGCTCTCTTTTCTTTATTTCAGATTGCAGATAGGAACCGGTACTCGCTCCTCGAGGGCCCATGTTCCTGAACACTCTGAAAGTTCTCTACTGCTTGGAAGCTATCGCAGATGCAGAAATTTGTGAGTTACCATCGCTCTCTCAGAGCTTTCCCTGGAACCAGGTACTCGCTTCTCGAGGGCCTAACCCTTTCCAGCTACTGAGCCTCTTTAAGACCTTATGTGAGATTGGTTATCTAGTTCTGGCTATGATCACAGCATACCCTGTCTACTCACTATTTATAGACTCTACAGCTCAGCAACCCTGGGATCGCTGTTCCAGTACCTGAGGGACATCAGCCCTACCGGGCATATCAGCTCACTACTGCCACCTCTAGTGGTTCTACTAACCTGTCTAATAAAAGAACTATCTGTGTCTGTTTCCATAACCCAGCCTAGCCGATGGTCTCTCTCAGGATATCCTCCTGGGGGCACTGTCATCTGCCATCGGCCCAAGGATTCACCTATCTACCTTCCTCTACAGCTGAATGCTCTCTCCAAGCATTCCACTGGTACAGATTGCTACTCCTTCCATCAGGGGTCTTCAGCAACAGTTCATAACAGATTGTTATCTACTCCCTTTACAGGAACTGAGCATATCAGATTACTAACTCCTCCTTCCACAGGAGTAGATTCACACAAGATTGCTAACTCCGCAGCCTATACCCTAACAAGTTTGCTAACTCCTCCCTCTCCTGGAGGAGATTCATTACAGATTGCTAACTCCTTCTCCAACAGGAGTATCCAGCATCGGAAACATAACAGATTGCTAACTCCTCCCTCTCCTGGAGAAGAGCATTACAGATTGCTAACTCCTCCTACCAAGGGAGCTGATTCATAACAACCCCCTCCCTTCCTAGAGGGAAAGGGTGGCTGAGCTGACTGAAGGGGAAGTTCTCACTCAGCCTTTTCTTTGCTCCCCTTCTCATAGCTCTGTTCCCCTTCCCTTCTCTTCTCACTAAGAAGGAAGGGAGTGAATGAGTGAGCCGGAGGAGAAAGGAGTTGAGTTGGGAGAGAGAGGGAAAGGGGAGGGGAAGGGAAAGGGGAAGGGAGGGGTTGTGAGTGAGGAGAGAGAAGAGGAAGGGTGATGGTGTGGGGGAGATGGAGGGGAGGGGAGAAAGAAGTAAGGGAGGAAGTGTGGGAGAGGGAAAGGTAGGGAAGAGGGAGGAGTAGGGGAAGAGAGGAGGTGTGGAGGGGAAAAAGGGAGGAGGTGTAGGGGATATGAAGGGAAAGGGAGGAAGTGTGGGAGAGAAGGGGGAGTGGAAGGAGTGTGAGGGAGGGAAGGACAGGGAAGGGGTTGAGTGAGAAGGAAGGGGGTGAGTGAGTCAGCTGTTCTGAAACAGTTTTTTTTTAGCATGTTTTTACTATTATGACTGATATTCTGTATTTCTTGATTGTATTGTTTGTTTAATGAGAAATGGTGATATTTCCATTTTTCCACTGTTGCACTGAATTCAGAGCTGGCGTCTTGTGGTTTCCAGTGCAGTTTTCATCTGCATTCTATTTGTACTTTATGGCCTCTTTATTCTACATTTGGTAAGGGTCTGTGTGTTCTGCATGTGTGACCAAGTTGAGGTATTCCACTACTGTGTGATTTCTTTGTAAGAGTCTATAGCAGCCTGACTTGTTCTGTTTTCCTAATATTAGTGTATGGGTGTTTAGGGCCTGGTGTAAATTTTACAGTATTGCTTTTTCATAGGCAGGGTTATTATTGTTTTGAGTGCTAGCAGTTGGAGCTGTTTTGGTGTGGGATGTTTACTATATTATAATTCAGTTTCCTCATGAATTTCTGAGGGCCAAGCTTGCATCTAACACCCTTCACAAATAGGCAGAATACCACATGGGTTCCAAGTGTCTTTTTTTACAGGGTTTTCTGGTTGGCAGCACAACAGTGCATGTAAATATAATGTATATATTATAAGTGTTGTTTTTACCACAGAGATTGTACTTTTATCCTGTTTCATGTAAAATCTGTTATTATAAATGCATAGTTTTTAATTGTTTATGGGGCGGGCCGAGGGCTGGGGGCAGGAATTGTGCGCAAGGCTGTAAGGTTTACTTAGGGCACCTAATACCCTTGCACCAGCCCTGAGAATCATACATACAGCCACATTGTTCAGCCATCTCCAACTTCCCTAGGGGGGAAATGCCGGGGAAGGTTGGGAGGCAGGTGGTAGGGTTCCTGCCAGCTTCCTAGAAATATCATTAACAATCTATCTACCACTCCTCTGAGAATCCTGTCCTTGCATCCTCCCTCTCCCTAGCATTTCAAATAGCCAAAAGGGCTATTTGCCAAGGGGGATCCCCCTTTTTTGCTTTCTTGCTGATTTGACCTGTGCTGGACTGCACTGGGAGAGAGGGGTGTGCTCTCTTTCCTTGCCTCAGGCAGCAGATCATCTTGACCCGCCCCTGGTTGTAGCCCTGTATGTTTGGAGCTCCAAACTAAAAAATCAGAAGGTAGTATTCTGGTATGACAATATAGCTGTAGTGGATGCGATCAACACTCAGTCCGCAAAGTGCCCCTTAGTATCTGAGTTACTCAGGGAATTTGTACTGTCCTGCCTGCAACTGAATATTGTATCAAGAGCGTGTTATGTTCCCGGGTCTCATAACGAGATTGCTGATTGTCATTCTTGTTGCAAGTGGTCCCATTTCCAAGAACTGGCACCAGAAGCAGACCTGCGAGGGCAGCCAATGCTGAGTCACTTTGGGCCTTTGGAGTAATGGAGCATGGGACTTGCTGTGACACTCTGTTGCCCTGTCTACTTGGAGAGCATACACCAGAGGATTCGATTTCATCATATTTTTTTAGCTGGTAGAGGTTGGGGCAGTGGGCTATTCTCTGAGTCCTTGGTCACAGACTATATCCTCGAGGCAAAGAAGCCAGGCATATCTATCCAGGGGCTCCATAAGATCTCACTTAGTGGGTTTGGTCTTCTTTGTAAAGGCAAGGAATTGGTCAAACCCAACCTCTACACTCATGGGCAAGTGGATAAAGGCAGCCAGGGCCTGCAACGAGAGTCCACGTGTAGATATGCGGCGTCCAGTTACTCATGGCCTGTTCGCACTCCTGTGGGAGGTGCTGCTGAGGGTGTCGGTCTCAAAATATGAGACATCCCTGTTAAGCGCAGCCTTCACGGTGGCCTTCTTTGCAGTGCTGCAGTAGGGGATTTAGTGGAAGGTACCTCAGTAATCTCTGATCCTAGTGGGTTGCCACTGTCAGCAATTTCTGAGAATCAGCTAGGCCTACTGATTCAATGATCAAAGACAGACCAGAATGGAAGGAGCCACCGTCTCTTGTTGCTGGAAATTCCTGGCCTGGTGACTTGCTGGGTCATGAATGTGGCATGTTACTTGGCTGCGCATCTGGCGGGAGGGCAACATTTCCTAGTGCATAAGACTCTTTGCCCCCTTAGCCGATTTCAGTTCTACACTGTATTCAAGCAAGCGCTAGAGGCGATAGACTTGCAGTCTTCTCTTTATAGCACCCATTCATTCAGGATAGGGGCAGCTAGAAGCGCTGCAGCATTGGGAGTTCCAGTGCACACTATCCAGCAGTTAGCCAGGTGGCACTCTGTCTGTAGCATATGCTTCATACATCAGACATGAAGATAGTACTACTGGTAGCTTTAACCATTGCATGCGCTAACCCTTGCTGTTGGTTTCTCATCTTTGTCGCACTCTTTATTTATGTTTATTTATATTTATTTATGTTTTCGGTTATATTTTTGCACCCCTGTTTTCTGTAAACCGACATGATGAGAACGAGTTCTTGAATGCCGTTATAAAAAAAACCTTAAATAAATAAATAAATAAAATAAATCTTGCCAGGTGTCAAATTGGAATGCTGGATGCTTTGATTTTGGGCCATTCTTTCACTCGCAGAGCCCAAAAGCTGGCACAGCAAACTTCAACGGCAGATCACGGGATGGCTAGAGCACATAATCTTGATGAGCTATTGATGGGCAAGCCTGGGATGCAATGGGGGGAATTGGTTCCTTTCCTGTGCTCACGGCTCACAAGCTTTACTAATCCGATCGACTACTCCGCAGTCTTAGTCATTCACCTTGGAGGGAATGACATTGGCAAGCACTGGACATGTCACCAGCTTTTGAAAGTGATGATATGTGACAAAGCCCTCAATGTATCTTGGACGCCACAGACCATTATTATTTGATTGGAGATCATTCCCCACCTCAAGTGTGCGCACATGACACTTTGGTCTAGGGGGGTTGCCCGAATTAATAGCCTTGTTGGCAAAGCCATTAGCATGTTAGACTGATGCCATGTGTGACATGTGTGGTGTTATACGATAAAGGATGGGGTGCATTTAACCTGGATGAGCATGAATCTGTTAATAAACTGAAGAAGGTCTTGTTAAACTAGTTCAGTGTCGGCTAGCAGCTTTATTCTCAGTGGTCCTTGGGGATGGGTCTTGTCTCTGTAGGTTCCCTTAATTTGAGGATGCTCCGGCGGGAAGGACCACATGTGGCGGGTGTCTGAGCCACTGGGGGGGGGAGAAATTGTGAGGAATGGGTCTTGGCAGCTTGGGTGATGAGATATCATCGTCCAAGTTTCAATTAAAGCCAGTTCAAGACCTTGCATTTCATGGTAGGCCTTGGCAATGGGGCAGCTGGGGCAGCCCTCAGGGTGCATTACCTTGTGACCCTGGTGATTCCACTACTACCGCACCATTTTCAGGAAGGACTGATTTTTTTTAAAACAAATGTTGTGTGTCAAAACTCACAACTTTCTATGGTGACAGATGATAGCATATATTCACAGTAATACACATTACAAAAATTACTATGCACTGCCACTTTTAAAGCTGTCATACCCAGTGTTATCATGGTTAACCCTGATATTTGAACATCATATGGTCTACTGAAATACTGAAGTTCCTTTAACAAGTACCGCATCATTATCTGCTACATAAAGACACAGCTCCTGATAGGAAAATTGCTTAAAAAATGATTTCATTTTAAAGGAAAAATAGGTATTCTGTTTACTTATTTTCACTTTTCAAAAATTTAAAATTGGATTAAAAGGGAATACATTTAGAGGAGATATGTTGATTGAAGATGCATGTGAAATAAATATTTGCTGCTTTCTTACATCTACGCTACATTTTTTACTGGATAAAGCACTGAATTGGATTTTTCAGTTTATCATGTAACACAATGCATATCCAAAATTACAAAAAAGCCAAATAATATCCATACCGTATACAATCCACTAACAATAAAAGAAGGACAAGAAACTCCAATCATCCAAAAATCCTCAACTCTATAACCCTAAATAATTGGTACCAATAAGTCAATGATTGGCTGCCTCTACTCTTGGAGGCCGAGATTCAAAAGGAACTTAGCCAGTTAAGTCCAACTTAACTGACTAAGTAGTGGACTCTGGATATTAAGCAGCTTCCACTTAGTTGGTTAAGCCACTTAACCGGCTAAGTTCTTAGCTAGCTAACTCGGCAGTGGGCATAAGGGGGTGGAGCTTCGTAGCCAGATAACTTATGTGGCTAAGTAGCAATATTCAGCCTTAACTGGTTAAGTTACCAAGCTAAGGACCAGATTCATCAAACTATCGCATGCGATGGTTAGAGGGGCGTGTTTTATGGTAATAGCCTATTTATCGCAATGTGCACTATCTTAGCGCTTCGCATAGGTATTACTGCAGAGAGAGAAAGAGAGAGAGAGAGCCTAGCTATAAGGTCCTTCTTGATGTTACTCAGGTTGAGAGTCTATCAAACTAGGTTGAGACAACATTGAACAAATCTTATCTTTGTGTGAGTTTCCTCACTCCGAAGGACATCAAATCTTCACAAGAGTGCATTGTTCTGTTCGTACGTCTCACTCTTCCTGTCAAAGTGGCTACTAACCCCTACACTACTACCTAAACCTCACCTCAAGTTACTAGGTGGGCCTCCTATAGAGGTATAAATACCTACTAGAAGGGCCTTATAGCTTCTCTCTCTCTCTCTCTCACTCTCTCTCTCTCATTTGCGTTATGGGCATATTGCACAGCTTAACACTAATGAAAAAGGTGTAGTTGGTTTCAGTGTTAAAACTGTGCATGATGGCTTTGCAAAGTATGAAGCCAGCCCACTTTCACAAAATGACCAACTGTGCCCCAATCCCTCCCCTTTTAAAAATTAGCATTGCATCATACGTTATAGTGCTGTTCGCATGCATTAAGCATTTTCGCATGCGAAAAATGCCCTAATGCATGTGAAAATGCCATAATGCAAGTTGATAAATGACCCCCAATGTTTTGATTATGTATCCTCAAGTATCTGATACCAATACTTCCAGTAGCTGCACCAAAATAATCATATGCCTTTTCAGGTCTTTTTTGATGCACTAAAATTTCATAATGTAGTTTATTTGTATCTAAGTTACTATGAGGCTGGTGTACTAACCCATGGTATTTTCTTCAAATTAACAGCCATTTTGTGAAAGTGAGCTCATTTCTATCCATAGTTCACTATCATGCAAAATGTTCTTCTCATTTCCACAGCTAGTAAATTTGTGCATGCCCAGCTATGGCAATGTGCAAAACATATATCTTGCTGGTGGCCCATTGGGGCCACCATGATCTGAAGGAACCACTCAGCCCTTTGACCTTTCCCCAGCCCCCACACAAAGAGCTTTCTGGTAGTGCTAGTGGTTCACCCACTCTCACCCCATAGCCACTCATGGGCCAAAAAAGGAGCACAAGGGATTAGCCTTCCAGCCAGGGCCATTTTGGAAAATGGCACCCTCTAGTTATGGTGTAAGCTTGGAAGGGAGCTAAGGGGCTGGAAAGACTGAGTGGACCCAAGTGTCACACTCAGTCTTTTGGAGGGAGCAATGCAGTAGGACTTTTCAAGACTCCACGACTTAAATGTTTTGCCTGCAAGAGGCTTTGAGGTTGGGATGGGGGCTATCTGCACCATCATGGAATCTGTACTATGGGGGGGTGGGGAGGTGGGGCAAGGAGCCCTTTTAAACCCACAGGCTGGTTCATGCAATGTGGGGTTTCCTGGTGCTGGTCACAAAATATAACTATATCTCTTTGAGATGAGTTTGGGCGGGGGGGGGGGGGGTGACAAAGGGCTCGTGAAGCCTTTTTTATGTCCAGTAATGATTATCCTTTGCATGATTTTGAATAGCAGTAGTTGATAATCATTACTGGACAATTTCAATAAATTTTCACATGTCGTGTACTACATGTGTAAGTTTATTGTAAAGCCCACCTCTGCGAAATGTGAAAAGTTTCATGAAAAAGTCCACTTTTAAATGTTGTACATGTAGGCATTTTGCAAAATATTTAATAGAAAAAAACTTTTGAGAAATACTGTTGAAATGTACATCATCATCCTCTGTATTGAACTTAACAAAAAGGTAAGGCTACTTATGCGTAGTACCATCACATTTCCAAGCCAGCTTGCCTCTCTCTTCTCCTTCATGAACATCTTGAGCTCTTAATTTTATGTTCCTCACAGACTCGGGCACATGAATTATATCCTTCCACTCCCATGCCTTCTCTTTCTTGGCTTCCCTAATGTACTGGCACTTACCATCTGCCAAGTTTCCTCTTTGGCTTTCTTCCAATCTTTATGAAAACCTCTTCACCCTGGCATATTAATCATCTGTTTCTGTCACTCCATTTTTTTCATTTTCACTGGTTTAATATTATATTAGGAATGCCAGTTGATGTATTTTTTCAGAATTGTAGTAGTAGTACTTTGGTCTTGGAGAGAACACTTTTAATTTAACTAAGATAATAATCTCCCACCTACCCCAAGCTCTTTTTTTGTTAAAGAGATAAACCCCCACCTACCCACCCCAACCTCCCACCCCATTAAAAAGAGTCAATTAGTGATTTTGAATAACATACAATTAATCCTGATTTTAGTGTTTGACCAATTTTAGTCTTGTTGCTGTGTGTATGTATGAGAGAGAGAGAGAGAAAAAGAGATAGCGAGAGACAGAGAGAGCCTGTATGTGTGTGAGGGAATCTGTGGAAGTGAGAAAGCCTGTGTGTGTGTGTGTGTGTGTGTGTGTGTGTGTGTGTGTGTGTGTGAGGGAGTCTGAAGGAGTGAGTAAGAGGAAGTAGGAGGGAGGAAGTCTGTGAGAGTGAAGGCATCTGTATATGAGCCAGTGAGAGAGAGAGAGAGAGAGTGTGTGTGTGTGTGTGTGTGTGTGTGTGCATGTGTGTGAGGTAACCGGTGAGAGTGACAGCATGTGTGAACCACCAGGTTACCAAAAGTATAATTTGTGTAATCATTAACTAACCACCAACCACCTTTTTCAACAAATGCAGTACCACAAAAACATGATCATGTCCCCAAAAAATAATATTCTTTTTTAACATCTTTTATTTTGCATTTAAAATTTACTAAACAAGTCTGCAATGAGGTTTACTAAATATGCTGATAATGATGTCACTACTCAACCCCTATAACATTGGGTAACCTGGTGGTACCTTTAAAAATGTATGTATGAAACAACCACTATCCATCAGTACATATTTTTATATGTGTGTTTAAACTGATTAATTAAACAGTAGTTTCCTCAAAAAATTTGATTAGCTGCAATTAGGTGGGGTTTGTTTGTTTGTTTGTTTTTTATTTACTATATAGGTGCACCCACTAAGTGGAGGATTTTTTAATTTTAATCAGGGAAAAATAGGCATATGTAATGTTCTAGCTGGTCCAGATGTCTCTAGTGGAAAAGATGCTTCCCCTCTCCAGCCTGGCCAGTTGTGTATCTATGCAAGAATGGCACAAAGTGTACAGGCTTGGGATAACCTGCCAGCTAAATGTTGTCCAGGAGGGCACTTTGTAATTAGGGATTAACAGCTGCAGCAACCACTTAAATTCCATGTTCTATACCATCTATAAGAGCTGGTATTTCTAGGCAGGCAGGAAATGTGTGACCACCTTTGATGTTGCCTCCTACTATTAAGGGACAGTAAAATGGTGACACCCCCATCTTCTCCAAGATGGTTACCTGCTGACATGGAGTTGAGGGATTCTTGCCTTTCAACTTACTGAAGGACGAGGTTGGGGGTGCCCTACGGTGGCTGGGCAGGAGATAGCACACCAAACGTGAGGAAGGATGAAGGCTGGTCATATGGGTGTGATATTGAACAATTTATCATCCAAATTCAGCCATTCAGAAATTATAAAGTGATGTGAGTGTGGCCTAACTAGCACATGGAGAGCAGGAGTCAGTGCATGCACCTATCTCAACAGCTGTGAAAGTAGGAGAGAGGCATCTGTAGACTACAGCCATGGTCTATTCTATGATCTAGGGGCTGCATCACAATCAAGTCAGTATGTCTGATCCCTCACTATCCGGGGTGGGAAATGGTAGATTATCATCATGCTCCAAAGAGAGTTGGGGATTGTTATCCAGGATGCCGCCAGCAGCCTACTGAGTGTGGCCACCACCATTTCCAGTTCCATGCCATCTGTGGGACCAGGAGTTCCAACTGCTGTACCCAAGAGTGTTCGGCTTTTCTACCTGGAAGGCTGGATAAGACTATTGTCGGTGGGTTGCACCATGACTGGAGTGGTGGAGTGTCACATGTTCCAATGGCCACAGCCCATGGCCCTTCAGTTCTGTCATTTCTGCAAAAATATATTCTTGGAAGGTGACATGGGTACCATCCTGGCCCCACCAGCCTATTTTAAGTTGCACTTGGTGAGTGTATTAGAACAGTCCAGCATGGGGATGTGCAGTGGCTGTAGTCCAACCTGGGATAAGACCTCCATTGTCAGTGTCATGACCAAACTTCAACCAATCCCATTAGCTGACCATGAAAAGGACTTTGCATTACATGCTGTGCCAGCATCCTGTCCAGTTGAGGGCTAGATGTTATCATTGAAGAGGTAAAAGAGGAGACCACTGCCATCTCCATCTGAGGGGCAGAAGAGCCCTCATGGTCCAAACAGATAGACACCACAGAGTACGCAACAATGGCTGAGGCAGAAAGGAGTGCAAGGAGAGGCCAGTCTGACCTCTGGAGACCTCTATCAGCAGCTAAGCTCAGGGTAGCACCTCTTCAATCCAGAGCCCACTCCTCTGATAAAGGTAAGGCAGGACTATTGTGAGTTGAAATTATCATTCCCATGACTGAAACATAGCCATTAGTGCTTCGTGATCCTGGAGATGTTTTATGATAGTGATCCTGTATTGCAACACCTTGGTAAATGGGTCCCATACAATGAGATAATTCTGTCATTTAGCTATGAGGCCCCAGCTTCATTTTCCAGCTCTGGGATTTCATCAGCGAGATCAGGTGCTGCTAGTGCATCCCTGGTTTCTTCCTTCAGTGGGCCAAGAGGAAAGAAGTCTGTAACTTCCAGTTATGTCTCTTTCCCTAGCAGCAGGTTTAGGTTTCTTGGAGAGGACATTTTATTGGACAATTCAATCAACAAAGCCATAAGGGATAAACTTGGGTGGTCCCTAGCACTGTGCAGCCTGGACATAAGATTGGATGAGCTTCCCAAGCCAAGCAGATTGTTTAGTAAAATGTACAAGTCATTTTTTACCTATATTACCTCTATGTGCCAGTCTACATGATGAAATAAGTAGAGATGCACAGAGAGGAGTGGACATGAGAGCACGCATACCGCTGCAACATTAAAGATAAAACAGATCTCATTTTTGTCTGTGTTCCCCCAAGACTACCCTAAGAAGATGGAAAAGCTAATGGTGGAGATGAAGATGGGCAGGAACATTCACAAACATGCTGCCCTTTACAATTTGGGGGATGGATCTATAAATATGTATCAAAATGAATGTCTGCTACCAAATAGGGACGACAATGGGAATCGGATAAAAACAAGCCCTTTATTAAAACGCCCGACTCTGGCTGAGTTTTGCTCCCTTGCACAGAGCTGCCTCAGGGTCAACTAGAAATGGACATATAAATAATTAATACACATATATATAAAATACAAAAAATTAAAAATATACACCCATTCAAAGTATATCATAAAATAGTCATATTGAAAAATTATAAAAACTAAACTAACTACATATATATGTGTATAGACTTGTGAATACAATAACTTAAAAGACAACATATATATATGGCAAACATAAAATATGAGTATCTTAAAGATGCATAAATGAATAAATGAAAGAATACAAAGAATTGAGAGGAGGTGACTTTGTGTCATATATAATATGAATCCCATGGAGTCAATATTGGTTCTAAATCAAATTATTAAGACAATTTGTGAAAACTGAATGTTTTAATTACAATATGTCTAATGCTTACATTTCATTCAACCAGGACATGTGTATTGTTATGGAAATTGCTTTATAAGTTGGAAGGTATATGCTGGACCTGGCCTCCTCTGTGTCCTGAACCCCTCTGGAAGGTCAACTCAGTATAACAATTGCATTTCCCATTTTGTGCTTATTCAGTGTGCCTATATCCTCTCTTTGTTCCTGAATGGTTAGTAAGAACATAAGAACATAAGATTTGCCATATTGGGTCAGACCCAAGATCCATCAAGCCCAGTATCCTTTTTCTAAATAGTGGCCAATCCAGATCACAAGTACCTGGCAGGATCACAAAAGGTTGATAGAGTCCATGCTGCTTCCCCAAGTCTACCTTAAAGGTTTATGGACTCTTCTTCCAGGATCTTGCCTGAACCTTTTTTTAAACCCAGCTACACTAACAGCTTTCACCACATCGTCTGGCAATTATGTGTTAATTTAAAAAATATTTTCTCCTGTTTTAATGTTTAAAATGTTTATTGAATGAACCATAATAGAAAACAAAATGAGTAGGGCACAGTTGTTTATTACGCACGCCACATAAATACTGCAGAAGTTTTTAGTTTTAACATTTTCACCACATAAGAACATAAGAAATTGCCATGCTGGGTCAGACCAATGGTCCATCAAGTCCAGCATCCTGTTTCCAACAGAGGCCAAACCAGGCCACAAGAACCTGGCAATTACCCAAACACTAAAAAGATCCCATGCTACTGATGCAATTAATAGCAGTGGCTATTCCCCAAGTAAACCTGATCAATAGCCGCCAATGGACTTCTCCAAGAACTTATCCAAACCTTTTTGAACCCAGCTACACTAACTGCACTAACCACATCCTCTGGCAACAAATTCTAGAACTTTATTGTGTGTTGAGTGAAAAAGAATTTTCTCCGATTAGTCTTAAATGTGTTACTTGCTAACTTCATGGAATGCCCCCTAGTCCTTCTATTATTCGAAAGTGTAAATAACCGATTCACATTTACTCGTTCAAGACCTCTCATGATCTTAAAGACCTCTATCATATCCCCCCTCAGCCGTCTCTTCTCCAAGCTGAACAGCCCTAACCTCTTCAGCCTTTCCTCATAGGGGAGCTATTCCATCCCCTTTATCATTTTGGTTGCCCTTCTCTGTACCTTCTCCCCAAGTGACATGAAACAATGAAAAGCTATAAGTACAAACATAATTCCCCTCACCTAGTAACCTCATTGAATGTCCCCTAGTTTTTGTACTTTTTGAAAGAATAAACAACTGATTCATGATTAACTGTTCCACGCCACTCACTTTTTAGAGCTCTTTCATATTTCCCCTCAGCCGTCTATTCTTCAAGCTGAAGAATTCTAAGCTCTTTAGTTTTTCCTCATAGGAGAATTGTTTTATCACCTAAATCATTTTAGTCACTTTTTCTATACCTTTTCAATTTCGCTATATCTTTTTTCATAAAACAAAATTACTGTGTTAGCGTCCTTTCACCAGAATATTTTCTTTTGTGAGAAAAGGAGAGATGTAGGGACCTATAACACACCTCCATTATAAAAAAAAAACTGCCTTAGCATAGTTTTAGGTCAATTTCAGCACTTTGTAGACCATCCCTTTCTAATTCCTTATCAAAGTCAATCCAGATTGATCAGCAGTATCATATAAAAACAGACTGTATATGTGCATGCAGTGGTTTTTGGTTTATTTTTTGAGTGAGAGGAAGAGGAGAGGTCACAAAATTCAGGCATCACAGCCTATTTCTCAAACAGGAAAGGATTCTGCTCTGGGCAGCCTCCTCATGCAGTTGGGAGAAATTGTTCTAGGAAGAAGAGGAGATTTTGAAAGAGTTTTTGTCTTTTGCAGTGTGTTTACTTGCCCAGCAGGGAAGTCATCCCTGCCTGTTGGTGGATAGTATAGGGAGCTGCTCCTACCATGTGACAGGGGTCGACCAATGGCACCGGTAGCCCCTGTGACATAGTAAGGGCAAAGGCTATCGGTGCCATTTTGAATACTGGCAGCCGACAGCCCGAGTGCAGGAGATGGCTCCAGGACCCCCGCTGGACCACCAGGGACTTTTGGCAAGTCTTGGGGGAGGGGGGGGGTCAGGAGGGTGGGGGTTGTAGTTAATTAAATTTAAAGGGTTGGGATGGGGTTATTTTTTTTTTATCGCAGGAAATGTGGAACCCAAAAACAAATTCAAAAATGGCCTAAGAAGGTGTCAGCAAGCCTTGACGTTATGTGTCACTCTCAAGCAGACACTAACCGGTCTTATCTATCATTCACCTTCATCATAATTTTAATGCAACAAACTTTTTTTCTTTTTTTCAATTATTAAAAATGTCCTCCATTCTTGATAGACAAATGACTCTTTCAAATAGCATTAATAAGAAAAGCCCTACACGGGCCGGTGTTTCGCTGGGTAAGCTTCCTCAGGGGCATATAGAAACACTTCAGTCGTAGAGCCACATTTCTAAAAAGAGAATAAGTAAAGAAGAATTGCACATCAAATAAAATAAGAGGTGAAATCAATACTTATCTCATGACACCACGGCTACCATTTCAGACGGGACCAGACGTCTCAACCATCTTGGAAGGAAGAAAATGGAGGAACCCGAACCGAGGCTAGCGTTCCTTTAAATAATGTCGACCATGAACTTCTTAGGCCATTTTTGAATTTGTTTTTGGGTTCCACATTTCCTGCGATAGATTATATGTTGTGGTTAACCGCTGACTCCCTTGTGTGAGTAGTGTATCACTGACCTCGAGTCATGGAGACCGAACCGGTTGTTCCTTTAAAGACATTGAGTTTCTCTGAAGCCGAGCTACAGGCGTTGCTACAGCAGCCATCTTCCTTCACTACAGCCGCCAGCTCAGCCTCACCTGATTTGCAATGGTTCACCTTGCAAAAATTACTACGCCGTTCTATTCGGACTACTGCACATGCTGAGACTTTATTAGAATATTTTCGGATCCAACAGATTCCTCGGGGTCTGCGAATGATCAAGGCTCCCCACTTATACAAAGAAGACACAGATTTTGTTTCCGATTGGAATGCTGTACTTAACAAGTGCAGCCTTGACTTAATGATTTTAATCATTAAGAAATCACAAGCTTCAGAGATATTGATTCGAGAAGAAATTGAATTGACTAAAACGGTGTTGATTTCTTCGGTTGACCCAGAGCAATTCACAGCGCAGATGAAGTCTACTGAAGAACTGATGGATAAGTTTCGTTCCGATCTGCACAAGTTTAAATATGAAAAATTATGTCGGGACGAACGCGATTACACCAAGGGGTTTGTTTACCCCTGGATGACACAAGAATATATTGCCAAAGTCTCCCGACATGTTACTTTTGATTCAAGTGGCGAAGAATTGTCTTCTGGTGATGATGAGATGCGTTCTCGCCCCCCGCGTTCTGAATCAAATACGTCATCAGCATCTTTTTTAGGACCACCTTCCCGCGGCACCCGCCGACCATATCGCAATCGGTACAATCGATATCAACCAAGCGGACGTTCAGAGACCTACAAACCGCGAGTGACACGATCACAGCGAGAAAAGAATCCTTGATTTTGAATTTATCTTCTAAAACGTTATCATCAATTCAGATTCAGGTCCTAGAATGGGGTCTTTCCTTTGTACCCACTCATCGTGGAGACAAATTCTCCCTGCAGGTGGCTGTGTTTCGTTTTGTTCGGAACCTTAAGATAAAAAACTTTTTTTTCTACTCACACACCATCTACAGATGTATCCATATTGTCCAATCCATCTACGTGGAGCCCACCTGGACCCGAAGATCCAGCATTAAAAGTTTTTTATGACCTAATTTCACATGATATCTCTGCTTTGGATCAACTGATTCTACTTTTCAAAACCTATCACGTTTGGAAAAAACTGCATTACAGGAGTTACAATCAGCGCCAGACCTTATTATAAAACCAGCTGACAAAGGTGGCAAGATAGTTGTACAGAACAGAACCGATTATGAATCTGAAATCATGCGTCAACTTGATGATACACATTATTACCAACGTCTTGAGACAAATCCCACTTCTGAGATACAAGAACTCATATCTTTGATTGTGCAGTCAGGCGTGAAATCTGGCTTTTTGACTTTGAAAGAAGCCAATTTTCTAACTAAGAAATATCCTCGTGTCCCAGTGTTTTATACACTTCCAAAGATACATAAGAGTATTGATCATCCTCCAGGGCGCCCGATTGTATCTGGCTGCAACTCAGTTTTGGAACCATTGTCCCGTTTTGTAGATCATTTTTTGGCACCATTTATTCCATCCATGCCTTCCTTTATTAGAGATTCTGCAGATATGATTACTTTTTTAGAACAACTCACGGTTGATACCACTGATCTACAAATGGCTACCTTAGATGTTGAGGCCCTTTATACATCTATCCCTCAGGACGAGGCCATTGAGATTGCAGAAACATTTTTTGAACAGCGACCACGCCCCCATCGAATCCCTAGTGATTTTTTGGTGAAACTATTACAAATAGCCCTAAAGAAGAATTTTTTCGCCTTTAACCAAGAGTTTTTTCTCCAGACATGTGGCACTGCTATGGGAGCCACCATGGCTCCTGATTTGGCAAACCTGTATATGCATTTTTTTGAAGAGAAATGGCTTCAGGATCATCCTTTCAAAAGTCAGCTTTTTGTGTGGAAGCGGCACATTGACGACGTCTTTGTACTGTGGAAAGGCGACAAAGACCTTTTTGGATCATTTTTATGCTGGCTTAACACCTTAAATTGTCATCTAAAATTCACTGCCACCATTGAGACGACTTCCATAACGTTTCTCGATATACGGATTACCATTATTGATGGAAAATTCATTACATCACTTTTTCGAAAATCAGTCAGTTCGAACACCTATCTACATTATTCCAGTGCACATCCGAGAAATTTCAAACAGAATTTACCCGTGAGTCAATTTATCCGTCTGAGAAGGATTTGTACCACTATGTCTGACTTTGAGGTACAATCGAAACTTCTGTGTGAACGCTTCTCAGCTAGAGGATATCCGCGTTCCAGTATCCGAAGAGCTTACTTACGTGCAAAATACTCACATCGCGAGTGGCTCTTTCTTCCGCGATCTAATGAAGAATCCTCATGCCATACATGTATTCTACCATATTCTTCTGTTGCCTTTAAAATTTGTCAATCTATACTACAAAATTGGCATGTGTTACAAACTAATGCGATTTTTCATGCTCCCCCACGAATTACTTTTTCTCGTGCCATGAATTTAAAAAATTTTCTGGTGAAATCGGACAGCTCTATGATGTCATATACATCACATAGGTCATCAGGTTCACACAAGCCTTGCAATACTTGCTCCGTTTGCCCGTCTTCTATGACAATCTCAGATCAATTTACTGTACCCTCTGGTTATAAAATATTTTTGCGACACCATACCACTTGTGTATCTATTATGGTGATATACTTAATACAATGTCCTTGTTCCCTCATTTATATTGGCAAAACAAAACGCCTATTGAAGACGAGGATGATAGAACATCGTAGCAATATTAGAACTGCCAGAGCCAATGAACCTTTAGTTTCCCACTGTACAGAGATGGGACACACTTTTGATGATTTACGATTCTGTGCCATTGAACACATTCCTGCACACTGGCGGGGAGGCAATCGGGAACGTATGTTGTTGCAATCTGAACAGCGGTGGATTTATCGTTTAAAAACTGTTCACCCATCAGGATTAAACACTGAGCTGGACTTACATGTTTTTTTAGGTTGAATTTTAGGTTGTTTTCTAAATCATGATTGATAGATTGTTCAACACTGATTCATGATTGATGGCTGACGTCACTCAAATCACGATCATCTGACAGATGTTTCAAGTTCATGGTCGACATTATTTAAAGGAACGCTAGCCTCGGTTCGGGTTCCTCCATTTTCTTCCTTCCAAGATGGTTGAGACGTCTGGTCCCGTCTGAAATGGTAGCCGTGGTGTCATGTCATGTCACCTCTTATTTTATTTGATGTGCAATTCTTCTTTACTTATTCTCTTTTTAGAAATGTGGCTCTACGACTGAAGTGTTTCTATATGCCCCTGAGGAAGCTTACCCAGTGAAACACCGGCCCGTGTAGGGCTTTTCTTATTAATGCTATTTGAAAGAGCCATTTGTCTATCAAGAATGGAGGACATTTTTAATAATTGAAAAAGAGAAAAAAGAAAAAAAGTTTGTTGCATTAAAATTATGATGAAGGTGAATGATAGATAAGACCGGTTAGTGTCTGCTTGAGAGTGACACATAACGTCAAGGCTTGCTGACACCTTCTTAGGCCATTTTTGAATTTGTTTTTGGGTTCCACATTTCCTGCGATAGATTATATGTTGTGGTTAACCGCTGACTCCCTTGTGTGAGTAGTGTTATTTTTGTTTTCCAATTTTAATGGAAAACGAATACCGAATGCAACTAATGGACGAATCGGGTTTCCCCCTATAAAAATGGATGCAACGGATTTGGGTCCCAGCACAACGAATACCGAATAGCAACGTATCTTTTCCCTCTGCACATCCCTATTTGCATGCTCATTCTCTCTCCCACATAAAATTACATACACGTTTTTATTTTATTTAGGTGTTTTATATACCGTTGTTCCAAAAGAAGATCACAACAGTTTACAATACATATTCTTAGACAATATTTACTAACTGGGTCAACGATCATGTTTTAGGTCAAGATAACATCAGGAAGGAAATCAAGGACACATTCATACATTTTCTAGGTTAATATAACATTATTTACAAATTCTTATTTTCCTAGCATTACACTTTAGTTTATTCCATTCTCATATGCATCCTGTTATACATACCCAAACACTCATACACAGAATCTAAGTCCCTCTCCCCCTCCCCACTGCACACAAAAGCTCTTACTCCCCCAGATTCCCTCACCCACACAGAATCCCAGGCAGGCAGACATTCTTACACACACACACACACACACACACAGATCATTCCCCAGGCAGGCACTCATTCTCTCTCACATACTCAGACAGATCCCCAACGCAGGTATTCATTCTCTCTCTCTGACACACACACAAACACTCACACACATAGACAGATTCCCAGGCAGGCACTCGTCCTCTCACTCACACGCACACACAGACTCCCCAGGCAGGCACCCATTCTCTCACCCACACAAACTCCCATTCATATACACATACACCCACTGCAGGCAGGTCCCCTCTCTCTTTGTTTTGTCAGCAGCCTCGGAGCCTCTCTCATTCCTGCTGCTGCTGTCACCGCCACTGTGTGGCTGTTGGGGAGGAGCTGATCACTCATTGCTGCTTCTGGCACCGAAGTCCATTCTGCTGCCTCCTCCTCTGTGCGGGCCCCATCATATTAAAAATTGGCAGAACTAGCACTTCCTCCATGTTGATCTCATGCATCATGAGATCAGCATAGAAAAAGTGCTACTCTCACGCGTTTTAATACCATAGGCCTGCACAGAAAAGATGTCCTTCTCTGCTCAGTCACCAGTGGGATGAGGTCCCTGGTGGCTGCATGGCCTTTATCTCTGTTTTTTGGCTGCCAGTAGGATTGGGTCAACCTGTGGCCAACATGCACCTTCCCCCGCAGTATGACATTCATGACCCCTTGGAAGCTCACTCGTGCTGCCCCCCCCCCCGGCTCATGGGATTTAACATCAGAAAAGATAGGAGAACTTTGGCCTCCCAAACGTCTGCTCCCTATCCTCCAAAGTAGGAATCTTAGGTTTTCCAACAAAAAGAACACTAACTTAGGGGGACAATGCTAAGCCAAGGCACTTTGGATATTTTTTGCTCTGTGTGAAGATTTACTGAGGATTTATTTCTTCAAATTGGACTTTAAAGTATTTTTTGCTTACAGTAACCATTTTTAATACCCAATTCATATGTCTAGTCTGTTTCTTCTGAGTCAAAGAAGCCCTCAAGCAAGACATCAAAGAGTTAGTTCAAGGGAGACTATATCGTCAGAATGAGAGCGTGTGTGATCAGGTCTCTAACCCAGGGAGCCTAGGGGTCCCAGAGATATATACTCCTCCCTGCCAGAAAGAACCCTGGCACCCCAGTGGCCTGCTGTAAATTGTGGGCTGTGCCTGAGATTGGGAAAGAAGATTTAGGAGAGACAGTGGTCCTGGGGACCACCATGTGCCCTGTATTCCAAGACAATCACCAAAAATGGTGTTACATGACTATGATGGCCTCTTTCATAGCACCCTTTAGCCATTCTGGCAGACATTTGTTCTTTTTATCTTTCATAATTTGTGGAATACATTTTATCTGGGCTTCAAAGCTGGTGTTTTTAAACAGTCTCCATGGCTCATGCAGATTTTTAACCATTGCAACTGTCCCTTTTAGTTTCTTTCTAAATCGTTTCCTCATCTTATCATAGTCTCCCTTTTTATGTTATTGCTGATTTTTATTTATTTCCTCTCCAGTGATGATCTCAAATGTAATTGCATTATGATCATTATTGCCAACTGACTCCACCATTGTTATTGCTTATACCAGACCCTGCATTTCACTGAGAACTAGATCTAAAATAACCTCTCCCCCACCCCTGTTGTTTCTAGGACAAGTTGTTCCATAAAGTAATCTTTTTCTTTTATAGTGTCTAGGAACTTAAGCTCCATGACATAGCCTGATGAGATATTCACCCAATCAATATTGGGGGTAATTGAAATATCCCATTATTATTGTGTTAACATGCTTAGTGGCTTGTCTAATCACTGAAAATTGCAAATATTATTCTGAGATAGACTCACATAAAGCACATTACAGCAATCTAGGCATGCAAATGTTAATGCATAGACCATTGTAATTAGATCCTGCTGTGATAGAAAATGTCATAACTATTGTATATGGCACAAATTAAAAACAGAATTTTTTACTATTGTAGCTACTTATGGTTCCTTCCAAATACTAAATCTACATCTAGCAGCACTGACTGCCCACTATAGCCAGTTACAATACTGTCATAAAGCACAGCAGTCATTATGAAAGTAACAGGAAATGATGTTGGTTTTCAAGGGTTTTGTTTCCATTAAACGTGATAGTCTATTGTAAATATGTCTTGCTTAAGTGGAGGCAACTGTATTTGTTTTCACACAGAACTATTCAAGGAATAAAGCTGTGAATGAAAAAATACCACCTATTATTAATTTATGCTCATGTGCCTCATGTGTCATCAGGTTTGATTTTTTTTTTTTTAATTCTGGCAAGACACTTCTAATTCCAGCCATCAACATTAGGTAATACTGCACTTTCACAGATCTGAATCCATATGAATGCTTTAGCTTCTGGAACAGCTCATTAGATAAATTAGATGAGCCTGCTGAGATCACATCCAAAAAGAAATGTTTTCACTTTGACTGTTAGGTGAGAAATGTAGATAATTGATAGCAGAGAATGGCAAAAGCCTCCTATCAAGGCCAAATAACAATATTTAAAAAACACTATCTCCAGCATTGTCTAATGTAGTATTATCTAGAAATAGTATCCTGCACACAGTGATAACTCTTAGAGATGCACTAGCAGGAAAAAACTTCTACTGATTTGGAGAGGTTTTTATGCTTTTGAGAAGGTATGCATGCTTCTGTTGTATGCACCAAAAAATTCTGAATATGCCAGTTTTATCTTGTATATTACTATCCTGGTGCAGTTTCAGGTCTTTCTCATTGTGTCCTCATCACTGATATGTCACGTATCAGTGACAAGCATTGCAGCAGAAATCACAGATTCGTAGAAATCTGACAGGAGCAGCAATGCCCTGTGAGTTCTGTGTCCACCCACCACCTACTGCTTTTGTACTGTATGTACCTATGTCATATTCAATATTCATACACTGTCTACACAACTCCTGCCACATCTACACTGTATCTATCTATGCCATACTTATACTGATTCATGTGAGGACTGTGCCTTATCTGTTCACTATGTTTGTGTTGCTCCATGCTTGCTTGCTCTGCCCTGCCCTGTACCTATTTCTTTAGATGTCACATTACATTTCTTGCCTCCAGTACCTTGCCAACCATGCCTTGGTGCCTGGATCTCAATATGTGTTTCTCCCTGATATGTTGTGATCTGCTTGTATCTATCTATCTGACTGAGGTTATTTCTGGGAAATGTAGATATCAACCTTGCTGCTGCTCCTACTGCTGCAAGTGCATAGGTAGCCATGCCTAATACATGTCATTGGTGTGGCCTGTGAGCACTCCTGAAGCTGGTATATCTCCCACATGCTATAGACTCAGTCTGGCCAATGCCCATGCCATTAAAATAACTCTGCTACATTCTATGACTTTCTCATAGTTAGACAGTGTCTGTTCCACTAAAACCTGGTTTTTAAAGTTCAAGCCATCAACTGAGAGCAGGTAGTGCAGGTGGGGATGTAATCCTTATCTACCATGTTAACCTAAACTGTTCCAAGTCCTAAGTCCAGCAGCCCAAATTGTATGAATGTCTCTTCCTGAGTCCTGAGGGAGTGCAGATAGCAGAAGCTGCTTATGCTGGTGAGTGAGCAGGATTTGTGAGTACTGATCTGCTATGAAAAGTTTGTGTTTAAAATGATGCTGTAGCTAGGACCTGCCCTCCAGATGATGCCTTACCCTTTTGCACCAAGGATGTGTCTCTAGTGACAAATTCCCAGGAAGGAAAGGTTAGGATTGCTCTTGTAGTTGACTATTCAATCATTAGTAATGTAGATAGCTGGATGGCTGCTGGGAATGAGGATCGCTTGGTAACTTTCCTGCCTGGTGCAAAGGTATTGGACCTCATGTCTCAATTAGGGATATGCTTTCATTTGAAACAACATAGACAATGTCATTGATATTTCCTTTTTTATTTCAAATGACAGCATATCCCCATTGTTAAGAAGATTCTGGTTTCAAGGTAAATCTGAGGCTAATTGCATTATCTAGTAGATTGAAAGACTGCAGCTGGGAGCTAGTTCCAAACATACATGCCAAAAACCTATTCAGAAGCTTCCTCTAAGAACGTTTGAATAAATCAGAACCTGATGCCCCAGGAGTAGTCAGTAGGAGCTAAGGAATATATTTTCAAGATACATAGGGCTTCAACCAGTGACCCTAGAAGGCAGAGGTCAGAAGCTGTAAAAAAGCCACAGGCAATAGAAAAGCAGTAAAAGCCGGTCAGAGAACATTTACCCTCCAGTTCCTAGGTAGTTAGGCATACCCATAGAAGGTCCCATTGCTTCAGCCAATTGGCAATAGTTATATCAGACTCCAAGGTTACCATCCTCAGTAACCTCTGCTCATCTGGCCTTATATCTATTCTACATTCAGCTATAAAGTCTGCTTCAGTGTTCACACTCTGCATTCCACCATGCAGTTCTACTCCCATATTCCTGCTCTGCAACCAGTGCTACAGTCCTGATCTGGTATTCCTGCTCCATGTCTCTCTCCTGGGTTCCAGATCCTGGGTCTTCTCCAGTGTTACAGCTGCATGCCAAGACACCTTCCAAGCTTGGCTTTATTTTATTAGCTTTGCTTCAACCTTCATATGGCCATCCATCCTCTTCAGGTATAGCTCCTCCTCATGTACCATTCACTAGCAACCTTGACTGGACTTAACTGGGATGCTTTAGAGATCTTTCAAATCTAAAGTGATCAAAGCAATGCTAGTGATAACCACTGCCTTAGAAACAGACTGTGATTTGATTGTGAAGGGTTTTTTTTTCCCCCATTTTAACGATTATGATGTCAATATTCAAATGGTTTAACTGGCTGAGTTTGGGACATACCGCATCGTTCATCAAAATGTGTTATGGCATTAACACACGTGATAAAGCATTAATGCATGCGTTAATGCCATAACACATGCAAAAAACACCGTAGCACACATGCAAATTTTGGGGGGGTGGGGAGGAGTTTTTGACTGGAATTAGTTAAATTAGGGGCAATATTGCACCGTGCAATAGCATAACACATGATATCGCACAGTTTTCACTACACCTTTTTCCCTGGCATTAAGCTGTATGATATGCCCAAAATGGCCATAACACAATTTGCAATACATTTTTGGAATTGCATTTTGGCCATTTCTAGGCAGAGAGAGAGAGAGACAGAGAGACTCTGGGGAGGGCCTCACTGTGTGCACCTATTTATATCTCTGTAGGAAGGCCATCTAACAGGTCGAGGTGAGGTGGTGGTGGTTTAGAGTTTAGGGGCCAGTTTCGCATGTAGAGTGAGACGTACGAACAGTACAGTACACCTCAGTGAAGATTTGATATCATTTGGAGTGAGGAAAGTCTCACAAAGATGAAATTTTGTACTGTGTTCTCTCACTCTAGCTTGATGGTACCCTGTTATAGACAGGCTGGAGAGGAAGAAGTAGCAGTGTCTCCCCGCGCTGCACGCGGGGAGGCCTGGTCGGCCCCAGAGGATCTTGCAGCAGCACAGGAGGGTCCCAGGAACACAGAGGGAGCATGGACGCAGAGGCAACTACTCACCGCTGCCAAGGAGGATGGGCCAGTTCCTCAGGGGAACCGTTCAAATGATCTCATTCTATATATGCATGTAAAACAGAAGCGACAACACGAGTTAACATTCTACTTTGGCCATTGTTCAAAATCTATCCACAATGAATATTGTATGGAGAATGTTTTATCTGCACTTTGAATCATCAAGCATATTATTTTTTATCTTCAGAACTCCGTTTCACCATCAATATTGATTCTCACCAAACCACAAAAAAAACGTATCACTATCCATAAGCACCTGTAATATACAAATGACCCACTTAAACAACCCGATCATTAACTGAACCTTTCCAAGAAATTCCATAAATAATCCAATATAAACCATTTACTACAAACTTTATTCTTCCAGAATAATTTCTGCCACATCGGCTCAAAATATTCACAAACCCTCAATAAAACAACGGACCTTTAAATATCAACACGCGCTAATCATGATCAAGCTCCTCCCACCCACTGAAGGACCACCAGTGGAAACTTCACACCCAACCTGAAAGAGAACTATATGCAATAATTCAGCAGCATAGCCTATTGTTGCAGAGGTGACCCCTGGCCCAAGGTGGTGTTGGTACCGAAACCCCCACAGGTCCCCACCGTCGAGAGGTGAGACAAAGCGGGAAGTGGAGGCCGACTGGAGCTTCGCCAATACCAACCCTCGTTCCCTGCAAGTTGAGCCCTTCGGAACTGGGGCCGGCTGGATGTAGGTGGGCCTCCCCGTGGTTGATTCCCGATGGAGATGTCCGGAGGTAGAGTGCCGGGAGGCAGCAGAGACGGAGGGTCCCAGTAGGGCGAGGCGAGAACTAAAGTCGAGTCCAGACAGAGAGTCAAGGCCGTCGGCTGAAGACTGGGTCTGGTTCGGTTGAGTAGTCGAAGACAGGTGGCTGAAGATGAGATCAGGTCCAAGCAAAGGGTTGAAGGCAGGCAGCTGAAGGCAAGGTCAGGTTCAGGTCTGGGTCAAGCCAAGGAGGTCCGTCCGAAGGTAGAGCTGGAACAGGAACAGGAGCTGGAGAAAGAACTGAAGCTGAAACAGGTACTGGATCAGGAACTGGAACAGGTACTAGAACAGGAACTGGAGCAGCAACAAAGCACACGACAGAGAAGCGTGGAGACCTTTTACCAAGGCAAGCTCTGAGCGTCTGAGCCTGCCTTAAATAGTGGAGCTGGTTGACGTCATCATCTGGGGCCATGAGAGGCTTTCCCACCATGGTCCCTTTAAATCCCAGAGAGGCACGAGCGCACGCACCTAAGGCCAACAGGCTGGAGAGGAGGAAGCGCTGCATTCAGGGAGGCCTGGTCAGCCCCGGAGTAACTCACGGCAGAACAAGAGGGTCCCGGGAACCCGGAGGGAGCACGGGCGCGGAGGCGACTGCCCACCACCACCAAGTAGGTCGGGCCAGCTCCAGGGGCCCGGCGTCAGGGGTGAGTGAGCCCGGCTGCTGATACAACTGACCATATTAGAAACATTACATCTTTAAATATACAAATACTAATATGCAGTTTCCATCCATTAGGATAACACTGAACTGCTAATAAAATGCTTCCCATTCAATCTGCTGATTTAATCCATCGGGAATCACAGTATTTCAGGAATTATATAATGTTGTTTAATCTGCTATAGCTGTCGGGCAAAATAACCACCCTGCAGATTATCCAAATGCCGAATAACAAAAAAGCTGACATCACTAATTTTATGTCCATATGACACCCAATGAGCTACCAAAGGAGCCTCCTCCCTCCTTACCCATATATTACTTTTATGCTCAATAATCCTAATTCTCACTTCATGTTTAGTGTGCCCAATATAAATCAAATTACAAGGGTACACAACAGCATAAACCACGCCAGATGTGCTACATGTATAGTGACCATATTTCTTACCAAAACGTTGAATGAAAATTGACCAACTGATCCACGCGGCACACCACTGGTAACCCTCCTTTCTCTGGAATGAAGTCCATTTCCCACTACTCTTTGTCACTCAGCCAGTTTCTAGTGCAGTTATATGAGATCTTTTTTTAAGAGCCAACTAAATATAAAATTCATATGCTGTTCCTTATTGGCTTAGAGAAGGGTTATTTTTCAATATATATTTCACCTTGAGTTGTTTATCCCATCTGTGTTAAACATCTAGTCAGGTACTCTTACCTGAATGCACACTAAGGAAGCCTTTCACAGAAACATAAAGCATGACAGCAGGTAAAGACCATAAAGCCCATCCAGCCTACCCATCCATACCTGCTCAACTTTATTGTCCCTTCTTCTGCATCAGATATTCTCTTTGTTTGTCCTATATTTTCTTGAATTCTGGTACGGTCCATGTCTCTAGCAACTCCATAAGGAGGCTGTCCTATGCATTCACCACCATACAATCTGTAAATAAATATTTCTTTAGACTATTCATGAGTCCACCCTACTTCACCCTCATCCTATGATCCATCATTCCAGAGCCTTCTTTCCACTGAAATTGGCCTATCTCTGGTACATTTATTCCTTGGAGGTATTTAAATTTAAATATTTCTCTTTTTCCTCTTTTCTTCCAGTGGACATATGTTTAGATCTTTAAGTCTGTCATGTATGCTTTATTTATGATGAAGACTAGTGACCATTTTGGTAATCACCCTTTGAACCAACTCCAACTAGTTTATAACCTTTTGAAGGTGGGGCTCCACAATTGTATGCAGTACTCCAAATGAGCTCTCACTAGAAGCTTAGACAGAGACAATATCACCTAATTATTTCTGCTGGCTATTCTTTTACTTATCCACCATTCTGGCTTTTGCAATCACATTGTCTATTTGTTTAGACACATTAAGATTATCAGATATAATCACTAGGGATGTGAATCGTTTTTTGACGATTTAAAAAAATCGTCAGATATTTTTTAAATCGTCAAAAATCGTTAGAGTCGCGATACAATAGAAATTCCCCCGATTTATCGTGAAAAATCGTAAATCGGGGAGGGCGGGAAAACCGGCACACCAAAACAACCCCTAAACCCACCCGACCCTTTAAAATGAATCCCCCACCCTCCCGAACCCCCCCAAAATGTTTTAAATTACCTGGTGGTCCAGTGGGGGGGTCCCGGCGCGAACTCCCGCTCTCGGGCCATCGGCGCCATTTTGGCTGCCACTAAAAAAATGGCGCCGATAGCCCGATAAAAAAAAACCCACCTGACCCTTTCAATTGATCCCCTTAGCCTCCCCCACCCTCCCGACCCCCCAAAAACCTTTTAAAATTACCTGGTAGTCCAGTGGGGGCACGGGGAGCGATCTCCCATTCTCGGGCCATTGGCTGCCACTAATAAAAATGGCACCGATGGCCCTTTGCCCTTACCATGTGACAGGGAATCCATGCCATTGGCCAGCCCCTGTCACATGGTACAAGCACTGGATCGCTGGTGCCATCTTTAAAGATGGCACCAGCGCCCCCACTGGAGCACCACAGCGCCCCCACTGGACCACCAGGTAATTTTAAAGCGGTTTTTGGGGGTTCGGGAGGGTGGGGGAGGGATTTTTGTTATCGGTTCGGGTGGAGCCGATAACAAAAAAAATAATCGAGCCGGACGATCAAAATTTTAAGATTTTGAATCGGAACCGGAACCGATCAGATTCCGGTTCCGATTCACATCTCTAATAATCACCCTATATCCTGTTGTTTTTTGCACTGAAGATCTTCAGTCCCTATACTATACTACTCCACTGGGTTTTTGTAACCCAACAGTGTTGTTCGGTGGACCCCTAGCTGAGATGAGGTTGATGCTACCTACAGAAGGAGACCTCCTGTAGGTCCTCATCGTCGGAGGCAGGTATGCTCGATGTGGAGACCCAACTGGACCTTCACCAATACCAGCCCTCGTTCCCCGCAGGTTGAGCCCTTGGGTACCGGGGCTGGCTGGACTTAGGTGCAGGCCTCCAGAAGGCAATGAATTCCACAATGACAGCAGGCAGCGTCAGGCATACTAGAGGTCAGAGGCCGGCAGCAAGCAGAAGAACTGAAGAACAGGCAGATGGTCTGGACAGATGGCAAGCAGAAGAACCGAAGAACAGACAGATGGTCAGGGCAGGTAGCAAGCAGAAGAACCAAAGAACAGACAGATGGTCGAGGTAGGCGGCAAGCAAGACGAAATCCAGGAATGTACTGAGGTCAGAATCCAGGCGAGCAGACACGGAGGAGAGGAGCAGAGCAGGGAACCAGGAACAGGAGGCAAGGCAGGATCAGGGACACACGGAGCTGGAGCAGGAGCAGGCAGGACC
The DNA here is from genome assembly GCF_901001135.1 of Rhinatrema bivittatum. NCBI lineage: Eukaryota > Metazoa > Chordata > Amphibia > Gymnophiona > Rhinatrematidae > Rhinatrema > Rhinatrema bivittatum. The sequence goes on along the minus strand of NC_042616.1, from coordinate 201,362,820 downwards.
AGGAACACATGAAGCAGGAACAGGAGCAGGCAGTACCAGGAACATATGGAACAGGAGCACGCAGAGCAACCAGCAACTCTTAACAAGAGCGGGACCTGTTGCTGAGGCGAGGATCTGATGATCAGGCAAAGATTAAATAGTCCCCTGGCCTGATGGCATCAGTAGGGGCCACGGGAAGGTTTCCTGCCGGTGGCCCTTTAAGATACAGGAGGGACAGCTATGCGTGCATGGGGGGGGGGGGGGGGCGGCAGCAGTGTCGGCGCCGGTGGCAGTGCAGACAGCAGACACAGAGGAGCTGGGCCAAATGGCCCAATGGGGACCAAAAGCTAATGCGGACCTGGGCAGTGCAGGAGCAGCTCCCCTGAGGCCAGAGGTGAGGAATGCCGGTCACAGACCACCACGGCTGGCAACCGCAACAAAATGTATGTTTTGCATGCATTTTTTAGCATTAACTCTTTGCTTCCAGACTCTAGACCATTCTTCAAGCTTCACTAGGACCTTCCTCATGTTTTCCTGGATGTCTACCCAATTGCAGAATTTGGTATCAGCTGTGAAAAGCTAAACCTTTCCCAATATCCTCTCCAGAGTATTTATTACCAAAATGTTGAATGAAACTTGACCAACTGATCCACGCAGCACACCACTGGTAACCCTCCTTTCTTTGGAATGAAGTCCATTTCCCACTACTCTTTGTCACTCAACCAGTTTCTTGTCCAGTCATATGAGATCTTTTTTTAAGAGCCAACTAAATATAAAATTCATATGCTGTTCTTTATTGGCTTGGAGAAGGGTTATTTTTCAATATATATATTTCACTTGAGTTGTTTATCCCAGAGTATCCACATCTCTCTTGTTCTCCCACTCTTCTAGTTCTTCCTCCAGGTACTTCCCCATTTCATCAAAGTCCGTGTTTTTGAACTGCAAAACTTGGGTCTTCGTGCTTCTTCTCCGTATCCTATTTGTGATATGAAACCATACCGTTTGATGATCACTGGTGCTGAGCAGTGGGCACCCACCTGGAGATTAGAGACATTATCTCCATTAGTGAGCACTAAATCGAGTATAGCTCCCTCCCTCGTGGGTTCCATTACCCTGAGTCCCTTGTTGGAGTAGAGTGAAATAAATTGAAAGAGTAATTTTTTTTTATTATTATTGTATGTATTCATTTTTATTAATATGCTTTTAGTTCTGATCAACAGTTATATTGCTAAGTTTTAGACTGGATTGATTTTGTCTTTTACTATTTTGTTTTAGAATGCTATCACTTCATGTTCTTTATGGTATTTATGATTTATGCCATTATGAATGTTTGTTGTAACCCGACTAGTACTTTAGATGGGCAGGATATACATTTTATAAATAAATAAATAAAATGTAACAGACTAGGCTCATCTCAAAAAAATCCCATCAAGAGATTTGAGTGCACTTTATCCGACTGATCCAAAAAAGAGTAAGAAGGAGGAGGGGGAGCAGGAAGTAGCCAAAAAACTCATGAGCATGAAGCACTTTTTTTTCTTTTATCAATTACAGTATATCTTTCACTAGGTCCTTTTGTTTAGTGCCTGTCCAATTACAACTTGAAGTGGGGTTTTTTTTGTGGACAGAGACAACACATAGCTCTGAAACTCATGAATACCAAAGGGGAATAATAACAAAATATAAAAGCTGTAACTCTCGACCAAAACAGGGAGAAACAGATCTGAAAAACAGACATTAACATTTTGAGGACTATATGTAGTATATGTAGTATAGATTTAAAACTAGATGTAGTAAAATACTACATATATAAAACTATATGTATATATAAATACTATATATATAAATACTATATATAAATACTACATATATAAAACTATATGTAGTATAGATTTAAAACTAGATAACCACAGACATGTGACTGTAAATTTTTGCCACATATTCCAATGCTCCACAAATCATTATAAAAGTGGAAGGGAGATGAAGTTCTCTTGTAAAAAGTTTTGTCTTAATACTGAAGTACAATTATGGTAAAACTGCATTTCAAAATAATTTGGCTCGTTTTATCTCAATTGGAGGACATTAGCACATCATAAGAATAAAAATTCAGTCTTGCATGCAGCTTCATCTACAAATGAGTGAATCCTAAAATACTTCTGATATTGCCCATTCATGCAGCAGTAAGGGGTTTATAATTATGCAAAACATAACAATACAACTTAACGCAACCCATCTCTGCCATAGAAAGAACTAAAACAATGTCAAATTACAGGACTGCATTTCTAACCACCAAAAAAAAGATTTTTTTTTATCATTATAATACAAGAAATCAAGCTGTAATCTATAATTGCAGTATTGTTTTACTACATTGCGGCTGTTGCTGAGATTTTGTTCTTCTTACATTGTTAGCACATATCAGCACAACAGGAGTTATAACATACCTGGAGTATGCAGGAGAAGTAACCAAAAGACCACTTGATTTTAACTGCAAGGTACAGCGTTGTCTGTGAAAGGTTACTAATAGCTAGTTATTATTAGGGCATGTTTTAGTTGCTATGTATAAATCCCTATATTTGAGTATTGAGTAATGCTGAGCATAAGCCTAGTGTTACCTTTAACAGTTTAATGTAATCATCAGTTCATCACAGGGAGCCACATCCATTACATGAGCATTATCTCAGGGGAAACACACACTCATGCTTCTCATAGAAAGCACACTTCCATAGATGGACCTCAAAATTTTGTGTGATTTCAGGAGTTGTTCATTGTGTTTTGCTGCATTTCCCCATACTGGGGGACAATGATATCACACAGAAGAATCAAGATGGCAGATAAGGAACTTGGCAATTGAGGAAGAACACCTGCATTTGAAAGCTTGTAGCCTGCCAGTTACCTTTAAATGTGCAAGAAAGAAGACTCTCCACAAGCCAACATTCATGTTAGCAGCTATATAAAATATAACAAGGAGAGAAGAATTCATAATGTTGAGCCCTGCATCTATTATATATATATAACACTTCCCATATTTCAAACAAACTTGCAATGAGTTTCCTCCCAGTCCATAGTGGAGGGACTGAAGACCTTTTAGTTGTGGTTGGTGAGGTTTTCTTTTGCATACTGATGCTGGAGGCAGCCTGCATATCTGACATGTTCAGGCTGGCTACCAAGCCCTGTGGTGCCTTTTCCTAAAAATAGAACCTGGATGTCCCTTCTTGCCATGTTCAACCAAGATCTTGTATTGAATGCGGCACAGTGCACACTACGGCTGCAGGAGAAAAGGCAACAATATCCTGAGGCAGTTTCCATTAGTCAAAGTAACATAGACAAAAGTAAAACATTGGGTCACATTGGTGACTGAGTATGCACATGGGAGGATAAGGACCTCTAGAAATGCAATGGTTGAAATTCATCCAAAAAAAGATACTATTGTCCTTAGCATTATGCCAAGTTCTAGTTAGACCAGTTTTTAAAATAAGCAGGGGGGCAGAAGAAGAAGAGAGAGAGGGAGCTCTCTCTTCCCCATTGACAAAAAAACAGCTAAGATAAACAAGGTAAGCCTTGAACAGATAAAAGCCCCAGATAAATCAGACAGTATACAGAAGACAGCAAGAGATAGTTGTCAAAGTACTTAGTAGGAAAGTAAAAGAGAATACAAAGAAATAAAGAGAGGGAGAGGAAGAGCATCATCTTTCAGAGTCATGTGTAAAAATTCTCCACGACTCGTTAACAAAATCTTAGCCCTGAAAGCCACCATAGCAGAGTCAGAGCAAGAGACACTTGCAATCACTAACAGGCCGATGCAATATGGACATGCTAAAAACGTGCACCCACTTTGGGTGCACGTTTTTTTAATACGTGCACAATCACCTCTCCTGGGCACCCGATGCAATAAGCAAATGAAGCTAAAAAGGATGCACTAGGGATGAATTGTGCATCCGTAGTGCGTTTATGGCATTTGGTGCCCAGGAGACATGGCTGTCAGTGGGTAAGGAAAACAGAAGCTCAATTTAAAGGTATCCATTTTATCCCACGGCAGCTAATTTACCGGCACAATACACACACACAGTATACATGGCCCAGAGCGTGTATATTGTGGGTGTATACTGTGCGCCCCCCAATTTTTTTTTTTATATCAAGACTTTTTTTTTGCAGCCTAACTTCAGTTAGTCAGCCAGAGTGACTCACTGCTCTCTTGATTATCAAATGTTGGTACCTAATCAAAGCAAATCACACTACCTCACCTTTCCAAGGTGAGTAACTGAACTGAACTTTTCAACCTTTTTACTTAGGTATACACTGCTCCTAGCTTATTTCTAGCTTCTGGCTACTTTTTTTTTTTTTAAATACAAACACTCAGTTCTGCTTACTAGTTGCCTTACAGACTTTAAAAAATAAACACACTAACTACTGCTTACTACCTGCCTTACTGACCATTTAAAAATACAAACAGTCTATTTATTCACTGCCTTACTGACTATTAAAAGCACAAACACACATTCAAGGTGTGGTCTCACCATGGAGCAATACAGAGGCATTATGACATTTTCCATTTTATTCACCATTCCCTTTCTAATAATTCCCAACATTCTGTATGCTTTTTTGATTGCCGCAGCACACTGAACCAATGATTTAAATGTGTTATCCACTATGATGCCTAGATCTCTTTCTTGTGTTGTAGCACCTAATATGGAACCTAACATTGTGTAACTATAGCATGGATTATTTTTCCCTATATGCATCACCTTGCACTTATCCACATTAAATTTCATCTGCCATTTCAATGCCCAATTTTCCAGTCTCACAAGGTCTTCCTGCAATTTATCACAATCTGCTTGTGATTTAACTACTCTGAACTATTTTGTCTCATCTGCAAATTTGATTTCCTCATCGTATTTCTTTCTAGATCATTTATAAATATATTGAAAAGTAAGGGTTCCAATACAGATCCCTGAGGCACTCCACTGCCCACTCCCTTCCACTGAGAAAATTGTCCATTTAATCCTACTCTCTGTTTCCTGTCTTTTAGCCAGTTTGTAATCCATGAAAGGACATTGCCACCTATTCCATTACTTTTTACTTTTCCTAGAAGCCTCTCATGAGGAACTTTGTCAAACGCCTTCTGAAAATCCAAGTACACTACATCTACCTGTTCACCTTTATCCACATGTTTATTAACTCCTTCAAAAAAGTGAAGCAGATTTTTGAGGCAAGACTTGTGAGGCAAGCTTGGCAAGCTGTGCGCTGGGCTGGGTGCACTTTATTGCATTGGCCCCTATTACTTGGTGTAATGGAAACCAGGGATAGCAGTGATCATTTTGTGTCTGTTCAACCTACATTAATGAACTGCAACCTTTTTGAGTCAGTGGGACACTCAGGCCCAAGGGAAGGAGGTGGCATTAGTGCCCCATGCAGGCTAAGGCAGGAAGAAGTAACAACAGCAGCCCCAGTGGCTCAAGGGATTAGGAAATGGCACCAACAGCCTATGTAGACAGAAGATAAGAAGTTGGCATCAGTGTCTCATGCAAGCCACGGTAGGAGGAAGTCAAGTTAGCAGTCTTCAGAGGCAGAAGTGAAGAAAGAAGCGGGTTCAGCAGCCTGTCTGGACCAAAGACAGGGAGATGTTCTCATCCTCTTAAGACACAAACAAGTAAGAGAGAGCTTGCTGGGATACTGAGTCAGGCCTGGGTCATTGAAGGGGGTGGAGAAAAGTTTAGCATCCATTCACCCTGTTCTCGTTCCTTTTTCTGTTTTAGAAAACAATCCCTGTGGATTGAGATGTGACCATACCAACCCCAGACTATAATCTCTTAACAGAAGACAGAGTAGAGAAAAGTATATGTGTAATGTGTGTGACTATGTGTGTGTGAAGGTGGGGAGGGGGGGGGGGGGAGAGGAGAAGGATCAGTTCTTTATGCTAGAAGCACAATAGCTTCTAAGTTAAAGTGAGCAGGGAGAATTTGATTTTCTGTGAGCTGCTCTGGAAAAGTCTAAAATAATTTATTTTGTAATTCCTGTCCACCTGCTGTTCGGAGACAGGGAATCACTTGGGAGATTAAGGACCAAGTTGTAACCCATGCTCTGGGGTTCTTTCAAGCAAGGGTGGAAAGGAAAACTTCCTCAGGTTCCTTAGGCTTCTGGGATGTTTTGTAATACCTTCCAATAGTGATAATAATATACTGTCCCATGGTATGGTTGTGTCCGAAATTAATCTTTTTACTAAGGTATTTGATGCAGATGAATAACGTGGCAAACAGTAGGGATGTGCAGAGCAAAAGTTTATGTTCATAAGTCCATAAGTCGAAAGGGGGTCCCATTTGCGGTCAATATGGACATATGGAGAATTCCATAAGTTGAGTCTATGTCCATACGTGCAAATAAAAATTTAAACCCCTCACCCTCCTTAATCCCCCCCCCCCAAGACTTACCAAAACTCCCTGCTGGCCAAAAGTTCCTTTTGGGTGCAACGAGGATCCCGGAGCGATCGCGCGGGGAATCACGTGACGCCGCGTCACTCCGACGTGACGCCGACGTCACGTGCTCCTCGCAAAGGAGCAGAAATGGCGTCCTGACTCCCTGCTGTACCACCAGGGAGTTTTGGTAAGTCTTGGGGGGGGATTAAGGAGGGTGAGGGGTTTAAATTTTTATTTAGGATCAACAATCGCGATTTCCAACTTATTCAACATAGCTATGTTGAATAAGTTGGAAATCCGATCGTTTTCGCCTCATCACTTTAAGTTAAAAAAAAAAAAGTTGCATTTTACATTTAAGTTCAAAACGAATGCACACCCCTAGCAAACAGCATAACTGCACGTGGTGCATTCCGTACTGAAAATCGTAAGACAATCCTCAGTTCCCACAGTTCACAGTCAATAGATATACAGTCACAGAAATCCTTTGCACTGGGGAATCCCTTCCTCCCAATCTCCCTGTACTCCTTAGAGATGCTCCCCCTCTGGGACTTTCCCTGTATTGGTTCTTGCTTTGTGTAGTGCAAATCTTCCTGAACATTTACAGATGAGCTCGTGCTCTCTCTTTTCAGGCTGCAGCTCTGGCAGTCCTTCCTGTGACTCCAACTTGAAATCCTCTCTAAAAACTTAAGGCAAACCTTTACGAAATAGAAGGAGTACCAGACTAACTCCCCTTTCTTTTTTTTTGTATATATTTTTATTGAGATTGCTTCAATTGGTGCATAACAAGGGAAAACAATAACGATAATATTATACATAAAGTAACTTTAACAATAATCCCATATTTAAATCGTACAGAATGTCTGCACCAAACCAATCTAAACAAACTGGAGCATATTTTAATATTTCACCCCATCTCCCCTTCCACCATTCTTCACCTCTTTAATTCTCCCACTCTCAGGATCCTTCTGGACTGCAAGAACTCCCAAAACCTAGATGCATGAGTACTCCTGACTTGAGCCTTAGCACACTCCCAGGAGAGGAGATGGTCAAGAGGAAAGAAAACAAGCCAACGTGAGTTTTATGGAAATATATTCCCTTTAAGATACCTTCCATTGGGGGAGTGACTGAAAATCACTGTACTCCTACTTTACCACCTCATCATCCAGTCTCTGGATGCAAACAGTAAGGGACACTTCTGGGACACCCTTACACCTCGGATATGGAAGTATTATACAGGCCTCCAGCACAGGGAAAGAAGATGGACTCCAGTCATGAGGTATTATCAGGATTGTGTGCAAAGTGGAGATTCTGATTGGAGGTGACTTAAATCTCCTGGATATGGACTGGAGTCTACCTGCTGCAAACCAACAAAGTCTGGATGTCCAAAATGTGCAATCCTCAGGCAACGAGTGGAAGAGCCCACTCAAGGGAAGGCTATGCTGGATCTAATAATAACAACTGGAGACTGTTACTGAGCTCATGTAGGGTCTTGTGATCACTGTATTGTGTGATTCAATATTAAACTCCAACCTAACCTGAATCTTACTAAGATTAAGGTCTTTAACTTCAGAAGGGATGACTTCAAGATGATAAGTGAAAGTCCTATTGAATGAGGAGGTTAACGGTGTACAGGCGCAAACATTTCTGTTTTTCATTTTTGGAGGGTTTTTTTAAAAATCTGAAAATCATTTTGTTTACTGTTTATTTTGTTTTGGTACTTTTACTGAAATGAAATAAACAGTTAAACATGAAAACAAGCAAAAAAAAAAAAGAAACAGTAGGGAGTCTCCAGTATCCCGTGGCAGGGCCAGAAACCATCCCAGCCCCAACTTACCCCATTTGTGGAGCCCACTGCAAAGTAAAGAGGGTGAGAGGGATGCCCCACTCATCTCCTGCCCCTCTCAGTGTTCTGTTGAAAATGGTGTCAGTTGGCCTCTGTTTTTGTTTCTGTTCCTATTTTTTGTTTTCTCTCTTTCTCTTGCTTTCTCTCTCTCTGGTGTCCTCTTTCCCTTTCTATTTATCTCCCTTTGTCTTTATTAATCCTCTCTTCCTTCTCATTCTGCACTCTTCTCCTACTTTTCTCATTTCTTGTCTCTTCTTCAGATTCTTCCTGCCCGCTCACGTTTCCCCAGTTTTCCTCCTTTCTCCCCTTTTTTTTATCATATGCTCTCTCCTCCATTCCTTTCCCTACATTCTCTATCACTTATCATATTCAAAATCCTCTTTCTTTCCCTCTTCTCCCCATCATGGGTCCTTGTTCCCTCTCCCTCCACCTAATAACCAGTACCATTTCATTCTCCCTCTGTCCTCATTCCTTTCCCCCTCACATTACCCCCTTTATTCCTCAGTTGCCAGTTCTCCCTGGCCCCCTTCCTCCCATCTCCAGTCCTTTCCCCCAGTCCCTGGTCTTCTTTCAATCCCCTGTCCTCCATCCTGAGTCCTTTTTCCCTGTCCTTAATCCCTATATCTCAGCCCTCTCTCTCTCTCTTTCTCTCTTGCCTCCACCTTCCACATCCCAGGTTTATTCTCCTCTCTCCTCAATTTCCAGAATGTTTTCCTTACATTCACTCTCTTTGACCCCCAGAAAGCTCTTTTTACATTCCCTTGCCATCCTTGGAAGGCTCTCCCCACATTCCCCTTCTGCCCTTGGAAGTCTGTCCTCATATACACATTCCACCCTTAGAAGATTCTCCCTGCATTCTCCTCCTTCTCCTGAAAGTTCTCTCCACTTTCTTCATCCCCCATTGGCTCTTACACATCCCCTCCTCAGTTTTCATTGATCTTCTCTGCCTTGTGATCCCCAGTGCCTGGCCTCCTCCCCATTTGGTAGAAGGAGCAGTGCTGCTTAATAGAGTCAACTTCCTGTGCTATGGGTGAGGTCTGAGCTGCGTGGATCCCATAGATCTTGTGCTTTATACGTGAGACTGCTTCTCACAGCATAGGAAGCTGATGCTATGTTACGTTTTATTCCTACTGAAGGGGAGTCTAGTGGAAAAGATAACCCAGGTTCTGTGCTGCTTAGACTCTATAGGCTAGTTCTGCAGTGTGATGTTGCCCCCTTGGAGCTGATGCCCTGTGCAAATGCACAGTTTCTACAGTAGATCACACCAGCTCTGCCTTTCTGGACGTTAAAGTATTTTACAGTTGTTCCAAACAGAAGACTCGTACGCAAACTGTATGGAATAGGAATAGGCCATAAACTTGTAAACTGGGTGAGAAACGAGTTGAGAAGCAGAATGCAGGAAGTTGGCATAAATGAAGTCTACTCTGTTGAAAGCAAAGTGAACAGTAGGGTATCATTATATAGTGACACTGCTCAGAAACTTAAAAGAAAATATGCCTTTTTGCAGATAAGAAATTTTGTAATAGAGAGGACATGCTACAAAGGATGAAAAATTGAAAAGGGACTTCAGAAAAATTGGCAGAATAATTAAGGGTTTGCAAAATGAGTTTTATTCTGACAAACATAAAATTATGAATAATCCATTATCTATATATCAGTTAGAAGAACAGGAATTGGAATCTGTCAAACAAGAAAGATCTAGGAGCAATCATCTCAGATGACCTCAAGGTAACCAATGAATATAATAAATCAAATGGGAAAATTAACAGTATGCTTGGTTGCACAAGAAGAAGTATTGACAGCAGGAAAAGGAGATAGTATTGCCTTTGTATAGATTACTCATGAGACCCCCCCACCTTGAATATTGTATTCAGTTCTGGAAGCCATGAAGTTAGCATGTGGCACATTTAAAATTAATTGGGGAAAGTTCTTTTTCACTCAATTCTTTTTCACTCAATTTCACTCAATTCAACTCCTTAATTCAACACTAACTGACGCTCAGAATTTTTCTTAAGAGGGTAATTAATAACTGTACCCCTACATGGTAATTCAATAACTTTGCAAACTCCATAACTTGGTTCACACCTTTAATTGGTAAATGTACTCTCCCTGTTAAATTCCTATCTTCTTTTCACTCCTCCAAGTTGTGTAATTCCCTTGTTTTATTGTAACTGCAATCTTTTTTGAGCACCTGTTAAAGTTTCTTTTATTTGTTATGTTCCTTCACCTCTTGTTAATTGTAAACCGGCATGATGCGATTCTCATCGTGAATGCCGGTATAGAAAAACTCAAAATAAATAATAAATAATGCATAATTAAACTCTGGAATTTGTTGCCAGGGGATGTGGTTAGTGCAGTTAGTATAGCTGTGTTTAAAAATTGGATTGGATAAGTTCTTGGAGGAGAAGTCCATTACCTGCTATTGATTAAGCTGACTTAGAAAATAGCCACTGCTGTTACTAGCAACAGTAACATGGGATAGACTTCGTTTTTGGGTACTTGCCAGGTTCTTATGGCCTGGATTGGCCACTGTTGGAGACAGGATGCTGGGCTTGATGGATCCTTGGTCTGACCTAGTATGGCATGTTCTTATGTTTCATTGCAAAGACAATGAGATACAAGAAGTGGCTCAGAAAAGGGCCGCTAAAATGGTACAAGGCCTACAAAGAGAGGTTTAAGATACTCAAAGTGTGTTCACTGGAGGAAAATAGTGATGGAGGCATATAATAGAAACATTCACATATTTGACGGACCTGAATTAAGTTCAAGAAGGTGACAATTTTCAAGAGGAAATTCAAAGGCAAGGAATCATGATATTGAAGTTGCAAGGAGGAAGATTCAGAAGAAACAGGAGATAAGTCTTCTTCTTTACTGAGAGGGTGGTAGATGCATGGAGTAGCCTGCTGATAGAGATAGTGGCAAACAAAACCATGGCATATTTTGAATATTCTTGGAATAGATATAGAGCATAGTGACAAGGGCATGTGGGGAGTAACAAGCAGAAGAGGAGAGACTTAGATGTTGGCTCAGCTGTCTAAAATTTTAGAGAGCCAAAAAGAAGAGAATGCAATTCAATGTGAGGAGGGAGGCGGGATGGCTACCTCAAACTTTCAAGAAAATTAAGGTAACTTACATGGCTACAACCTTAGCATCAGAGGTATGGCTTGATCAGATTCCCAAGAAGAGTGGGGTAACTTGCATGGATCAGTCACGATTATAACCCTAATACCGATGAGCACAGGATGACTGGACATTTCAAGCAATAACCTCAATAGAATTTGGTGTGGGGGGGGGGGGGGGGGGGCGGTTGGATTATTCTAGAGTTTTGTAGTAAAACATGAGAGAGACACTGGGTGCCGGATTAAGTAGGGGACATGGAGGAACCAAAAAGAAAGAAGACAAGGCCTGAAATAGCTTACCGGTGGAGGCTGTGGGTGTCAGCACTCTAACAGAATTTAAATGGTTGAAATAGATATAGAAGGAAGTGGTAGGGAGTAGGGTTGAGGGGTGGTCAAACGAAATGGGGGAGAGGAAGAAAAAAATGCATCTCATCTACCCAGAGTGACTGACAACCAGAGAGGAAAGCAACTGGGTAGACTGGATGAGTTTATTGATCCTTATCACTAGGTTGCTATCTGCCACCAGCCTACATTGCAAACATTATCATGCCCCCGAGCAGGCAGTTATCATCAGCACTGTTCTGGCAGCAGGAAGGAATCTGTGGTTTTCTTAAATGGTGTTCTTTATTTAAAGCCCTAGCAATAAAACAAAAATGACAGAATCCTCTTCAGCTATAAATAATTGTTCCGGTGCACAGTTATATTCAGGGGGGAGCTCAGATGGCATGATAACACCTAGAAAGCTAATCTTAGACCTGCAGTGCCAGGAAACGAAAATAACTGGTCTAAGAATAGCCGACCCAGAGGAGCTATTCCACTAAAGAGATTGACAGGCCGTAGCAGCTTGGATTTCCATGTACAGTATTTAACAATAATCTTTGGCTGATTCCACACCCCTCCCCCTCAGCCAAGTGCCATTTTCTGAAGAAATTAAAGATGTACAAACAATCTGGATATCATACCTCTTTTCTTGAATACTTTAATAAAATTGTGACTTAGTTTAGAGAGCTCTAATCCCTTCAAACACCGTTATTTTTTCTGCATAAGAATCAATATAAGCTTAATATCTAATGAATTATAAGTATCTCTTGACACAGCCATATTTTTTTCCTCGGTATAAAAAAAACCCAAGAAATAAAATAGATTGGCATAATGTTGCAATGTAATGGAATGTATCTGTAATTTACTCTATTTAAAAAAAAACCAAAACAAAACAACATAGAATTTGTACAGAAATCATATATGATTGCTGGCCAGGAAATTCAATGCCAGTTGATAGCCCAGCTGGGTTAATGACCCTTAAGAATCCAGCCAGGCTGTAAGTGCTAGTTAAAATCCTGAACCCCAGGGATTATTGCTTGAATACAAGATAAAGTGCACTGTGCTATATTTAGTACTAGATTCCATATATATGTAAATCAGTAAGCACACCGAAAGGTATTTTTCTACAGAAGGAGAAAATGAGGACAGATTTTGCCAATTTAGAACTTTGAAACTTAAAAGAAAAATTGTCATTCCACCTCAGGAATGCATTGCATATTCATTGCAAGTATAAACAGTTCAAGCTAAAATGCCAGAATCAGAAAGCATGTGCTATTCAACCAAAAAGCTAATGTGACTGCTGTCTAGTGTCTGGCTGTTGGCAAAAGCAAAGCCCAGGTCAATTTGAAATCTACGGAGACAGTATTTTTCATGTACTTCTCCTGAAGGCTGGAAGAAGTCAATTCTTCGATGATCCTCCAGACAATCATTAGTCGTCTTTTTTCTCACCTGGACGTAGAGGATTGAGGTCCTCTATCCTTTCGAACGAAGGACCCTGGCACTCACCGGTTAAAGCATCTTAAGCTCTAACCCAAATTCCTTTTGTATTATGTTTTAATTACCTCCTGCCTTTACCTTTCTTCCAGCTTTTAAGCTTCCCAAGTTTTTACTCCTTGTTAAATGTAACTTTGCATTATTCACCTCTCTTGTTAATTACTTTTATTTATTGCTTCAGTTATACCCTTGTTTTATGTAAACCGATCCGATATGGTTATTACTATGAAGGTCGGTATAAAAAAAGTGTTAAATAAATAAATAAATAAATTCAGAAGATGTTAAATATAAATCTTTCATTCAGATTTAAAAAAATGAACATGCCCATTTTTAAAAACTATTATGAAAAGATATAGAAACATACATGTATATACAGTAGATATAGACACAGATATAGGGATACAGATATTAGGGATGTGCATTTGTTTTGAACGAATGTGCAATCTGCAACGTATAGGTCCCTATTTGTTGCATTTGTGGGTCCGGGGAAAGTATGGCGAACACCCACGAATGCAACGTATCACTAATGAATAAAACCCCCACCCTCCTGACCCTCCCAAGACTTGCCAAAAGTCCCTGGTGGTCCAGCGGGGGTCCTGGAGAATTCTCCTGCACTCGGGCCACTGGCTGCTGGTATTCAAAATGGCGCCAATAGCCTTTGCCCTTACTATGTCTCAGGGGCTACCGGTGCCATTGGTCGGCCCCTTTCACATGGTAGGAGCACAAGATGGCATTGGCCGTCCATTGCTTCTACCATGTGACAGGGGCCGACCAATGGCACCGGTAGCCCCTGTGACATAGTAAGGGCAAAGTCTATTGGCACCATTTTGAATACCGGCAGCCGACAGCCCAAGTGCAAGAGATCACTCCAGGACCCCCGCTGGACCACCAGGGACTTTTGGCAAGTCTTGGGAGGGTCAGGAGGGTGGGGGGTTGTAGTTAATTAAATTTAAAGGATTGGGATGGTTTTTTTTTTTTTTAACTTTAATGGGAAACGAATACCATACGTAATTAATGGATGAATCGGGGTCCCCCAAAAACGGATGTAACAGATTTGGGTGCCGAAAAATACGAATACCGAATCAAACGTATCCGTCCCTGCTGCACATCCCTAACAGATATAAAGAAACATAGAAATGACGGCAGAAAAAGACCAATCAGCCCATCCAGTCTGCCCAGCAAGGTCCCACATTTATTTTCCCATACTTATCTGTTTCACCAACCACCAAGTTCAGGGCCCTTGTTGGTAACTGTTTGATTAAAGTTTCCTGCCATCCCCTGCCATTGATGCAGAGAGTAATGTTGGAGTTGCATCAAAGGTGAGCATAAGGCTTAATGGTTAAGGGTAGTAACCGCCGCATCAAGCAAATTATCCCGATGCTTGTTTATCCAGACTGCACAGATCAATGCCTTGTTGGTTGTTGTCTGAATGCAAATCCTCTTTTCCACATTTCCCCCTGCTGTTGAAGCAGAGAGCAATGCTGTATATACATTCAAAGTGATGTATCAGGCTTAATTGATTTAGGGTAGTAACCGTCATAATAAGCAAGCTACCCCCACGCTTATTTGTTTATCAAGATTGTGAAGTTCAGTCCATGTTGGTTGTTATCTGAATGCAAATCCTCTTTTCCTCATTTCCCCTTGCCATTGAAGCAGAGAGCAATGTTGGAGTTGCATTAACCGTGCGAAGGCTTATTGAGTAAGGTTAGTAATCACCAGATAATAGCCTCAATTCCAGTAAGCCACCCCCATGGCTCTTCTCTTCATTCCCATCCTCTAGTCTTTATGGATCCATAGTGTTTATCTCATGCCCCTTTGAAATCCTTCACAGTTTTAGTCTTCACCACTTCCTCCGGAAGGGCATTCCAGGCATCCACCACCCTCTCTGCGAAGAAATACTTCCTGACATTGGTTCTGAGTCTTTCTCCCTGGAGTTTCAAATCATGACCCCTAGTTCTACTGATTTTTTTCCAACGTAAAAGGTTTGTTGTTGACCATGGATCATTAAAACCTTTCAAGTATCTGAAAGTCTGTATCATATCACCCCTGCTTCTCCTCTCCTCCAGGGTATACATATTTAGGCTCTTCAATCTCTCCTCATAAGTCATTTTATGAAGACCATCCACCTTTTTGGTCGCCCTTCTCTGGACCGCCTCCATCCTGCCTCTGTCCCTTTGGAGATACGGTCTCCAGAACTGTACACAGTACTCCAGATGAGGCCTTACCAAGGCCCTGTACAAGGGGATCATCACTTCCTTTCTCTTACTAGATATTCCTCTCTCTATGCAGCCCAGCTTTCTTCTGGCTTTAGCTATTGCTTTGTCACATTGTTTCGCTGACTTTAGATCATTAGACACTATCACCCCAAGGTCTCTCTCCTGCTCCGTGCACATCAGTCCTTCACCCCCGATCAAATACAGTTCTTTTGGATTTCCACAACCCATATGCATGACTCTGCACTTCTTGGCATTGAATCTCAGCTGCCATATCTTTGACAACACTTCCAGCTTCCTTAAATCCCTTCTCATTCTCTCCACTCCTGCTGGCATGTCCACTCTATTGCAGATCTTATTATCATCTGCAAAAAGACAAACCTTACCTTCTATCCCATCCGCAATGTCATTCACAAAGATATTGAACAGGACCGGTCCCAACACCGGTCCTGTTCAATATCTGTAATTTACACCGCTCTCCCTTCAGAGTAAGTTCCATTTACCTTCACACATTGTCTTCTGTCCATCAACCAGTTTGCAATCCAGGCCACCACCTTGCCACCCACTCCTAAGCTTCTTATTTTATTCACAAGCCTCCGGTGCGGGACCATATCAAAAGCTTTGCTGAAATCCAAGTAGATGACATTGAGCGCTCTTCCTCAATCTAATTCCCTAGTCACCCAATCAAAAACGTCAATCAGATTTGTCTGACAGGACCTTCCCCTGGTGAATCTATGCTGCCTCTGGTCCAGCAATTCTTCTGACTGTGGATAGTTCACTATTCTTTCTTTCAGCAGCGACTCCTTTACTTTTCCCACCACCGAGGTGAGGCTAACCATTCTGTAGTTTCCAGCCTTCTCTCTGCTTCCACTCTTGTGAAGCGGGACCACCACCGCTCTTCTCCAATCACTCGGCACCACTCCTGTTTCTAGGGATCTATTGAACATACCTTGCAGTGGATCCGCCAGCACATCTCTGAGCTCTCTCAGAATCCTGGGACAAACCTCATCAGGCCCCATGGCTTTGTCCACTTTTAGTTTTCCTAGCTCTTCCCATACATTCTCTTCTGTAAACGGAGTTACATCTACTCTTCTCCCCTCCAGTTTCTTGTTAACTAGTGATGGTCCTTCTCCAGGGTCCTCTTTAGTGAACACCGAACTGAAGTATTTGTTTAATATTTCTGCCATTTCTTCATCTCTCTCCACACATTGATCCTTTTCACCTTTCAATTTCACTATACCACTTTGAACTTTTCTCCTTTCTCTGATGTATCTGAAAAATGTTTTGTCACTTCGCTTTACCTCTTTGGCAATCCTTTCTTCTGCTTGACTTTTTGCTATCTTGATTACTTTCTTCATCTCCCTCAGTTCCATCAGATATTCTTCCTTGTGCTCCTCCCTTTGGAATCCTTTATATTTCTTGAACGCTGTTTTTTAGCTTTTATTTTGTCAGCCACCTCCTTTGAGAACCAGATAGGTTTCATTTTTCTTTTGCTTTTCTTTACTTTTCTGACATATAGATTAGTTGCCTTGGTAATTGCTCCTTTTAGTTTGGTCCATTGTTGTTCCACATCTCTCTTGTTCTGCCATCCTACTAGTTCTTCCTCCAGGTACTTCCCCATTTCATCAAAGTCCGTGTTTTTGAACTGCAAAACTTGGGTCTTCGTGCTTCTTCTCCGTATCCTATTTGTGATATGAAACCATACTGTATGATGATCACTGGTGCTGAGGTGGGCACCCACCTGGAGATTAGAGACATTATCTCCATTGGTGAGCACTAAATCAAGTACAGCTCCCTCCCTCGTGGGTTCTATTACAATTTGTTTGAACAGAGCCCCTTGCAGGGCATCCACTATCTTTCTACTATTGTTAGATTCTGCAGAAGGGATTCTCCAGTCTACATCCGGCAGTTTAAAATCTCCAATAATCAACACTTCTCCCTTCTTTCCCATCTTTTGGATGTCTTCAACAAGATCTCTGACAAGTTCTTCCATTTGATTTGGAGGCCTGTAAACCACTCCAATAAAAATGGATGCCCCATCATCTATTTTTTAGGTCAGCCCATAGTGCTTCTTCTTTGCCCCATCTTCCTTACAGCTCAGATGCTTGGATATTCTTACTGACATAAAGAGCCACTCTTCCCCTTTTCCTGTCCTCTCTGTCCTTCCTTAACAAGTTATAGACCGGTATTGCCGTATCCCGATCATGAGATTCCGTGAACCACGTCTCTATGACTATATGCACATGCATAGATTTCAGGGGTCTCCAGTTCACCACAATTCCATAACCATGACAACTGCAGCAGAATATACCTTTTGCCACAGAACTGGAGCAATCAGCTCCACACCACCCCGTTCCAGGTGTTTGAGTTTGCTAACATAGCTGTCCCTGTCATTGTTCTCCGCCCCTTTCATGCTGCACTGCTTTGTGCCCGCTCCCCCTTTCCCCGGTCCAGGCACCGGCTCTGGCCCTGATCTCATTCACTCAGACAGGCCTCCCTCTCTTACACACACTTAGGTTCCTTGTCTCACTCACACATGCACTCTTACACAGGATCCCTCCCTCTCACTAACACCATTGCTCTCTCATACACACACAATCCCTCTTATTCACACAGACACACACATACACAGAGGCACTGCTTGTGGCCCACTGAGACTCTGCATCTCTCGGCTGCTAGCAGGATGGGCACTGCTCGTAGCCCACCAAATCTCTACTCCTCTCAGGAGTGAGTGGGATGGACTTTGCTCGCGGACCCATATGTCTGCTCTTTGCTGCCCCCTAATGGCTGGTGCCCTAGGCGATCGCCTAGTTCACCTATTGAGTTGTGCTTGCCCTCCCTCCAAACTGCCACTCTTTTCCTCTCCTGTTCACCCCATAGCACTCTCATCCATTCACCAATTCCCAGCTGCTGCTCTCTGTCTCCGCTGACAATCTTTCCGCCATAACTCATAAATTCAGAACGAAAGCCATCTCTAGGGCAAATGGCACTGTGTGCGATAATCCGCTCCTTGCTTGCTCTTCATTTGCTTCAGTGATCCAGACTACAATAAGGGGCGATACCGGCAGTGTCCAGGTGCCCTTTGGCTCGCGGTGGCCCAGGCAACTGCCTAAGCACGCCCTACCCAAAGGCCGGCACTGCTCAGAATTGCACAGCCTAGCTTGCCTTCCTATTCCTTGAGCTCTCATGGCTCTAACTGAGCAGTACCATCCTGAAGACAGCATTCACATTATTTCAATAAGTGTATTTTCTGAATTAACTTTTCATGGACATTTTGCAACTAAAATCAATGCAAAAAATGTATTTATAATGGTTCATATTATTATCCTCTCAGTATTTATATAGCACCCTAATCCAGGATGCCTTACAATAACTAAATATGTATGGAAAAGTAGTCCCTGCCCCAAAGAAAAACAATTGGCAATAAAGGGATTTGCCCAAGGTTGTAATGAATGGCATTGAGAGAAGCAGGACTAGAACCCAAGTTTCCTTATTTCCAGGCAGTAGGCCACCTCCTCTCATTAATCTATCATTTTGTAAAAATGTGTTTATAAGGCATTGTCTGATGGACTAGTGCAGGGCTTCCCAGTCCTCTGCTGGGGACCCCACAGCCAGTCAGATTTTCAGGTTATCTACTAATGATAACACATGAGATAAATTTGCATATACTGAGTCTCATGATATGTACATTTATCTCATGCATATTCATTATGGATATCCTCAAAACCGCATGACTGGATTGGCAAGCCCAGGACTGGCGGCAGCCTCAGGTTCAAACCTGGCTCCTGAATTCTGACTTCTTGGGCTGTCAGGGCTGGGGGCGCTACAGACACAACACTCATAGCCCCTGTTAGGAGGAAGTCCCGGCTGTCACTTGGCAGCATCATTTACCAGTCAACAGAGTCCAACTGTACTAGGTTTTGAAGGAGGCCATTCTCTGTGCCTTTTGGTGAAAGACTGCCATTGAGATGACCAGCTGGAGGATGGGGAAAGGTATAACATGGAAAAAAAAAATCCCAGAAGTTGTGAATGAAGGCTGATGGGGTCTAAGATGGCTGCCAGAGACCGAAGCCCAGAAATAATCAATGGACTATAATTAAATAAAAATGTGTTTATTAACAATTACAGTAATGTAGTAGGTTGATTCTGTATATTGTTGATATACCTACTTGTTTTATATATCAAACACCTTTATGTAACACTCCTGAGGGAATTTGGCTATGGGATTATTGCTAGGACACTGATTTCACAAGGGCAGTTGATAAATGACAGTTTTGTAAACTGGAAACTGGCAGCACCCCTGAAGTGCAAACTCATAATTAATAATTGTGTATCTTTCTTCTCTCTGTTCTCACTGATCTCTTGCAGTTCTCCTGTTATCATGTGCACCTCTACCTTTGCTTGTAACTGGAGCAGAAGGCTGTGCGGAACTACAATATGATGGACCTCACAGAAGGGAGATGCAGTTTATTTATTAACAAAAAAATATACTTGGCAGAAAATGATAAATTCCAAATGAGCCAGCAGGGATTCCAAAAGGCACCTAGCCAAGAAAGGATGTTCTGACTTTAAAAATAACTGAAGGTACTGTGGGCTACAAACCCAGGAAGTGGGTTTGGGACTAGATGGAATTCATCTCATAGTCCTTGGCCTGATAAATCTCAGGGATGGGTGCACACACACACACACACACACACACACATACATATATATATATATATGTTTGCAATTGATTTCATCTAACTCTGACCTAATCCCATTTCCAAGAAGGAAGTGCTCAAGCTTGTGATCAGTTTCACATTAGACTACTGCAAAATGTTGACATTTATATTATAGGTGAATTGTCACTGTTACTTTGGGATTCATTTTTATTTTTCTTATATATGGAACCTCTTGTTTTCTTTGCTAAAAAGAGTATAATAAGGGTATAATAACTAGACACAGAAACATGATGGCAGAAAAAGACCATATGGCCCATCCAGTATGCCCATTTGTCCATTTATTTTAACATTATAATTCTCATCACTTCCTTAGAGATCCCCTGCATTTATTCTATGCTTTCTTAAATTCAAATACTATTTCTGCCTCCACGACCCCCACTGGGAGGTTGTTCCATGCATCCACCACCCTCTTTGTAAAGAAATATTTCCTAAGATTACTCTCTGGTCACCCTCATCCTAGAGCCCGCTTACCATTAAAAAAGACTACCTCCTCTGCATGGAAATCTTTGAGAAAACTGAATGTCTCCCCTATCTCACCTTTCCTCTAGCGTATACATGTTTATATCTTTAAGTCTGTCCCCATATGCTTTAGAACAGTGGTTCCCAAATATGCCCTGGAGAACCCCAGACAGTCAGTTTTCAGGATATCTGCAATGAATATGCATGAGGGAGATTTGCATGCACTGCCTCCACAGCATGCAAATTTTATCTCATTGTGGATATCCTGAAAACTTGTCTGGCTGGATGTACCCCAGGACAGGTTTGGGAACCTCTGCTTTGAAACGAAGACCACTGACCATTTTAGCAGCCACCTTCTGGACAGACCCTATCCTGTTTATATCCTTTTAAAAGGTGCAGTCTTCAGAATTGTACACAGTGTTCCACGTGAGGTCTCTCCAGGGACCTATACAGGCATAATATTGCCTCCCTTTTTCTGCTGACTAATCCTCTCTATATGCAGCCAAGCATCTTTCTGGATTTAGCTGTCAATTTATCCACCTAATTGGCACCTTAAGATCATCAGAACCAATTTCCCCCAGATCCCTCTCACCTTTGTGCTTAAAAGAATTTCACCTCCAATACTGTACCTTTCCCTTGGGTTTTTGCATCCTAAATGCATGCTCTGCATTTTTTAGCATTAAATTTTAGCTGCCAGACCTTAGACCATTCCTCGAGCTTCACTAGATCCCTCTTCATGTTTTCTACCACTTCCTGGCTGTCCACCCTGTTACAGATTTTAGTATAATCAGCAAAAATACAAACCTTTCCCGACAACCTTTCCATTATGTCACTCACAAAAATGTTGGAAGAAAATGGTCCAAGAACTGATTCTTGAGGCACACCACCAGTAATAACCCCTTCCTCAGAGAAAACTCCATTTGCCACTACCCTTTGTCACCTTCCACTCAGCCAGTTTCTAACCAAATCAGTCACTCTAGTAATCATACCAAGGGCACACAATTGATTTATGTCTTCTGTGCAGAACTGTGTCAAAGGCCTTGCTGAAATCCAAGTACACTATGTCTAGCACTCTCCCTTGATCCAACTCTCCGGTCACCCCATCAAAGAAATTGATCAGATTTGTCTGACAAGATTTACCTCTGGTAAAACCATGCTGCCTTGCATCTTGCAATTCACTGGTTTCCAAAAACTGCACTATCCTCTGTTTTAGCAGTAATTCCATTAGTTTGCTCACAACAAAGGTCAGACTAACTGGCCTGTAGTTCGCAGCCTCCTCCTTACTTCCAGGTTTGTGATTAGGAACCACATCTGCCTTTTTTCCAGTCCTCCAGAACTACTCCAGACTCTAAAGAAGCATTGGGAAAGACATCCAATGGAGCTGCCAGGACATCTCTAAGTTCCTTTAGTATCCTCAGATGTATCCCATCCAGCCTCTTCGCCTTATCTACTTTACATTTAGTTAGCTCCACACAAACACACTGTTCTGAAAATTGATTGAGGTTTAGCTCATTTCCAATCTTATCTGTGTTTGTTTCATGTGGTCCTGCTCCAGGTGCTTCCACAGTGCACACTGAACAGAAATGTGTGTTAAGCAATTTTGCTTTTTACTCATCAGCCTCTACATATTCCTCCCCTTCACTTTTGAGTCTCACAATGGAACTTTAGCACTTCCTTTTTTTTTTTTTTTATTTTAAACTTTTTTTTTTTTTTATCAATTTTATATAACATACAAAGAGAACCATTGCACAGAAACAATGGAGAGAAAAAAGTTAAAAAATAATTGTCCAAAGAAAAAGCTTGCTCTCCTTATTAAGTATTAAGTAATTTCAACCAAAAGGGGAGGAGAAAAACATGAGGAGACTTAATAGAAGGCAATAAGAAGAAAAGAAAAGAATCATAACATGAAATCCAATTCCAAATCCCATCACATCACAGTCTACTTAGGGAGACAATTGGAACAACCAGTTTTCTCCTATCCAAGAAACTCTTTGCTTTTCCACTCCCTTCTATCACTAACATATTAAAAAACATCTTGTTCCTCCCACCCCCAGTGGGAGGAACAACAAGATGTTGTTCTTTTCCAAATATTGTTGCCTGTCTTCCTCTTTCTGCAATCTCTTGTAGTTTATGAATGCTAACCTTTTCTCCCTTACATTTTCAGCTACTTCTTTAGAAAACCATAATGGTCTCTTTTCCCTCTTCCCTTTATTTACATTCCTAACAAAAAGATGAGTTGCCCTGATATCTCATTTTAGTTTTGCCCATTGCCCTTCTACTTCCCGTAGATTTCCCATCCAGCTAATGACTCCTTGAGGTACTCCCTCATTTTGAAACAGTTACTTTACCTGAATGAACCTTCATCTCTTGCATCCTAGTACTCAACCACACCATCCGGTGTTCACTGGTTCCCAGATGATCATCCACTACAACATCAGAAATTCTGTCCCCTTGGTAAGCACCAGGTCCAGTATCACCCACTTCCATGTGGGTTTCATTACCAGTTAACAGAACAGTTCTGCTTGCAGAGACTCCAGGATCACCCTGCATCTAAAAGATATGCAGTTGGGATATCTCAATCAATATCTATTATGGGGAGCTCCAAAGCAATTCAGTAATAAGAGATATTTGGATTTTACTCCCCCATGTTGGAGCTGCAGATGGTAGGGGTGTGCATTTGTTTCTAACGTATTGGTAATCCGCAACATATAGGGCCATATTTGTTGTATTCATGGGGACTCTCCCTCATCATCCCGCTCCTTGGAGAGCCTTTCACCCGGACTCCTGCCTGCCTCGCTTCCCAAGGCTTTCTACGGAACTAACTTATCTTCAGTCGCTGTGAGTACCACGCTGTGGAATCCTGTTGTTGATATCTAGATGGGAATCCTCTTCGGTGTACCCCGCTCTGCGGACTATTGCCGTAATTCTAGAGGAGCCACCTCCGGGTCTACCCTGCTCTGTGGACCTGTGCCGTGATATCCCTAGAGGGACTCTCACTGGTGTGCATCGCTCTGCAGACCACTGCCATGTTCTCCCACCAAGGAACCCTCTTATCTACCATCTCTACGGACCCAGTGTATTACAGTGACTGTAACCTTCCTCAGCACCCCCGCTCCTCGGGTAGTGCCGCAGCTATTGCCTGATTCTTGTCATCCGAACTGAGTCTGACATCAGCATCTACACTGTCATTCTATGGCCTGCCTCCTGGGGTCACCCTCACTTTCTCCACCTATACTTCTGCTGTATATCATCCCGCATCGGGAGGCTCCACCTCCCGATGGTGAGGCTCAGCGGGAATCCTCTCCTGGGCGGAACAACCTCTCACCTCGGCCAAAGGACCCACTTACTTACAAATCCTAACAAGATCAAGTGTTAGAGAAGATTGTGGCAGACTTCTATCACTCCTTCCTGGAATTGATATGTCTGATGACCGGATATAGATGAGTTTCAACTTTAAGTATCCTGTTTAAGAGATTATCTCCTCAATTGGAGGCAAGGACATTTTTTCCACCCTTCCTGTCTCTATTTTGATTTTTCCCCCTTTGAGTAACCATCTAATTTTTGTTCCCACCTGGAGCTGAGTGCCCTTGATGCCAGGGACTCAGTATCCATTCTATTGGAAAACAAGAGTCTTTCACTCTAAAGGAATCTGAAGACTGGAGAAGTATCTGAGAGGACTGAATATTTGCCTTTTGCAGAGGAAGGAAAGATCAAAGGGTATTTTTGAAACATTGCTTTTGTGGACTCAATCTGGGGTTTGTTTGAGAGGAGAATGCTCACAGGTGCTTCCAGAGAGAATGAGAGAGAGAGAAAATTAAAGTACAAAAGACGACTTCAGGAAAGGTATGAGAATTGGGAGTCATGTTCTGATATACAATTGGGACTGTCTTCTGGCCATTCTATAGTGGGAAGAGACTTGTAAAAAGCTGGGCGTGGAGGAAAGATCTGCACTAATTGCAACCACAGTAACTGTAAAAGGTTAAGGAGATTCAGTGTTAAGGAATTGGCTTCTAAAAGGAATACAGAGACTTTACTAGAAGAATGAGGTCACACATTTATTTACCTTCTTCTTCACTATCATCCAGTACTTTTATTTGAATCAATGGTGCTATACCAATAAATCTTCATTTATTGTATCTGTAAAGGAAGTAGAAACCACCTTGCTTACAGTGTGATTTTTCCTGCTTAAGACTGTGCAGATTATTAATGCTATGTACAGAGACTGAGAAAGGGCTGGAGGTTAAGCCTCCCCCCACAGAGAGCCCTGGACATCAGATATGTGAAGCTATCCATAGAGACAGAGAACAAGAGAGCAGGTAGGGTCCAGCATCTCTCTTCCTATGTGCTCCTGGGTGCAGTCTGAGGGATCTGTCCCTCCCAGGGGTTACATTTATGAACAGGCTCTTCCTTCAATTTGAAATATGGTACCACATACACATACGGGTGAATTTTAAAAGCCCAGTGCGCACCAAAACCAGGAGCTATGTGCACAAGTTGGGCAGGCAAGCACCGAGCGGATTTTATAAGCCACCCATTTTCATGCTTATCTCCCGCTGCGCATGCAAGTAAAAAGTTTCTAAAAGGGGGCAGAGCATGGGCGTGGTCTAGGTAGGGCATGCACATGTTGGGGCCTGCCCAAGAGATGTGTGCATAAATACTTACACATTCTTGCATGTGCCAGGGTCCTTTGCTGTGTAAATTTACTTCTGCTATGGATGGCATGTAAGTAGTTAGTGAAATTAAAAAATTAGGCAAAGCAGTGGGGTTTTAAGGGGCAGGGCTAACAGGGGGGAGAGTGATTATTAAATTAGGGGCGTTTGCAAGTCCTATCTCTAAACTGGGCAAACTGGGAACAAACTGGGAAAATGGTAAATAACGTTGGCTCATGCCCCTTTTAAAATTCCTCCACTTATGAGGTAGATGTGGCATTTGCACGCACATGCACCCATCCATTTAAAGTTGCGTGCATGTGTACATGCATCCAGCCTATTTTAAAACAGGTGTGCATATATGCGCGCATGTTATAAAATGGACGCGTCTCTAGATGCAGGTCGCCAAACATGAGCACATGTGCACCCGCATGCCTGTTTAAAAGTTACCATCATAGTTAGTGCATTCTCAAACAGAACCTGACTGAACAATGTGGCCATGCAATATCAAATTAGTGCCCCCGTCAATAAACAACCATTTATAAAAATAAATAAAAAAGAAAGTTACAAAAACTGACTCAGTGGCTCAACTGGTAAGTGCTGTGTGCCACCATGAGGAAGATCCCTGATTTGATCCCTGGTTCATGCGGGGCTGGGGATAGGCAGTGTTCATAGTCCCTGGGGGAGGGAGTCAGTCATGGCTTAAGGGTGCACCTAGTAGCTGGAATCAGGACCCTGATTGCCAGATCTTTAAAAGAGCCCTGGTGCTTCACCCTTGGCCCATGACTATCACCGCAATGACTGATCTAAACATAACTGGGGTGGGGGGGGGGAAGATATAAAAACAGAGGAACAAAATCTCCAGATCGTTGTGAATAAAGATTTGTGGTGTCAGATCCTAACCCTCGTTCCGATTCAGCTAAAAGTCCAAAGTTGCGGGAGGATAATACTAGGTTGAAAAAATAAATAAACCTCTTCGCTACAATAAAAAGAAAAACATCTGGACACTTGAAAGGATATTTGTGCTAAAATTTTATAGTGTTATGAGGAATGTAGGATGTGAGCGGAGGAACTATCCTTGCAGCTCCGAGAGAGGAGTTACACTAACAGAGTTATTAGAAAGGCACATAAGAGAGCATTATATGAAAATCAGGAAAATGTGTTGCTTACAAGCCAAAAATCAGGAATTTCAAGAATTGTATGTGTGATTCTATTTTCTAATCGCACAACACAAATTAAAAGTATTATATGGATTTATTGGCTAATTCTGATGGATGATGAAATATTTAAAGATTTTCCTATTTTTGCATTACAAAAAAATAGATCTTGAAAGATTGGTGGTTACATGTTCGCCTGCAGTTGAACAAGGAGTTCAGAAAGTGGAAGATTAATATACTGTATATGTGGGTCATGCTCAATATGTCCATATGTCTTACAGATTTCAAATTTTAAATGTCCATCCAGGAAATGAGTTTAGGTTAAAGGGACATTTTACATGTAACATGAGTCAAATGGTTTACACGATTTTCTGCCCCTGCAATTCAGTTTATATTGGTCACATGAAACAGTCTATTAATATACGTATACCTGAACACTTGAGTTGCTTTAGTACTAGCAAAACACAAGCACCATTAGTGAAGCATTGGATGTCTTTGGAACATTCTGTTGACGAGTTAAGATTCTTTATAATTTGTCATCTGGAACTTAAACTTGGAGTTAATATTTAACAATTACTCAATAAAAGAAAACAATGATTTGTATTCAATTAGCATATTTTGGAACCTAATGGTTTGAATCGCAAGGTCGAGTAGGCAGCATTTTTGTAATTTTTGGTTGATTGGTATTAATTGGATAAAGGATCTCTATATTTAAAAACCTAAGGGACTAGTATTGCGAATGCATTGCGGTTTTGATCTCAAGATGGTAGATGACCATGTTATGGAATGGTTGGTAAGTTTGGGTATATAATAGTTATTACAAATGTCTTTGTTGGATATAACTTTTTAGATAGTGTTATTGTATGAGCAATCTGTAGAGCAGTATGTGAACATAAAAGAATACCTTATACTGGGCAGGTAAGTTTAGCACCGATTCATTAGTTAGGTATTGCTGTTATAATAAGCTATGTGAAAGCATTAATTGTGTATATAACAGAAATTGGGCAATGTGTATACTATGTAAAGTGCTCTGTATTATTAACAAAAAAAAAAAAAACAGGAAGGGGAAAAACACACTTATGTGAAGATTAAAAAAATCTAATCTAATTCCTGTAAATAGTCCGTTGCAGTTTTATTTATTGCTTTAATTCCTCCACCTCCTGCTCTTTGTATACTCCTCCTTGTTCGCCCTCCCTGTTCATTGTAATTTCTGCCTTTAAAGTTACATTGTAAACCGGTATGATGTATGCATACTAATACCGGTATATAAAAGTTTTTAAATAAAAATAAAAAAAAATAATTAAAAAATTATCCATATTAAAATTAATGAGCATTGCCTGCTATAATCAATTTAAAACAAGTGGATATTGCCTAGTATATTACAGTATATTTGTATTCTAACAGATAATTCTAGGACACAACCTAATACAAGATCAAAATGTGGACAAAATATATATTACACTGTACAAACAGGTAAATAACAGTCAGGTACCAAAGTCAAATATTCATTAATATGACTGCATCAATCATTAGTGTGCATGTACAAAACCACATTACATGTCAATAACTCAATATATCATATGAAGCACAAGATATGCACAAACATATTAGCATTCCTATACACAAAAACATGACAATCTATGGTATGTGATGACCTAAGTTGGTAGATAACAAGGCCCTTGTTTCGCCAGTAAAGGCTTCCTCAGGGGGAACCCTGGCACAATAGACACCATACAGAATCTATTTCATATGTTGCACTTAACTATCTCTGAACTGTGGCAGGACCTGTTTACTAATGTGTTGAACATGTTGTCACTGCCTGGGAGAGATGGCTAGGAAATCTAAAAAGTGTTTTAAGTAACAGACCCAACTATTGCTACGACAAAAATCTCTGAACAATGAATTGTATAGAAAAGCATTGCTTGGGATGATTTCTTGAAAATTCGCACTGAGAAGTGAGCGCTAGTCACCAACACCAAACTGAAAAACCGCTGCCTGTGGAGAACGTGTTATCATCCTAAAGGCTGTGCCAAACGTTGTCTTAATCTAGATGCTGTGATAGAAATAAGCCAATGAGATGATGTCGCGCCCACTCAGTGTGGAGGCAGAGCATCAGATATCGATATACTCAGCAAAGTTTTTTACCACATAATCAGGCTCATAACAGTGTCACAACTGCAGGCTTCCTCCTGCTACCGGATTGCATGCAAAAATCAAAACGAGCATATAAATTCACAAATAAAATCCAACACCATCTCCAATTACCCTGCCATCTTGTCTTTTAACTAATTCTCAATTTATTTACCACTACCACTCTCTATATCTGTTCCAAACATGCCTAGAATCTGTTAAAGTTCAGGCCTCCACCATCTCCACTGGTAGGCAACGTCAGGACTCGTCATCTTCCTCTAAGACTTTTACAAGACCAACACTAATTCCAGCACCCATGTCTTCCACAATGGTTTATTACCAAGTTTTCTAATAATTCACATAATTAAAAGCCAAAACTGGTGAAGTCATTGTCCAAAACATCTAGCCTCCCCATGCTTTTTGAATTTTTAGTTTTAACCATGGTCAGTCCATGCAGTTTATCCAAATGCCTTCTTGGAAATTCACTGCAGGCATACCACTGCTGACAGGGTGATAACCACTAGGGATGTGAATCGTTTTTTAACGATTTAAAACAATCGTCAGATATATTTTAATTGTCAAAAATTGTTAGAGCTGCGATACAATAACAATTCCCCCGATTTATCGTCAAAAATCGTAAATCGGGGGAGGGGGGAGGGCGGGAAAACCGGCACACTAAAACAACCCTAAAACCCACCCCGACCCTTTAAAACAAATCCCCCACCCTCCCGAACCCCCCCAAAATGTTTTAAATTACCTGGGGTCCAGTGGGGGGGGTCCCGGCACGATCTCCCGCTCTCGGGCCACAGCTGCATTAATAAAAACAGCGCCGGTGGCCCTTTGCCCTTACCATATGACAGGGCAAAGGTAGCACCGGCGCCATTTTGGTTCCTGTCACCCGACGTCACGAGTGCAGGAGATCGCTCCCGGACCCCCGCTAGACCCCCAGGGACTTTTGGCCAGCTTGGGGGGGGGGCCTTCTGACCCCCACAAGACTTGCCAAAAGTCCAGCGGGGGTCCGGGACTTGCGCCGTATTGCCAATATTCAAAATGGCGCCGGCGCTACTTTTGCCCTGTCATATGGTAAGGGCAAAGGGCCATCGGCGCCATTTCTATTAACGCAGCCATGGCCCGAGAGCGGGAGATCGCGGGAGATCGCGCCGGGACCCCCCCACTGGACCCCAGGTAATTTAAAACATTTTGGGGGGTTTGGGAGGGTGGGGGATTTGTTTTAAAGGGTCGGGGTGGGTTTTAGGGTTGTTTTGGTGTGCCGGTTTTCCCGCCCTCCCCCGATTTACGATTTTTTACGATTTAAAAAAAACAAAAAACATGACGATCATATTTCCCTCCCCCCCAGCCAAAATCGATCGTTAAGACGATCGATCACACGATTCACATCCCTAATAACCACCACTCCATGCAGTCTTAGGCTACGCTCATGTATTTTATTTATTTGAACAATGTTTCTATACCGTTGTACAGAAACAAGTTTCTAACACTACGGTGTACATAATAACTAAAACCAAATAAAAACATAACAATAAACAGAATAAAATTACATAAACCATCATAATAAAAATAAATAAGACTAGAGAAAGTTACATCCATTACTAAAAAATAAGTAAGAAAAATAAAACAGAAAGATAAGTAGGGACTCGTCAACCTCTCAGTCAGTGCCATCTGGATTAACCTTAAACGCCTGCTGGAAATACCATGTTTTTAACTCTTTCTTGAATTTTTTCAAGTCCAGTTGTAATCTTAGATTTTGCAGTAGGGTGTTCCAGAGTTTAGGACCTGCGATTGAGATGGCTCAGTCTCTCACCTCACTTAAGTGGGCGGATTTCACTGTGGGGACTGTAAGAAGACCTTTGTTCGCAGATCTCAATTCTCTTTGGGACACATGAAGCCTGATTGTGGAATTCAACCAGTCAGTTCTTTCACCAAATAAAATGTTATGAATGATACATAGCAATTTATGTAATGGCAATTACTGTGCCATTAGATCATGCTTTCTCTGTCCCTTTGCTTTATGCAAGTAAGGATCTTTATTGTTTATCCCATGTTTTAGAAGTCCATTATCATTTTACTTTCCACCACCTGTTCCAGAAGGGCATTCTAGGTATCCACCACCTTTTTTGTGAAAAAATCTTTCCTGACATTGTTCCTGAGTCTACCCTCTTGGAGTTTCATATCATCACAACTCCTAGTTCTACAAATCACGTTCCATTTAAAATATCTATGAGTGCATTATTAATACCTCTCAAATATTTAAATGTGTCTACATATCTTTTGTGTCTCTTCTCTCCTCTAGTGTATACATATTTAGGTCTTTAAGTCTCATCTCATATGGCTTTTGGTGCAGACTCTGCGCCATTTTAGTTGCCTATCTTTATCCATTGAGAGACACAGCCTCTAGAACTAAGTACTACTCAATAGTGCAAAATTGGCCATGTTGAAATAGCAACAAAGTTTTACTACAAAAGAAAGAATGCTAAATATTAAGAGTTAACTTTTTATAGAACCAACAATAAGACCATATTGGTTCCTAGCTGTGCCTAAATGCCCAAGCAAAGAATCCAAAAGTGGACCACTCACCAATATTGATGTATTTACTATGGAGGTAGAGGGTGCCAAACCCCGATGAACAGCCTGGCATTACGACTCAGCCCTGAAGCGTAGTCCCAGTGCCGAGGCCCTGTCCTGAATACTGATCATGGCACTGAAGCCTGGCTCTGAGACCTGGTACCAGCACTGAGTCCTTGGCTGGAAGATATAGCCTGGTGCCAAGGCCTAGCCTAGAGGCCTGGTCCTGCTGCTGAAGCCCGGCCTCAAGGCCTGGTCCAACACCAATGCCCAGTCATGAGACCTAGTACAATTACCAAGCCTTGAGGCTTAGAATCAGGCCTGATATCTTCTTCTGTTTGGGATCTTCAAAAAATGATGTCATCTACTTGGAGGATGGTACCAAACTGACAACACTGTAGCACCTTCTTCTGGAGTAGGTGGCACTATTTTGACGTATGATCACTGAAATGAATCGCCATGGATAAAAAATGGCACTGTCTACTCCAGCAGAAGAATCTGAAGTGACATTACTCGCGCACCATTCTCCAAGCAAATGTTATCACTTTTTGAAGATCCCAGACATAAGATGTTGGGATGAATGGCCTAGGCCTCCTGGCCATGCCTAGGCCTCAGCAACAGGATTAGAGCCTCAGGACTGGGCCCTGTGCTGGCCCAAGTCCTTAGTAATAGGACCATGCTTCAGGGCTGAGTCTCAGTCCTGGTATCCAGCCTAAGCCTTGGAAGCAGGACCAGGTACAAGGCCTGGCCCCAGCACCTGGCCTTAGTTCTTGGTCCTGGGAGCAAGTTTCAGGGCTAGGCCCTAGCACCAGACATAGACTTCAGTGATGACTCTAGGCCTTGGCACTGGGACCAGGCCTCAGATTTGGCTCCAGCACCACGACTTTGCGCTGCACCCAACACTGAGACCTGATCCTGACAAAGCCTTGGGTTTATTTTTTTTCTTTGTTTAAATATGAAAAATATGAAAATACCCTGTCACATGGTAAGGGCAAAGGGCCATCGGCGCCATTTTGATTAGTGGCAGCCGACGGCCCGGGAGCAGGAGATCGCTCCCGGGACCCCCACTGGACCACCAGGTACCTGTAAAATGTTTTTGTGGGGGGTCGGGAGGGTGGGGGAGCAAAGGGATTAGTTTTAAAGGGTTGGGGTGGGTTTAGGGGTTATTTTTGTGTGCCGTTTTTCTCGCCCTCCCCCAAAACAATAAGAGAACCCCCCACGATCAATATCGTGGGGTTTTCCTATTGTTTTGGGGGAGCCCCTGATTTCTGACGATTTTGAAAATATCGACTATATATTAGTTTTTGGGTACTTGCCAGGTTCTTATGGTCTGGATTGGCCACTGTTGGAAGCAGGATGCTGGGCTTTATGGACCCTTGGTCTGATCCAGTATGGTATGTTATGTTCTTATTCCCCTACAGTTTTATATTACCTGTGAAGGGTAGCGGATGTGTGAGGACTTTGTTCTGTGGCATATTTGATGCAGTCTTGAGAGCAAACCCACAAGGCCTACGCCAGCAGTAGCTGAGCTGCCCTGTATTGGGACAGACTTGGTTTCACCAATACCAGCCACCTCCTCCGCAGGTTGAGCCCTTGAGTTCTGGTGGTCAGCAGGGCTTAGGTGAGTCCCTAGGGTGGTGAAATAAACTAAAGTCCAGGGTCAGGCCTGGCAACAGACTAATGGAGTCAGAGATAGGCCTAGGTTGTAGCAGGCAGATAACAGGTGTGATCAAGCCAAGGCAAGGGGTTAGGTCTAGGTGGCAGGCAATTATAGTTAGGTCCATGTTCTGGAGGGGTAGACAGCCTTGCCAGGAAAAGATGGCAGGTTTCAACAATAAGACATGAAAAATATCATTAATTCATAAAGATAACAGTAGTTTAAGTTTGTAAACCAGTTGTCATTCAAAAGGGAATGGACCCACGAATCGGGGTGCAAATTTCAGAGATGGCATTCTCAAGCATAGATTTTTTTGTACTGAGCAAAACCAGGCTTCCCAGTAAAGTTGAGGTGCCAGACGATGTTTCTTGTCTGCGTGTTTCTTAAAACATTCCACCACCTATTCTAAGAGTTTGTGTATCTTCTGCCACAGTTCCATGAGCTCCTGTCCCACCAGGTTAGCTGCTGGGCAAGAGTCAGGGATCGGAACAGGTCTTGGTGTATGGGGATGGAGCCCATGTTATATAATCGGGCGTAGATTTGTTCGCGCCGGGTTGAGCGAACAAATCTACGCCCGCGCGCATGTTATAAAATCTGGCCCATATTGTGCTTCATGTGATATATTGACATGCAATGTAGTTTTGTACACGCATACTAATGAATGAGGCACTCCTATGTAATGAATGTTTGACTTTGATACCTGACTGCTATTTAACTATTTGTATTGTGTAATATATTTTTTGCCCACATTTTGAAGTTGAATTAAATTGCTTCCTATAGTTATTTGTTAGAATACAAATATGCTGTAACACACGAGACAATATGCAAGTGTTTTAAATTGATTATAGCAGGCAGTGCTCATTTATTTTAATATGGATAATTTATTAATAAAATTAGTTTTTATTATCTTCACATTAGTGCCTTTTTCCCTTCCTAGGTTTTTTTGGAAATATGTATGTACACATTTATTTATTTATTTGTTTTTTGATTTAGATGTATCTGGATATCAAGGAATTCTATTTGAGTATGGAAGTTAACTGAGTATAGATCTCCTAGGTCTCACCGTGTGGTTACCACTACCAGTATGTCTTCATCAATGGATCGGTTACAGCAGATGCGCTATTCAAACCGTGTATACTGCAGCAGGACTCTGGAAGAGAATACAGAAGAGAGTGTATACCACATCCCCCTGAAGAAGCCATAATAGCAAAAGAAGTGGGCCCATTGTCTGGCTGACAGACATTAAATTTGACTAATATTTTGTGAAGTATCTGTGGTGTGAGATAATTAAGTTGTGGAGTTTTTGGTGAAATATTTGTGAGTTAATTCTGTGGATAGTGGATAGTGAGTGTATGTATGTATGTAGGGTGTGATGAAATGAGAATAAAATATTTTTCATGTGGTATGCATGTTTAAAAACTTGTATTTTATAAAATATGGGCAAAATGGTGTGATCTTTAAGATGCTATTTTGTATGTAAATTTTTGGTGTATCTCTTGTGTCCTATATAAAAGTATGAAATGTGTTTAAAAAATAAAATGGAAACATTTTGAGAAATATTATATATTCACATTTTGATTCCTTTTTGTGATTATATTCATAATCATGTTTGTACACATCCATTTGATTCCTCTCAGAAACTTTGTTATAAAAAAAGGAGAGACCACTGTCTCATTATTTAATATATAGACCGATCTTAATCCATAACTAAGGTCTGCTCAAAAGTACTATTTGATATTTGGGATTTATTCTCTTGTTAATCCATGGTAATGTACAGTTAATTGGTACTTTTCCAGCCAGCTTTACTCAACACAGACATATAAAAAATTGTTAAGGAGCATAAAATTATAAAAAAGTTTAAAAAATAAAAAGGAAGCAGTAAACAGGCAGTTTGCTAAGAGAGGATCTGTACCCTTACCTCAGCCTCCATCTTCTAACACTGCTCTAAGGTGTTTTGTAGCCTCTGCAGAGGATATGCTAGACTGTCTGCTTGTACTAGAAGCAGAAAAATCTCAAGTCCTGACTTGCAGGTTTGTAAAACAGAAAGGCAAAGGTCAGGAACATACCATTGCCCATGCTTTCACCAGGAGTACCTAAAACATATGGGTCATTTTCATACGTTTTGCACATTAGCATAGAAGCAATTCTCCCTGCCTGTAGTACATGAGAGATGGGTTTTTCATTCTCCAGTGGGGAAGTGCAAACCTTTGGATAAGTAAGTGGCCTATTAGGGAAGAGTACTGGGCAAGAGGGATGTGCATTCATTTCTAATGAATGCCAAAAATGCAGTGAATAAACCCATTTTTGGTTTGTTCGGAATGGAACGAACCAAAAATAGCTTTCTACAAAAGCACCTCAAAATTTTCAAATGTTTTCCTATTTGTGGCATTTTTCAACAACAGCAAAAAAAAAAAAAAAAAAGGCATCTGTCAACTCTAACTCGGCCAAAAAGCTAACCAGCCTGCCAGGAACCAGGCCCCAATCCAGGGCCAAGTCCAGATCTGGGCTCAGTATCAGAGCCGGATCCCCTCTCTCACCCCCACCCCCCCCCCACCATTTAAAAGTGCTGGAGTCAGGGAGACCCTACCTAGCCCCCACTTACCCCCTTCCTGGACACTGGTTCTAAAAGGGCAGGAACAATGTCCAGTCATTTCTGCACAGATCCTAGAACTGATGCGACTTTAGTGCCTTCCTCCAGTGCTGCCAGTGCCATTTTGGTGAACGGCCATAGAAAGCCCTCTAACTTTTTAAATGCGGAGGGATCAGGGCAGAATTTTGGCTTGGGAAAGTCCAACCAGAGCTGCTGTAGACCTGTTTTTTATCACTTCATTTTTTTATGTCTTTTGGGGAATTTCTTTCTTGTTTAATGGGCTTTTTTTTGGTTTGGCAAACAAACCAAAGTGAATACAAAAAAAACAAACAAACATTAATCGAACCAAATAAAAATGAATAAAACCTCACAAAATGAAAAATGAAGCAAACCAAAAATGTTGGTGCTGCATATCCCTACTGGGCTAAGAGCCAGAACATCAGGGTTCAACTCGTCCTTTTCTTACTGGCTTTCTTTCTGGCCTTTGGCAAGTTACTTTATCCCAAATTCCCTCAGGTCCCCACATAATATTATAAGCTCAGTTGGGGAGGGACTTATTGTATCCGTATGTCATTTGTTATACAGCACCCTGGTATAGAACATGATATAAGTGCCAAAAATAGAAAAAGAAAATTAAAAAAGAAGGGATATATATATTGCTCAGCAGCATTAGTAGAGAGGAGCATGAGTTCATTCTGCTCTACTTGACACTATAAGTATATAATGAAAAACTACACGTTCAAAAACCTTCCTCTGCCTGCCATTATGTAAGGTAGATTGTCCTGCTGATAGAAGCCAGGCCTTCATTTTTAAATATGATCTGTTTTAAAGCATATCCTAGGTTATTGCAACCCCATAACACCAGTGACTGGTTCATTCATCATCATTGTCATTTCTAGATCATTATGACCAATGACCATAATATTACTGAACCCTGCGAACTCTCCTATTGAAACTGCATGCAGAACCCATGGACTTTATTTTAAAATGCACCCATGAATTAAAAGTAAAACATGACAACACAATAATGACTTGTTAAAAAAAATAAATCACAAACTAGACCCAACCAGAGACTGCTGCACCAAGCACTACAGCCTAAGCCATGCCTCCAGCCATGACTGTTTTTTTTTTAAATGTCTTTTTGTGCGTGTGTGTGTGTGTTTGTCATGGAGTCAATAATCAAACTGCCTGTGATGGTGCAAACTCCACACTTACTGTTTACCCTCAAGGTTTGTACCAATACTACCTGGTTAGTTTTGCTTTGATTATTGCCCTTGGAAAATGTACCCACAGAGATTTGTGCCTGCATTTTCTGTGGGTGCTTTTTCTCGCCAAAACAGAACACATAGTCTTGAAAATCCAACCTAAATGAACCTGTAGCCATACCTCCAAACAATGCATGAGGATAATTTTCAAAGAGCCAATTACCATGGGCAAAATATGGTTGTATCCAGAGAAATGGTGTGAAAATTGCCCTCCATGAGTTTAGTTTGTAAGTCAAAGAGGTTGGCATTGGGAAAGCAGGAAGACCACAGCTAAAGTAGTGTCACTAAGGAGAGACAGCGTAGGAGATTGCCTTCCAGCTAGTGTTGATTCCTGAGAGTCATTCAATCAAGTCATCTGAGGCCGGGGTCATATAAAATGAAGGAACAAATCAGGGATACAAAAAAAAACCTGGAAATATGTATTCCATGGAGTATACAAATTTTCCAAAGGCGTTCTTTACCTTGAGCACTAATTTCCAAAATGTGTTTGCTTATGTCCAGGTCATTTTTCAGCTTATGCCCATAACTCTCAGAGTTAGACAAGAAGATTCAAACTTAGGCATGTAACACAAAGGGATCTACTATCAACTCGTAACACGTGACAATGCATGTTATTTGTCACAACTCCCATTTGCAACAAGGGTTATTGACTAATAACATCACAGGTTGAAAAACAGATCCCAAAGTGTATAATTTGAAATGTAGACAAGTATGTACATACAGATGAAAAACATAGATAGAAAAAAGATCAGGCACATCAGGTGCTGCACAGAATGGGGTGGATTTCAAAAGGGTTACATGCGTAAATTACGCGCATAACCGTGAGTACCCGCTCCTGCACGCGCCGCGCCCTGGGGCTTGTCCGGCGACGGACAAGCCCCAGGGCGCGCGTATGTCTTGGGGCTTGATAAAAGGGGCGGGGAGAGGGCAGGCTGGGGTGGTCCAGGGGATGGGCAGGGGTGGGACCGAGGCCTCCGGCACAGTGGCTGTGCCGGGGGATCGCATGCCGGCACTCGGCCGGCGTGCGTGACCTACGCCTACCCAGAGGCAGGCGCAACTTTAAAAACAAAGGTCGGAAGGGGGGTAGGTAGGGCTGGGGGGGGGGGGGTGGAAAGAAAGTTCCCTCCGAGGCCGCTCCGATTTCGGAGCGTCCGCGGAGGGAACAAGGAAAGCCATCGGGGCTCCCCTAGGGCTCGGCACACGCAAGGTGCACAAGTGTGCACTGTCTTGCGCGCGCCGACCCTGGATTTTATAACATGCG
This sequence comes from Rhinatrema bivittatum, assembly GCF_901001135.1. Classification (NCBI taxonomy): domain Eukaryota; kingdom Metazoa; phylum Chordata; class Amphibia; order Gymnophiona; family Rhinatrematidae; genus Rhinatrema; species Rhinatrema bivittatum. The sequence goes on along the minus strand of NC_042616.1, from coordinate 201,324,972 downwards.
CGTGATTGCGCGCGCATGTTAGAAAATCAGGCATACCTCTTAAAATCCGGCCCTATATTTTCTGTAAAAAAAAATCTAAAAATCATTACCCTTTACCTTCTGCTTTAGAGGAAGTTTTACATCCCCATAATAAATGCTCCTAAGACATTCTGACTTCCATAGGAGAAAGCTAAATTATATCTTTCTGAAAATGACATGTTTCCTTCCAAGTCAGGCAGGTACTTTTATCTATCCAGCATTTCTAGTTAAGGAGAAGAACAGAAAATTATTCTGTTTCACATACTTGTAGAGGCCACTTACAAAAGTAACAAAGAGAAACAAAATGACTAGGCCAATGAAAACGTACCGTTAAAGAGAGAAACCAACCATCAACACCAGTAATGTACATGCATGGCCTTTTCCTCATCTTTAGAGAGGGCTGCATCAGCAAGACGGATGAGTATCCAAAAAAAGTACTCCAAAAAGAAAAAGCAGATTAAGAAACGAGCGGAGTGGCAGCTACAATTTGGAAACATAAAAGGCTACAAAAAGGTTTGCTTCCTAGCAGAGCAAAATGTACTAAGAAACAACTTTGCAAGCCTTTTTGTGTTTGTGCAAGCTCTCTCACCCATGGCATTATAAAGGGAAAAGAAAAAAAAGGAACACATCGAGCTTGGCATCACTTAGTGTGACAGCCACTCTCTCCTCCTCCCCGTCTAAAATTATTTTGAGGCCGTATTGGTTTGCGATGATGAAAATAGATTACTGTACGCTTAGCAAATACGCAAGGCTCGCAGCGAAAATATCTCTCATTCGACGGGGCCTTTACAAACCTGGGGCTTTCTTTTTAAAGAAATCGCCTTCTACCAGGATTGCACAAGCAGCTTCTAGAACAGCGGTTCCCAACCCTGTCCTGAGGGGGGTTTCAGGCTATTATCCACAATGAATATGCATGAGAGAAAAGTTTCACCAGACATCAGCAAACACATTTGTACACTGTGCATGCAGATTTTCTCTCATGCATATTCATTGTGGATATCCTGAAAACCTGACTGGCTGGGGGGGGGGGGGGGGTCCCCAGGACAGAGTTGGGAACCACTGCTCTAAAACTATGTAAAATACCAGGGAAAGGCAACCAGGCACCTTTTTGAAAAGTGAACATCAGGTGGGAGGAGGCAGGCTGTATGAAAAAGGCAAGTGGAGCCTTGCAGAACAGAAAGCCAGTGTCATGATGGGAAACAAAAAAAAAGAAGTTTCATTTCAATTTCAGTAGAACAAAAGTAAGGGGATTTATTTAACCCTTTATACACAGTTCTGACCTTTCACTAAGAAAGAGGTATGAGAACATCCTGCACATATATCATGCTGTTCCTATGAAATTAATTTGCAGAATACTTTTGTAACAATGGGAGAAAGAAACCAAAATAAGGCGTACTAGTGAACTACTAGATCAAACCTGCTCAACTCCTCATTACTATGTTGGAATTTGTTTCATTCCCTTATAATTTTAATCATTCTATGTATTGCTTTAGCAACAAATGTAAACTTGTCATGCCAATAAAGTTATGAGAATCTGAACCAAAGTCAAGCACAAGTGAGACAAAATAAGAAAGGCTGAAGTCCAGAACTTGCTCCTAAGCTACTGACAAAGCTGTTCTTCAATTTCTCAGTGCATCCGACACTCACAATGTACTGAGCCCATCTCCAAATAACTAGAAAATGCCAACACTCTAGCAAACAGCTCTAGCAGCCACTATCCTCAAACGTTTTCTCTTTCCTAGACGTTTAACTCGTATTTTCAATCAGCAACAAATCTGTGGCTGACCATAGGTGTCTAAAGCAAAATAATGTATCTATAAGTAAGAGAAAGATTTCAGCTTAAGAAATAATCCTGAAAAAATAGCCTGATGGAATCAAGGTGCCTTTCTACCAGCCTCTCAGTCTAAGAAAAGTAATCATATACTGTAAATATAGGTCTATTCATGTTTACATATCTAAACAGAAGAACAGCTGGCTCTGAGCAGCAGCAGCAGACTGATAACCTTGCACTTCAGAGAGGCAGCAATCATCAACAACTCTGTCCTATTAGGAGCAAAGTGAGTACTGTGATCCAAGAAGACAGAATTAAAAAGTACTCCTACTGCACTGGTTCTCATTAAAGCAAGCCCCTTTGTAACATATCACGGTTGTAACTAGCTGAAGTCAGGTTGCCCTGCTAAATACTTGTAAACTACAGCAGTCAAATTCTGCCATACCAAACCTGTTTTCTACCCCAAACTAAAATGTGTTGGCTCCCAGTCTGTCACAGAGGCAGGCAGGCAATCCTCTGTGGTGTGATTTTAGCTGTAGACCTAAATACCATTTAGAGAAAACCCCGAGGAACTGATCCGAAAGCAATAATTATAACAGGAAACATAAGGAATGCAAAACAAAGCCAAATACTTAAAAAAAAGGGTTTCTAAAACTGACAGGTTAAATGTGAGCAGCAATTTCCCCATACGACAGAGAAGATTTAAATGCCCAAGAGCCTCTTACCTGAGCTGAGCATGCTGTGCATTCTCTGCTGAGCCAAGAGCTGTTCACGTCCAGAAACCCCATCTGAGGAAAAACACGATTCGCTCTCATAAATTGTCTGCAGCATATTCCAATCAGTCTGTACTTCAGCTACATAAAAGATTCATCACTGCACTGTACGGGAGTGTGAGGAGCTACCCCCTCCCCCCTAGTCCTTCCTCCTCCACAGGGGGGTGGCGAGAGATAATGCACTTTGGCAAATATTAGTTCTCTTCAGGAACTATACACTAATAAATAAATATTGTGTACATATTACAAGAGCAGCTACTTCACGCAGGCGTGGCTGCTAGCAGAACCTGGGTTTGATGCACACAAAAAAAAAAAAAAAAAAAGAGAGGGAGCGAGAGAGAGAGGAACCCTTTAAAATGCACTGTCCTTCAATTTCTGTATTAAGTTTTCTACAAGCAAGAAGAGGTAGAAGAGGAAAGAATGTGCTTCAGGCTCGTTTAAAAACAAAAATCTCCTAAAAATGTAATAATCCAAACAAATAGCCAATGGAAGCTCTGCTCTAGTTTTTTAAACTCTAGAGGTTTAAATTGACTTCAGTTTCGACAAGTAGTGTCTTTCTCTGTGTCCTGCCTTCTCTTTTTCCTCTGTGATAGTGTCTGTGTGAGTCTCTCTCTCTCTCTCTCTCTCTCTCTCTCTCTCTCTGTAAACTTGGCTAAAGCTAGTGATAACTCATTTGCATATGAATCAACAACAGTGTGGCCCACAGGCAACATAAATAGAACAATGGCCGGCCCAAGCCAAAAATAGGTCAAGCATGGCTGAGTGATTGGAGCCTGCATTAATGCATTTAAAAATACCACAGCAAACACAGCTGTCCAGTGCCTGTCTTTCAAACCACAGTTCTGTAACGTGACTTCTCAAATTAACCCATTGTCAGCCATGAATATTTGAATGTGTCTAAGTGCACATACATGCAGGTTACACACACACACACATTCAGTATGTCTATTATAGCTCTATTATTCTAGAGATGATATGGTGTCAGTATTTTCACCCCTTAAAGGAGGAAGTCCCAGTCATCAATCAACATTAATACCTATTACCAGACTAAGGATTCTCATTTACTGAATTTGAGAGGCAGCTACAGTCTGTGGCTGCTGCTGAGGAATTTTTTTTTTTTTTATTAGAATTGTCAAGGTTGGTGCTCTTGGCATTCTTCTTTGTGTCTGACTATGCTCTGGTAGGTCAAATTCATTGTTTTATATTTTGCATGTACTGATGTAATTGTAACTCTCTTAGAGCATTTAGCAGTACATGCAAGAAAGAAATGTAATCAAATAAATAAATTATCACGGTGATGACTGGCCTAGTTGGAGGAGGGGTGGGGAGAGTGGGAGGGAATGGGGCGGGGGAACTCTGGTTAACTGCAAGTGAAGGCTCACAGTGCCATATCCCCAGAAGGCGTCAATTCTGATTGAGTAGAGACTGTCAATTTTATATGTCTCTACAGTACTACATACAACTGGTATATGCTATGCAAATCATGATACTACTTCTACTACTAATAATAGTAATGATTGAGCTTGAGGCAAAAGAAGGAAGAAACTACTGGATAAAAAAAACCCAAACAATATGCTAAGCAGATGCACACACACTTTAAAATATATTTGCACTGGCATGTATAAAATGCATATATTGAGAATATGAACATATACAGAATACACACACATGCACCCACAAACTCCAGAATATTTATTTTTGTGTACTTCTCAAACCTTCTCAAGTGAAATGAGAAGGGCACTAATGATGACTGCGGAGCAAGGACTTGCAAAAAATGTGTTTTGTTTAATTAGTTTCTTTTCTGTAGTGTGCATTTTGGTTTTAAAAAAAAAGGAGGACAAGAAGCGAAGATGCATATTTTGTCTAAAAGAAGTGGAGGCTTTTGCTCCTAATGTGGTTTCTGCCTCGCCCACTCGCAGCAGTCCTGCTGTTCTATTTTTGCTGCCAGTGTGTCTCTGGTCTACACTGTCATTGGCTGCAGCACTGGGAGCTTGCTGACTTCTGGTTTCAGTTCAGGACCTAAAAATTGAAGCAGTGGCTGTAGGTGAGGACCAAGCTGGCTACAGATATGTGCTTGTTAGGTAGAAACTGCTGTTCTTGTATCTTCACTATGTTTTGTCCCGTACCATTGTATTTGATGCAATATACCCAGATCCCATTCATAATAAAGTAATCAAGACAATCTTAATTATGTACCCTTCTATGTAGGACCAGCTATTCCTCTACAATATCGTTCTGTATATTAGAATGAAACCGATGGGAAAAGGCAGTATCCAAGCTGGATGATAATGAAAGGTAGTATAAGAATGAGAGCCAAACAGACCATGGTGTAGGAGGTAAACGGTAGGATCCCTACAGTGGGGTTGGGCCTGCTGAAAGGCCTAGTCAGACCCATTTTGGCCTGATACGATACTGGTATAAGTGAGAGATATCATCAATCAGTAGGGATGTGAACGCAAACAATTTTTTGGTTTGTTTTGTTCATTAATTGTGCCTTTTTTAGCTCAGTTTTTCAGTTCATTTTGGTTGTTTATGCATGTAAAAGCTTTTTTATGTGCTCAAAATTAAATCTTATGCATGTAAGTTGTACTTTGCAAAAAAATCATATTTTATGCATGCAGAAAATGTATGCACATAAACACATGAAATAAATGAAACCAAAGGTATGTCTCTATCCATCAGCCATCAGACAAGCACTGTTCCTGCAACTTTATATTTTATAACCACTTGTGCATATCATGTGTTGTTTACCTCATTAAGATGTTCACTGGTGGGATGTAAACTGCTTCAGATTTGATCTAGTTAAAATGGATTTTTTTCTTATGTGAAGCTAATGGTGACTATGTCAAAAAACTAGTATTCTATGTCCATTGCAGGAGATATGGAGGTTCCACAGAAGTACTTTCAATCTCAGACTACATCTGAAAAAGTCAATTTGGAGTACTCTCCTAATGACTTGTTCCAGAAGTGTGACAGGAGACACAATTGGCCATTCTCTATAACATTATATATAAATATAAAAGTCTTTTTCATCCTAAATTCAAGATTTCTGTCTTAGAGGCTGATGTATTAAAGTGTGGCTAGCTCTGCAGTAAAGTCTATGCAAAATTGTGCTTTTCCATGTCTCATTGCATTTGAGAAGCCATTCGCAAATTAGTACATCAGTCTCTTAATAAGTATTCTTATTTACTCACTGATTCCTGTGAATCTGAAGCATAGCAAATAAAAAGAAGGCAGATCAGCATAACATAGTAAATAATGGCAAACAAAAGACCAGTCTGCACAGTTGAGATTCTTCTACTTGGAGAAGATGAGCATATAAATTCACATATAAAACCCAACAACAACTCCAAATACTCAGCCATCTTGCCTTTTAACTCATTCTCAATTATTTTACCACTACCACTTTCTATATCTCTTCCAAACATGCCCAGAATCTGGTCTCTATCATCTCCACTGGTAGGCAATGTCAGGACTTCGTATCTTTCCTCTAAGACTTTTACAAGACCAATCCTAATTTCAACACCTAGGTTTTCCAACATGGTTTATTACCAAGTTTTCGAATAATCCACACAGTCAACTGCCAGAACTAGTAAAGGCATATTCCAAAATCTAGTGTCCGCATGCTTTTTGAATTTTTGGTTTTAACCATGATCAATCCATGCAGTTTATCCCAGTGCCATCATGGAAGCTCAGTGCAGTGCAGGCATACGACTGCTGTTAGGGTGATAACCACCACTCCATGCAGATTACTCTTAGGCTACCCTCATGACTTACTGTACCATTAGGTCATAATTTCTCTGTCTCTTTGATTTCTGCAAGTAAGGATCTTCAGTGTTTATCCCATAACGTTTTGAAGTCCATTAACATTTTAGCTTCTACGACCTGTTCCAGAAGGGCATTCTAGGTATCTACCACCTTTTTTGTGAAAAAATCTTTCCTGATATTGTTCCTAAGTCTATCCTCTTGGAGTTCTACAAATCAATTTCCATTGAAAAAAATATACTTTAAGGTCATTATTAATACCTCTTAAATATTTAAATGTCTCTACAAATCTTGTGTGTCTCTTCTCTCCGCTAGCATATATATATATTTAGGTCCTTGAGTCTCATCATATACGGCAGACCTTGCACCATTTTGGTTGCCTATCTTTATCCATTCAGAGATGCAGCCTCCAGAATTAAATACAACTCAATAGTGCAAAACTGAACATGATTAAAAAGAAACAAATGTTTTCTACAAAAGAAACTGCTAAATATTAAAAGAATAAACTTTTTACAGAACTAATAATAAGAGCACATTGGTTCCCAGCTGTGCTCAAATGCCCAGAAAAAGAACCCAATGGTGGAATACTCACCAACCATGATGTATTTACAATGGAGGTAGAGGGTGTCAAACCCTGAGGAATAGTCTGGCATTAAGACCCAACCCTGAAACCTGGTCCTAGTGTTGAGGCCATGCCCTGAGTCTTGGCCACGGCACTGAGACTTTGCCCTGAGGCCTGGTCTCAGCCCTAAGACTTGATACTAGCATTGAGACCTTGACTGGAGGTATGGCCTGATGCTAAGGCCTGGCCTGGAGGCCTGATCCCACTGCTGAGGCCTAGCCCAACATCAAGGCCCAGCCCTGAGGCTGGTAAAATCAACAAGGTCTAGTCCAAGCCTGGAAGCTTAAAATCAGACCTTCTGATATCTTCTTCTGCTTGGGATCTTCAAAAAATGATGCAATCAACTTGGCGGATGGTGACAAACTGACATCACTGCAACACCTTCCTTTGGAGCAGGTGGCACCATTTTGATGAATGATCATTGAAATGTATGAATCAAAATGGCACTTCTACTCCAGAAGTGATGTTACTCGAGCGCATCCTTCAGGCAGATGGTGTCATTTTTTTTTAAGATCCCAGACATAAGATGTCAGGAGGACTGGTCTATGCCTCTGGGCCATGCCTAGGCTTCAGCAACAGGATCCAACCCTCAGGACTGGGCCAAGGCCTCGGCAAAAGGGCCTTGCTTCAGGGCTGAGTCTTAGTCCTGGTACCTGGCCTAGGCCTTGGCAGCAGGACCAGGACTCAGCACCTGGCTCCAGCACTGGGCTGGGAGCAAGTTTCAGGGCTAGGCCCTAAGACCAGACAGACTTCAGTGATGAGGCTAGGCATTGTTATTGGGACCAGGCCTCAGTGCTAGCCCCAGTGCCAGGCCTTGGAGCTGGGCCCAACACTGAGACCTGGTCCTTCCAGAGTCTTGGGTTTATTTTTTTGTTTGCTTAAATATGACAATCATGAAAATACCCCACAGTTTTGAGTATTTTATTAGGAGGCTATTTTAGGTTCATTCCATTCAGCACAAAACAAAAAAGTCTTTATTCATTGAATATTTTGCATTCTTTAAAAATATATGTACATCCCTATTAGATGTTGCAAATTAAATTCACGATAAAAGAAACAGGGCTGACTCAACATACTACATAATGGGATGTTTAAAATATTCACTGCTGGAGCAAGATTGCAGCTATTTATTGACTACATTCAGATCGCTCTTCATAATCCTCTACAGTTTTACCTGTGAAGTGTAGCGGAGGCTTGAGCAATGTGTGATATGGCATAACTGACACAGTCTTGTGAATGAACCCACAAGGCCTATGCCAGCAGCAGATTGTCGTCCCTGAAGTGGGACAGACTGAGCTTCACCTATACCAGCCACTTCCCCCACAGATTGAGCCCTTGGGTGCTGTTGGTCGTAAGGACTTAGGCAGGTGTCTAGGGTGGTAAAACAAATTAAAGTCCAAAGGCACACCAGAGTCAGGACAGGCAGCAGACTAATGGGGTCAGAGACAGGCCTAGGTTGTGACAGACGGCGAACAGGTGTGGTCAGGTCCAGGCAAGGGGTCAGGTCCAGGTGGCAGGCAATTGTAGTCAGGTCCAAGATCTGGAAGGGTAGTCAGCCTGGCCTGGCAGGTTTCAACAATAAGACATGAAAAACATCATTAATTCATAAAGATACCAGTAGTTTTAGTTTGTAAGCCACAGGGCCCAGTTGTCATTCAATAGGGAATGGACCCATGAATTGTGGTGTGAACTGCAAAGATGACCTTCTCAAGCATAATTATTTTTTCTACTGAGCCCAACCAGGCTTCCCAAGCAAATTTGATGCACCAGGTGATTTTTTTTTTTGTCTGCATGTTTCTTAAAATGCTCCACCGCCTGTTCTAAGAGTTTGTGTGTCTTCTGCTACAGTTTCATGAGTTCCATACCTGCCAAGTTAGCTGCTGGGCAAGAATCAGGGATCAGAACAGTTCTGGGTATGTGGGGATGGCACCCAAATATGATGTAGAAGAGTGATACTTCTGTGGAATTATTTACATGGTTATTACGAGTGAATGTGATCCAAAGGAGAAGGGAGGCCCAGTTATCCTGCCTTTGGTTCATGTAGGCTTGTAGGAAGGCCTTGAGACTCTGATTTACTGGTTGTCCATTGCTCTGGGGATGGTAAGCTGAGGTGAAATCCAATGTAATTCAAACTTCTTGCATAATCCCTTCAAGTAGCGGGCTGTGAACTAAACTCCCCGGTCTGAGAGGATGTGAAGAGGGTGCACGTGCAGATGGAAGATGTGTTGGATAAAGAGTTCAGCCTGTTCAGATGCAGGTGGGAACCCCTGAAGGGGTATGAAATGCGTCATTTTAGAAAATCGATCCATTACCACCCATATGGTGGCGTTGCAATCATAGAGGGGATTGTCAATCAGTGGCCAAACAGGTCCAGGGTTTCTTGGCAGCTAGCAGCAGCTGTAACAACCAAAAGATCATGCTTGCACACTTTTATTCATGGCATATGCAGGGCAGGACTCAATTTAACACTTCACGTTGATCTTCATCTGTAACCACCAGTTGTACTGGTTGATTAATTTCATGGTTCAGATGATACCTGGGTGACCCACCAAGCGGGAGTCATGCCCCACTAAACAATCTTCTCTCAAAGGTACTGTGGAAGCACAGTCTTTCCAGGGAGAACTGTGAATGTGGCAGCAACCACAATCTTTGCAGAGTGAATTATATGCCATGGAGATTACAGAGAACCCTCAGTATCAAAGGAGCATGAGAGGATATCTGCTGATGAGTTTTTCTTGGCGGGACGGTATCATAACTAGAAGTTAAACCAATTAAAAAACAATGAAAGGGGTGTTTCCAAGATGGCACCGAGAGCTAGATGCTCTTGAGAACTGAACTTGGTTTCTCCTAAAATATTTTCAAAAATAAGAGTTATGTCTATGAAAAGGAAGGGCAAAGTGAGGGTATATCCCTCCGAACCTTTGCCCATACCAATCTGGAGATAATCAAATTTATGTCTACACCTGGTAACATACCAGCAACTGAGGATCCTGATGTGCAAGATGCCTTGGGAGAGACACCTTTGCCAGCAGAGGAGGCTTCGCTGAGCCCCGAACTAAGGAGGCCGCCAGCACAGAGGGAAAGTGGGGGAAGCACCGCTGAGGGACCGGGAAGTGAGGTCACTTCCGCTCTTGGATACGGAGCAGAAGGCCAAACATCGGAAGAGACACCGCTTCAGCAGAAACCCCTGAAGGCATTACAATTTGAGGATACTGCAGCAATCCTGGTGGAGAACGGAGGTGATTTGACAACTTTAACCACGTATCCCCTTGTGGAAGTGAACGCGAGTGATCCCGGGAACCGGGTAGCAGCAGGTATTGATGGGGGAGCTGGAAGCGGAGACGTCAAGGGGCCCCCCATTTGTCCTTCTGTGGTGACCTTGGACTGCTTGTGGGATATGATGGTTGATTTTACCATGGAAATGAGGAATTTAAATTGAAAGTTTGACCAAACTACTTTAAAAAAAACAACGAGAGATGGGAGAAACCCAGAGTAAAGTAGAAAATGTATTGGACAGAGTTGTGGAATTAGAGAAAAGAGATAAAAAAAACAGAAGAGTTTAAGGCTGTTGTAGCAAAAGTTAGAGAGATGCTTGCAAGAAGGTTGGAACATCTTGAAAATAATGCAAAAAATCTGAATTTACATTTCCTAAATTTCTCAAGAGTTCTGGGAGAAATTCCTTTCATTACTCTGAAAAGATTTCTTTGAGAAGGACTGGGATTTTTAAGTGATAATATGCCAGCTATTAATACATGTTATTTTCTGCTGAAGTCTAGGAATCCAAATAGACAAACCAATATGCAATTTCAAGAGAACTTAACACATTTCTTGGAAAATTCAGATCTAGAAATTCTAGATAGGGGCACGTTGTTGGTATCCGTAATCTCAACACATGCTATTAATAAAATAATGAAAGTTTATTTTAGAAAATACCCAGTTAAATTTCTTGATAATGTTATAAACATTTTTTCCAGATATGGCTTTAATAACTCAAGCCAGAAGAAAGAGTTTCTTAGTTTTTTGTCAAGAAGTGCTTACAATGGGTTTCTCTCCTTCTTATTACGGTTTCCATGTAAGCACCTATTAAGAAAGGGAGATGAATGTTATATTTTTCTTGTTCCTGATGATTTAAGAAACTTTATAGATTCAAAGAAACCCAGTACCTCAACCCCTATGCAGTCATTATAGAGATATACTAGATACTCTATGCTCATGCCACCTTTATTTCCTAATTAAAAATGTTAACATTTTAAAAATACTCCTACTTTCAGCCCCCCCTATTTAGAACCATTGAAAGTAAAAGATATGGTAAGAATATTGGAAATCTTTTTTTTTTCTGGTTAAAATTGAGAATATTATAATGTGTCTTATTATAAGATATAGAAAATATTTTCTTTTCATCATACTGATGAATGATATTGTGAATGTACCTGAGTTATTCTGTTACAAACATTGGTTTATTTTGTAAAGTAAAAATTGAATAAATAAAGAATTTTAAAAAACCCAAAAAACAATGACAATGAGCTTGCTGGGGATTCAGTCTCTGTGCATGTAGTAGATGTTCTAGCTATTTGAGATCCATATATATAGTTATTGGGTGCTTGGTTCCTTCCAGCAAGTGTTGCCATACTTCTAAAGTGAATTTGACTGCTAGTAGCTCACCAATAGTATAATTCTTCTCTGCTGGAGAGAACCTTTTAGTAGGAACAGGTCATGAGATTACCATGCTGGTTATGCTGTAGGTAGACAATGCCAACCCCATGGGTAGACACATCTACCCACAGGATGAATGGCTTGGGTCGATCTGGGTAATGTATGCTGTGGTGTTTACAAGCCCCCATCACAGACATGAAAGCAGTGAAGAAGCAGTGAAACACTTTTAGACATGTCACACATGAAGTCATTATTCTTGTTCTCCTAAGTTTTTGCTATTTGATCATAAATAGTTTTGTAAGTACTAACAAAATTACAGTTTCAGCCTTGTATTTGTTTTTCCAGACAAAAAGACTTCTATAAGTTAGATAAAAGCTGCAGAATTATAAGGCTATAGAACATTTTTGAACAGATGCGAGGCCAGTTGACATTCCATGTAAGATTAGAGCATTTTTGAACAGAAACAAAGCCAGTTGACATTCCATCTCATTGAGAGTCATAGATAACCTCATCTACGTATGAGATGAGAATAATTAGCATAGAAGTCAAGAACAAATTTCCATATGTTCATTCATATTACTTGTTTATAATAGAAAACCAATTATAGAAATGTTGGCAAATATGTAATCTAGCATAGGGGTGGATGAAACAAATGTAGAAATCTTATATATAGTCTTGCTATCAGTTAAATTACTTGAGAAAGATTGTTATATTGATGCTTTGCATAGCATCAGCATAACACAATCACAGACAGTGAAATTCTAAGAGAAATTAGGGAAGCTAACCAAACTGGTAGTGCAGTAATAATGGGAATTTTCAATTACCTGTATAGAAGCACGTGGTAATATTGGGGTAATTTTCAATTACCCCAATATTGACCGGGTAAGTGAAACATCAGGGCATGCTAGAAAAATAATGATCTGGATGGAATAAATGACAGTTTTATAGAGCAATTGGTTCAGGAACCAATGAGAGAGGGGACAATTTTAGATCTAATTCTCAGTGTAGTGCAGGATTTGGTGGGGCCATTTGGCAATAGTGATCATAATATGGGGGACAGTAAGTAAATCCATGGCTCTAGTACTAAACTTTCAAAAGGGAAACTTTGATAAAATGTGAAAAATTGTTAGAAAAAAACTGAAAGGTGCAGCTACAAAGGTAAAAAGTGTGCAACAGGCATGGACATTGTTAAATAGTACCATCCTAGAAGTATAATCCAGATGTATTCCACACATTAAGAAAGGTGGAAGGAAGGCAAAACAATTACCAGCATCTTTAAAGGGTGATGTTAAAGAGGCTATTTTAGCCAAAAGATCTTCATACAAAAACTGGAAGAAGGATCCATCAGAAGAAAATAGGATAATGCATAAGCATTGGCAAGTTAAAAGTAAGACATTGATAAGCTAGGCCACAGAGGCAAAAACTCACAATAAAAACTTTTTAAAATCTATCCAAAGCAGAAAGCCTTCGAGGGAGTTGGTTGGACTGTTGGATGATCATGGGGTTAAAGGGACATTTAGAGATGATAAGGCCATCATGGAAAGATTAAACAATTTCTTTGCTTTGGTGTTCACTGAAGAGGATGTTGGAGAGATACCTGTTCCAGAGAAGGTTTTCATAGGTGATGATTCAGATCAACTGAACCAAATCACGGTGAACCTAGAAGATGTGGAAGGCCTGATTGACAAACGAAATAGTAAATCACCTGTACTGGATGGTATATACCCCAGGGTTCTGAAAGAATGAAAAAATGAAAATTCAGACCTATTTCAATTAATTTGTAGACTATCTTTAAATTCATCTGATGTATCTGAAGAATGGAAATGGCCAATATATACCCTGTATTTAAAAAGTGATCCAAGGGGGTGATCTGTGAAACTGTAGACTGGTGAGTCTAATTTCAGTGCCGGGAAAAAATGTGGAAACTGCTTTAAAGAATAAAAATCACAAAACATTTAGATAGACATGGTTTGATGGGACACAGCCATTATGGATTTACCCAAGGAAAGTCTTGCCTCACAAATCTCCTATATTTTTTAAGGGGTGAATAAACATGTGGACAAAGGTGAACAGGTAAATGTGGTATACTTGGATTTTCAGAAGGTGTTTGACAAAGTACCTCATGAGAGGCTTCTAAGAAAACTAAAATGTCATGGGATAGGAGGTGATGTCCTTTTGTGGATTGCAAGCTGGTTAAAAGACAGGAAATAGAGAGAAGGATTAAATGGTTAGGGGCAGATTTTCAAAGGCTACACGCGTAACATATACGCTTAACCTGAGAAAATCTGCCCCTGCGCGCGCCGAGCCTATTTTGTATAGGCTCAGCGGCGTGCGCAAGCCCCGGGATGCGAGTATGTCCCGGGGCTTCGAAAAAGGGGAGGGAAGGGGTCATAGCTGGGGCATGGTGGCGGTCTGGGGTAGTCCGGGAGCATGGCCGAGTGCTCCGGCACAGCGGCAGGCGTAACTCAACGAAATAAAGTAGGGCTGGGGGGTGGTTTAGGGAGGGAAATGTGGTGGGGACCAAATAAAAAGCTCCTTCCAAGGCCGCTCCAATTTCGGAGCGGCCTTGGAGGGAACGGGGAAAGCCATCATGCCTCCCCTAGGGCTTGGCGCGTGGAAGGTGCACAAGTGTGCACCCCCTTGCGTGTGCTGACCCCGGATTTTTTAACATGCGCTCGGCAGGTGGCACACACAAATGTACCCCGAGCGTGCATCTTTTAAAACCGGCCCCTCTGTTTTCACAGTAGAAAAAGGTAAACAGTGGAGTGCCTCAGGGATCTGTCTTGGACCGGTGCTTTTTAATATATTTATAAATGATCTGGAAAGGGGTACTATGAGTGAAGTGATCAAATTTGTGGATGACTCAAAATTATGTAGAGTAGTTAAATCTCAGGCAGATTGTGATGAATTGAAGGAGGATCTTGCAAGACTGGACGACTGGGCTTCCAAATGGCAGATGAAATTTAACATGGACAAGTGCAAAGTGATGCATATAGGGAAAAATAACCCTTGTTGTAGTTACACAATGTTAGGTTCTATTGTAGGAGTTACCATCCAGGAAAGAGATCTAGGCGGCATAGTGGATAATACATTGAAATTGTTGGCTCAATGTGCTGTGGCTATCAAACAAGCAAACAGAATATTAGGAATTATTAGGAACGGAATGGCAAATAAAATGGAGGATGACATAATGCCTCTGTATAGCTCCATGGTGAAACCGCTCCTTGAATACTGTGTGCATTTCTGGTAACCACATCTCAAAAAGGATTTAGTTGCACTGGAGAAAGTGCAGAGAAGGGCGACCAAAATGATAAGGGGAATGGAACAGCTGCCCTATGAGGAAAGGCTAAAGAAGTTATGAAGAAGAGATGACTGAGGGGGGATATAAGAAATCTACAAAATAATGAAAGGACATGCACAAGTTAATGTAAATTGGTTATTTACTCTCTCAGATTATAATAGAAGGACCAGGGCACACTCCATGAAGTTAGCAAATAGCTCTTCTACAACAAATTCAAGAAAATTATTTTTCACTCAGCGCATAATTAAGCTCTGGAATTCATTGCCAGAGGATGTGCTTACAGCAGTTAGTGTATCTGGGTTTAAAAAATGTTTGGATAAGTTCCTAGAGGAAAAATTCATAAACTGACTTTACGGCAATTAATAAGCAATAGTAGCTTGTGATTTATCTAATGTCTGAGTACTTGCCAGGTACTTGTGACTTGGATTGGTCACTGTTGGACACAGGATACTGGGCTCAGTGGACCCTTGGTCTGACCCAGTATGGCATAGCTTATGTTCTTATGTTCATGCTGCCTCTCTCTTCAAGGTATACTTTATATTATTTTGTAGTATTTTAGTAAAAGAAGTTTGTTTTTTCTACAGCTGTTGGTTTTAAGCATTCTTATTTCAGTGAACCACAACCATTAGCGACCCATGGAGATGGTGAGTGGAACTGCTTGCTTGGCTGCTGTTTAAGGGATGTGTTCTTTCTCCCTTGCTGGCTTTATCTCTCTCTCTTTCTCCTTGATTTGAGTTTTTGTCTTGCACAGCCACAGCTGGAGAAATCTTTATTAGAATAAATAAAAAATTTATAGTTTAAGATAGTCATAGAGTATAGCTAGGGATATTAGGGTCTTTATCAGTATACCTTATATTATTTTGTAGCATTTTAATAAAAGAACTTTGTTTCTCTATACCTTTTGTTTTTAATCATTCTTATTTCAGTGACATGTAGACACGGATTGAGGGTGATCTCCTCTTGAGACGTTTGAAGGCTTGATAAGGGTCCCTGATCCAGTTCTTGATGTCTGAACTTTTTTTAGTTAGGGCCATGAGTGGGGCTGTTAATAAGTAGTAATCATGGATAAATTGCCTATAGTAATTTGTGAACCCGAGGAAGCACTGCAGCGCTTTAAGGCCCACTGGCCAGGGCCACTCTTGTATGGCTTTTAATTTATCTGGGTTCATACGTAGTCCTTAATGAGAGATAATGTATGGTACACTTCTCTAACTTGATGTAGAGGTGGTGCTCCCGAAGTCTCTGGAGGACCTGATGTCAGTGATCCAATAAGGATTTCGAGAAAACTAGGATATCATTCATGTAAATGACCATATAGGAGTAGAGAAGGTCTCAGAAGATCTCATTCACCATAAATTGGAAGACTGCGGGAGCAATGCACAGTCCACAGGGCATCACTAGGTATTCATAATGTTCATCACAAGCATTAAAGACAATCTTCCATTCTTCGCCCTCCCAGATTCTGATCAGGTTGTATGTCGTCCCCCCCCCCCCCCCCCAAAGGTCCTGCTTGGTAAAAGCTTGCATGCCCTGCAGGAAGTCAAAACATTTGGATATCAAGGGAAAAGGACAGCAATTCTTCTTAGTGCTAGATTTAAGACCATGATAATTAAAGCAGGGACAAAAAAACCTGTCTTTCTTCCCTATGAATAAGAATCCGGCCCCTGCAGAATAAGAAGAAAGGAGAATGAAGCCTCTGTCCAAGTTTTCTTTAATATATTTGGTCATAGACTCTGTCTCCATAGAATGAGTATACTCTCCTTCTGTGTGGAACCTTGACAAGGACCAAGACTAGAGCACAATCGTAGGAGTGATGAGGTGGGAGGACCTCTGCCTGCTGTTTGCTGAAAACATCTGCAAACTTGGGTCCTGTGATGACAGTTCTGGAAGCTCTGAGGTGACTGTCTGTACCATAAGTATGACAGGTGACACTTTGGCAAGGCATTGCTCATGACAGCTAGGACTCCACCTGGCAATTTGCAGCATAGCCCAATTGATGTCAGGTTGGTGTGACACAAGCCATGTGTTGCGAGAGCGCTAGGGAGCGGTCCCAATTCCGAGGAGGTTAGTGTGTCCTTGGGCCACAGTGCAACTGCAGAGGAGATCAGAGGAAGCGCCGAGGCAGGCAAGACATGTCCATGCTTGGGTGGACCGACTAAAGACCAGAAGCCCTGACCTCTGCCGAACCTGCATGCACCAGAAGAGACCCAACAATGCAATGCTGGTCTCTGGGATAGCCCTCCATCCACTCAATAGCTCTTTTGTACCTGCCGCCTAGAAATGGCAGATGCGACAGGATGGACAGAGGTTGAGGATAGACAATGGAACTGGAACTTGGAACAAGACAAGGATACTTGGAGACTTGGACATGACAAGGATACTTGGAACTTGGATGAGACGAGGATACTTGGAGACGTAGGTGGGCACTGCCCCTCAGGCCATCCTTATACAGCCCCCTGTGGGCTGGTCACGGACCACCCTGTTCCACTGTACACCCTACACAACCTGAAGAGGTTGGTCACGGACCACGTGGAGAGTGGGACATGCGCAGGACTGAGACTCAGAACGAAGGAGGAATATGGGCAGCACTCAAAGAAGAATCCAGCCAGAAGAGGACTCCAGTCACTGGAAACAGACACTGGATCAGAAACGGATTTACTCCCAGGAAGGTCGGCTGGAGGTGAGGTCCGGCGGGCAAAGTGAGGCTAGGACCCAGAGCTAGGAACTAGCGGATACATCAGGATCAGGACTGGAACATAGGACATCAAGATCAGGTCTCAGAACTTGGAACTCGGAACTTCATGATCATGAAGCATGGAACATCAGGTACTTCTGGACCAGGGACATCAGGACTAGGAGCATCCGGAGACTGGAGCATCTGAAGACAGGAACATCTTGAAGACAGGACAGACGAGGACGCAGGAACCAATGAGAGACCAGGACATGGAACAAAGATGAAGATGAAGGATTAGGAACCACAGATAAAGACAAGGGAATTCCCACAAAGAACAGAGTGCCTTGAAGAAGTGAGGAAGGATCACAGATGTCTCCTGGATGAAGAGCTGGAACAGCAGAGAATCCAGGAGCAGGCAGCTCCTTGCGAAGGCAAATGGAGGACTGGCGAAGGGCCCTTAAATAGGGCAGAAGTGGAGATGCCCTAATGACATTAACAATCAGGGCCACGGCGCCTTCCCCACTGTGGCCCTTTAAATAAACAGAAGAGGCGTGGCCGTGTGCTTAGAAGGGCAGGACCCTGGAGAGCGGCATCCATGCCACGAAGAGAGAGCAGGCTGGAGTGGCACCAGGCTGCAAGGTAGGCCAGAGGCATCAGCAGCTCCGACTGCACAGGAGAGGAAGATGATGTCGGCGGCCTCCGGGTCGCGAAGGCAGGACTACGGCGGCCCTGCCAGCGCAGGGAAGACATCGTGGCCTCTGGGCTGCATGGAAGCAACACACTCCTCTACTTAGCTGTGAAACTACCTTAGATTTCCTTGATTAAACACAGGCTCTGGAAGCCAAGGAAGCTGTGCCAGTTCTTCCATTAGGTGAACCAGGTAAAACCTTTCGGGTGCCACCTATCCACTTTTAAGGCATAACACCACAAGAGAGAAGATAATGGATGCTAAGTAGATGTGTATGGTGGAGACAGAGATTAAGCTGGGTAGATGTGGGAGCTGTGGACAGAGGATTCTGGGCAAATGGAGAGAGAGAGAGAGAGAGAGTGTGTGTGTGTGTGTGTGTGTGTGTGTGTGTGTGTGTGTTGGGTGGAGAAATGGATTCTAGTCAGGTAGTGAGAGGAGAAAGAGGATGATGTTGATGTGCTGAGCAGGGAGTGAAGGGAAGAAATAGGAGGATGATGGAGGGAGAAGAAGAAAGGAGAAATGCTGGACAGGGGCATAAAGAAATGAGATTCTGGACACTGTGGACCTTCTTGAGGTCCACAGTGTAAAGGAAGTAAAGGAAGGGGACTGTGGGATTTGGTAGAGGGCAAGATTAGAGTGAGAGGTGGATCCAGTGTGGGGAATGCTGTGCTAGAGTTGTACCCAAAAGACATGTGTGTAAGGGGGAGGATATGAGATTGAAGGATCACCTAGGGCACCTAATACCTTGCACCAGCCCTGGGAGGATGAGAACCCTTCACCTGCTAAATTAATTGTTAACTTTGTTTTAGACCAGATAGAGATTGGGTACTTTGTTTTTTTTTTATGTATCAAGAGGCCTCTTTCTGAATGCAAAAATTATGGTATTTCCAAATATAGCCATCTCTATATCCAAAAATGAATAATAATTTTATTGTTAGGGCTTAGAGTTGTGCAATTGGAAGGCCTTTTTTGGCTTTTCTTTCTCAGTAAATGCTTTAGTAAATGTGATGGTGGGGTTGCATTCTCACTAAACTTTTCCCTATTGAATTCTTTTGGGATTTTTTATTTTTGGTATCCTCTCCCATAGTTAGTCCTTCCCCTGGTTTGGATTGGGTCTGGTTCTTTATATCACTGGTTCTCAACCCTGTCCTCAGGACATACCTAACCACTCAGGTTTCCAGAACATCTGCAATGAATATGCATGAGACAGATTTGCACACAATAGAAACAGTAAATGAAAATCTACCTGTATATTCATTATGGATATCTTGAAAACCCGACTGACTAGGTATGTCCCAAGAACTGGGTTGAGAACCATTGCTTTATAGAATGGGTGAGCAGTAAGCTCTCGAGGAGAAGCTCTTGAAAAGAGGCTTAAAGGAGAAGCCTCTGTTGAGAAGTTTGAAAATATTTCTGATGGGTCTCATGGTTTGTGAAGTGGAGAAGTGTTTTTGGTAGGTTTCACAGCTCACCGAGTGAGGAGACGTGAAAAGAATTCAAGAAGCTGAGTTTGTGAATTTTTGTGATTTTGACCTTGTATAGCAAGGGTGAAACCAATACACCCTTGCTATACAAGCTGATTTTTTCAGTTACCTCAACCCCCAACCAGTAGGGCAGAGATTACTGGATGAGAAGGAGTTTTGTATCCTATTTTGAAGCACGGAGAATTTTTGTTTTCCATTTTTATCCCTTGTTTATGATTGCCCCACCCTTCAAAGAGAGGATATCTTGGACATTGATTCAGATCAGAAGAGAAGAGTTAAGAGGAGGTGCACCATGGACAGAGAAAATGCAGCTTTTATATTAATGATCTTCTTTGTCTTGGCATGGATTTTGTTTTTTATGTTAGAGTAAGCCTGTTGTTGTTGAACACTACTACTGGACTGTGGCTATGTTCTTTCAAGGTGCCCTCAACACCGTAAGATCCTTCATTCTGTTATTATTTTCTGAACTGTGAATGAGAGAGTATCTGAAATGTAATCCTGAATTCCCACTACAGCACTGTGGGCCCTGGAGGTTTAGATCTTCCTCCTCGCCAGTGGAGCCCCAGCATCCAGGGTTTAAAAATCTGACTGTAGGAAAGAAAAAGAGGAGCGGTGCTGTGAAAGAAAGAGACCTCAGGCATTACTGTAGCCCTTGCATTAGTGGAGCTCAAACCAAGAGCAGGATACATAAATATTTGTCAGTTACATATATATTCAACAAAGCTTCTCAGTTGGTCACTTTTTTGAGTTCCGAGGTTGTCCTGCAGCTATCTGCCACTTCATTGTCTGCTTTTGCTGTTGTCATCTAATATCTGGTCCCTGTAAATATTGTGTTGCAGGTCTATCTCACAGGGGTACTGGCCCTTTACCAGGACTATTAATGCATAGTTACATTATTTCTGGAATTGTATATGTGTCCATCCACTTATTCTGTGGACTAGTTGCATTGATTAAGATAATTTGTTTATTATTATTTCATTGTGCATTTAATAATTTTGTTTTCAATGTTGTTGTGTCAAAGAAGTGTTTTGTGGAATTATATGTAAAAATATAATCAATATAAAATAAAAAGAAATATTCACTGCTTTTTGGAAGTTTATATAGCCTCAAAGAGAAGTATTCTTCATAAACACCTGTAATATTTTTATCAGTTGATATGAGAGTGTGGATATTCTCAAAACACAGCTTTCCACCTTAAATACCTCTCCTCTAAACTGAAGGTCTCTTTGAAGTTAGGTTACCAGATGGTTTCAGGTTACCAGGGACAGTCTGAGTCAGCACTGGATTTATCCATTATATCTATACACCTCCACTCCTGCTTTTCCTAGACAAAATAAAACAAGTCCATGAATGCAACAGGGACACAATCAGGACTGGCTCAGTGTTCCCAATGAACTGGAGACATCTGATGATAACTTTACTCTATAGGAAGGTTATATGTTGAGCATCATACTAACTACAATGAGAATAGCAACCAATAAATTCCACAGATGTATTCCAGCCGTCCGCGGCTGCGCCCCCCTACCTCTTCTTCTGACCAGGCCAGCGGCAGCGTCGGGGCCGACTGCCCTGCGCCAAGCTCGGCACCCCCACGCGGCGGCGCGGGCCTTCGGGCTGGCCGCCGGGATCGGAGCTGTCCCTGCTCCTCCCTCATGGCCGCTGCTGCTCTCCTCCGCAGCCCAGATCCAAGATGGCCGCCGCCATCCTTAGGAGCAAGGCCGCGCCTCTACACTAGATTTAAAGGGACCTCGTCCCTTTAATTGCCTTCAGCTGATTCCTATCCACAAGGCCCGAGGAAGTATAAAAGGAGACTTCCTCTGACCATTCCTTGACTTGGCAACGTCTCCTGTGAGAGTTGTTTGAGTCTGCTTGTTTCGGTGAGTTCCAGCTCCTTGATTCCTTGTTCCAGTTCGTCTTGGTTTCCCTGGTATTGACTTCAGATTGGCTAGAGGTGATTCCTGGTATTGACTTCAGATCGGCTAGCGGTGATTCCTGGTATTTACTTCGGACTGGCAAGTGGTGATCCCTCGGTGTGTGACCTCAGACTGGTAAGTGGCAATCCTCTGGTACTCGACCTTGGACTTCCTCCTGACCATCATCTCCAAGGGCCCACCTGAGTCCCAGTGGCCCGGGTCCCTACAGGCTTCCAGGGGTGAAGCTCCAGTCAGCCCTTGCACCATATGATTGCTCCTTGACCTCTCAAAGGTCCACCTAAGTCCCAGCGGTCCGGGTCCCTACGGGCTCCTCCTGGGGGGACCGCGGACCTCCAGTGGCGAAGACACACCCCTGCTCCTCGGCGTCACGAATCTTCGTCCGCTTCCATAGTCACGCCTGTCTACAGTGCCGAGGGTCCACTGGTCACATCTTCAGTTGCTGCCTCGCCACTCGCCGGGAGAACCTACGGATCTTCCTCCAAGGTATACCATCCTCCCATCGGCCCAAGGGTTCACAAGCCTGAGCATAATACCAGCAACAGTTTAAGGTGTTTAACTCAAATATTTTGGTCACTGATAAGATGAGAGTTTTAGAGAGCTCAATGTAAAAAGGACCACTGTAAAACTGAACACTGAAATTCAGCGCAAAGTTTTATAACCTGCATGGTAAAAAAAAAACCAACAACAAAGTAACTCCCAATACAGTAGACAAATTGTATGCTATTGCTAACACAGGAGTTAAAGAGTACGCAGACATGAGATAAAACGGATGCTCAGTCTTTGCATAGGCTGACTGCATATTTTAACTCAGGCGGGAAAAAGGAGTCTCTTGGACTCCTAATTTATAAACATAAAAACTACCACAAATCATGTTTTGCATGCATAAATTTTGACTACATGACCAGGCACTGAAATTCCTGCTTGTGCCCATAGACTAATGCTAGTGCTGGAAACTTTATGCCACCACTGACCAGCTCTAAGAAAACTTGAGATAAGCTAGAACATTGCTCTGCACTACATGGGAGGGGGCTAATAGCTATTGCCTTCATTAGCATGGGATACAAAATCCTAATGTAAGAGTCCAAAAATAAGATGCATTGCTTCTCCCTTTGACTTTAATGGAAACAATTGAAACAATATAACAAAATAAATCAATGGACTAGAGAACTGAAACAAAATGAATGAACAATGGCAACCAAGCCAAAATAACAAACTGTACTGATATTTTCTTTTCTGATGTTCACTGGTCTTTTTTTTTTTTTTTTTACTACAAATGCATAGACTTAAGAATGAAGCTCTATTTAATTAATGTTCTTAGTTTCCTTGGTTTCAACAAATGTTAGTCAACAATAGTCCACAACATATCACACTCCCTCTCAATTCTTCCTCACAATTTTCAGAGGCTGACTCTTCAACTGGGATCTTTATCAAGCAGTAATTTAAAAGTAACTGCAGAAGAGCAACAGAGAATGAGAGATACTTGAAGGTTCTTGATAATTAGTTTGGCATTTTGCAACAGCTAAGTTAAATTAATTAAAAGGGAACCATTTTTAACTTTCTAGGTCCATTTTTATGGAAAGTGGAGTCATTTTCCATTCCACCCTCATGGAAAAATTAAATGTTGCTATAAGTAGAAGGCTTTGCAGTTAGGTAGGATAAGTCTCACTGTCTACAGAAGTGGAAATAAAAGTCCCTGATTTCCATTTTAAGTCTCTAACACAATTTGATCATTTTTAAAACCCTTCTTTATAAAGGGTATTATTTAAAAAGTAATACAATAGAGGAAGGACACTTATCACATCAATATATAAGAGCTTGAAACTGTTATGATGCATTGCAAGTGAAGATATCACTGCACAGCTGAAAAAAGCACACAGGAGTGTCTGGCTCTGAACCAACCAGCAATGGGGATCCTAATGCAGCAATTGAAACTAAGCATCTGGGAAATGGATGACTGTGCAGTAGGTACCTGCTGAGAAAGAAAATAGTCTGTAAAACTGAGCTGTACTGTCATATTGCAGATTCTTTACACTTTTGCCAATGACAGGATTGACTGCTTTCTTTTACAATGAAACAATATCTCTCAAGCAGAGTTACATCCTTGCTTTTCTGGTATGCAGTGGGTTTACCATTACCATTTATTAATGAGACCCATATTCAAAATGGCACTTAGCTAGATAAGTGCTAGATATCTTGCTACGTGGTAACTCTGAATATCTGCCTAGCTTCAGCGGGTGCCACTCAACTGGATAAGTCACTTATCCGGCTAAGTGTTTAGCCAGACAAGTCAGGGGTGGGGAATAGGCATAATGGGAAGGAGTTGAGTTAGACGAATAAGTTACCTGCTAACTACAATATTCAGACTTAGCCGGTTAATTTAGCTGGCTAACTCTGGTCAGGCCACAGGGCTGATCTCAAGTTAACTTTAACATAGCTGGGTATATTGAGCAGTGCTGCTGCACTACTGAATTTACAGTACTAGTACAGTACATTTATTTGGCTATCTAGCAGAGTCACAGAGTAGCTGAATATGGACCTTAATATTGCTAGGGAAAACTGCCCAGCATTGCTCAGTTGTTGGTTTACAACTGATTTCAATTCTAAAATCAAACAAAAATGAAAAAGATTAATATTGTTTTATTTTATTAACTAATTAACAGAAAGCATGTAGAAACTAAGAAAACCTCTTTGTAAACTACATTGATGGTATATTGGACTTCTCTCATTGCCTGACTCTAGAGAGCACAACATAGCAATTGTTATAAAAGAAGAAGATTAAAAAGCACCAGTTCTAGTACAGATTCCTAAGGCACTCCACTATATACTATCCTCCACTGATAAAACTGACCATTTTGTCCTACTCTCTGTTTCCTGTCTTTTAACCAGTTCACAATCCACAACAGTGGAGTAGCCATGGGTGGTACTGATTGGACTATGGCCTACCCACTATGGGCTCAGGCCCATTCAATTAGGATGGCCTGACACCTGAAGAAAAAACATGAAGCATGACCACCATGGTTCCCATCATGCAGCAGTCAAAGTGGGAGAAGGCCACTATGGGACTTCATCCTGCTATGGCAGAAGAAGAAGAAGGCCACCGTGGATCCCATCCCATGGCGACCAAAGTAGAGGGCCACTACAGACCTCATCCCATGGCAACCAAAGAAGGACAGGGCCACCAATGACTCCATCCTGCAATGGCTGTATGGGCCTGAAGCATGGCCACCATGGTTCCCTTCCTGCAGTGGACAAAGAAGGAGTGGGATGTCATGGGACCAAATCCTATGGTGGCCAAAGAAGGGGGTCTGGTGGTGACTGAAGAAGAGGTCTTGTGTGTGTGTGTGTGTGTGTGTGTGTGTGTGTATGTGAATGGAAGACCATCTGTGTGTGTGTATGTATGTGTGTGGGAGGGGGAACCTGAGAGCGTGAGAGTCTATCTGTGTGTGTATGGCGGGAGCCTGAAAGAGTGAGAGCATGAGTGGGGGGAGGGGGGGAGAACTTGAGAGAGTGAAAGCCTGTGTGTGGGAGCCTGAGAGGGTGAAAGCATATGTGTGTGAGTGTGTAAGTGTGTGTGTGTGAACCTGAGAGAATAAAAGCCTGTGTGTGTGTGCATGACAGCCTGTGTGTGCATGTGTGTGTGTGTATGAACCTGAGAAAGAGAGAACCTTTGTGTGAAGGGGAGAGTGAGATCCTGTGTTTGTGTGTGTGTGAATGTGAGACTATATTTGTGTAGGAACCTGAAAGAGTGATAGCCTGTGTGTGTGGGGAGTCTGAGTGAGAGACTTTGTGTGTGCGAGTCTATATATGTATGAGTTAGAGCCTGTGTATTAGTATATGTGTGAGTGGGAGCTTGAAACAGTGAGAACTTGTGTGTGTGTGTGTGTGTGAGCCTGAAATATTTAGAGCTCTTGTGTGTGTAGGGGTTGGAACCTGAAAGCCAGAACATGTATGTGGGGTGGGGAGGAGGAGCCTGAGATAATGAGAACCTGTGTGTTTGTGTCTGTGTATGTGTGAGTGGGAGCCTGTGTGTAATGTGTATGTGTGAGTGGGAGCCTAGATGTGTGTGCAAGATCCTGAGAGAGTGAGAGCCTTTGTGTGTGTGTGTGGGGGGGGAGAGCGAGTGATAGCCTGTGTATGTGTGTGTGTGTGTAAGAGTGGGAGCTTGTGTGTGTGTGTGTAGGAACCTGAAAGATTGAGAGCCTGTATGTGGCGGGGAAGTTGAAAGAGTGAGAGTTTGTGTGTGTTCGAGTGTGTGTATGTGTGAGAAGGAGCCTGTATGTGTAAATACGTGTGAATGGGAACCTATATATTTGTGTGGGGGGGGGGGGGAGGGGAGCCTGATATCATGTGTGTGTATGTGTGTGTGTGTGTGTGGTGTGTCTGCTTGAGAGAGTGACAGCCTGTATATGTGCAGGGGGGGAGGAGCCTGAGAGTGGGAGCCTGTGTGTGTGTGTGTGAGTTTCAAAGAGAGTCTGTGTGTGTATGTGAGCCTAAGAGACAGGGCTTTGCAGACAGAACATATTGTCTTTGCGCAGTGTTCAGAGTGTCACGTGGTGGCCACAGACAGACACAACAGCACAACTGATCGACTGACAGAAGCATTTTATATAGAGAGATTTATTGATTACTATTCTTTTACAGCTTACATGCCAAAGTATCATTCTAATCCTTTAACACAGTTTAATACACAGAGTTTTATTCTTATCTAGCTAAAACAGAATGCTACGGTATATTAGGTACCCAAATGCCTTTTCCAACCTGCCATGTAATCAAAGTAAAATGACAAATGATACTATCTTTTATTTTGAGTTGAAGAGTTTTACTGTTATTTTAGACAGCAAGAAATTCAGAAAATACACTAACAGGGAAGAGATGTTGATGCTTATTATTTTCAGTTTCTGCTTATCAGCTGGGCTGAATGAAAAATAGAGATTACACACTAAATCAAAGGGTTATTTTTTTTAATATACTGTAGGAAGTAATTGAATGATGTCTAATTGGAGATTGGCATAAGGCTATTTTTTAAATGTTGTCTTTTTGAACAAATCTGAAACTGCTTGATTAGAACTGAGTTGTGTATAATTAGTCTGTTCCATTCTGAAGGGGTTGCGTGAGCCTTTTGTTTATATAAGCAAAGGAACTGACGTCTACTTTGACCTTCTACTTCCTAACCAAAAGCGTAAGTTTGTATCATTTGCTGTCGTAACTGGGATGCAATCATCAAGTTGGATGAGAGCTGAAGCGAACAAAATCTGTTACTTTTGAACAATAAAGCACCACTGATAACGTCTGTATAATGTTAAGTGTTTACCAGCTGCGGTAATTTGTTTGCTTGTTTTACAAGAGGCATGGAAGAGCTAATAAAGTGTGATTGTACATAAGCATCTCTCAGCAGTTTAGACCCATAAACAAGAAAGGAGCTATTGTCTTGTCTGAGTATGAATCATATCTAAAAGAACCAAATCAAACAAGCCTGGAGACGCATTCTCTGGGATAATTACACATACACTTGTCACTATCTTATGAAACAAACGAAGTGAAAATATTATCAAATTGTAAAGCTCAGAGAAGGAAAGTTTCCTTCCCCTAGCAAATGCGGATGGATTAAGTTGTAAAACAATGTTTCTCCATTATTACAAACCTAACAGAAACCTCTTAAAAGCAGACATTACCCATCAATAGGGCTATCCTTCAAAACCTGCCTAGATGGGACCTGCAAATTTCTTATTTTGCTACTATAGAATCTTTTTATATAAGAGAAAAGACATTTTATAATACACTGGAGATTTTGGGGAAAAAAAAATAATAATAGCATTTGAAGGAGATGCCAATGGAGGGCATAGTTACCTCAAAGAATTCATATGTTTGTCTAATTGTTATTTTCTTTAATGAAGAGTAATTTTCAAACAGCCAGCCTAAGGGTACATCATGCATGCAAACTTTACAGAGGATTTTCAAAGTAAACCGAGATAATTGGCTATGTATATGCAAACATTACCATGCATAAACTCCTGCTCAAAACAGGATATAACTTGTGCAGGGTAAGGTAAGCACATACTTGTTAAATTAAAAAAAATACGCACATAAACAGCAACTCCATGCTCCCCCTCTCGCTGAACACCTCACCTCAGCGCACGTAATAATATGCACAAAACTAAGATTCACGTGTGTTCTTTCACAATCACTGAGCCCAGGTCAGTTTTAGAACAGCCATAGATGAGCTTCAAAAATTACACCCGGAAGCCGACTTTCTTGGACCAAAGAGCAACCCAAAGTGATTACAGCAATTAAATACAATGAGACAATGCTCTAGTATATAATATAAAGAATACAAAATTTTGGAGTCCACAATCATTGGTGCAAACCATGAGGGCTCTTATCACCTGAGGAGTTTGCACCAGTAATGAAAGTAGAACTACATGGCTAATCTTGCTTTGCTTATTGACCAAGAAAAATTACCCATAAAGATTTGTGCCTACATTTTTCTGGGGACTTTTTCCTGGCCAAAAGAAAATACATAGTTTTGAAAATCCAAAGCTAAATGCATTGTCACTTCTGTGCCCCTCCCCCCCCCCGCCCCCCGATGAGAATGCCTCCTAACAATGCATATAATTTTATCTGCACAGAGGGTGTGCAGTTTTCAATAGCTAACACTAGGCCTAAAATATAGAGGACTTGTCTGTATGTAAATGTAACAAGTTTATAAAATAAAATTAGAAAATTAAAATGTATAACACTAAATGGAAATAGACATTATAGTAATAAATATCTCAGACTTGGTAGAAAGAATATAGGCAATAGAACATGGTAATACCAAGGTACAAAATATATCAAAATAACAGGGCAGATCGAATTGAGGGTAGGGTGGCACCATATGTTAAGAAAAGAATACAGTCAAGTAGGATAACAGTTCAACAGGAAATAAACTGCATTCTGAAATCTGTGGATATAAATCCCATATGAGACAGGGAAGAGTATAACAGTGGAGTATATTACCTGACCAGGATCATGAAACAGACTATGAAATACTAATAGAGTTTACATAGGCTAATAATTTTGGCAACTCAGTAATAATGGGAAATTTCAATTATCCTTATATTGATTGGGGGAACATTTCATCAGGGCATGCAAAGGGAGGTGTCATTTTTAGATGTCAGAAATGACTGCTAGAACTGATGAAGGGGAACTAATTTAGGCTTAGTTCTCAGTAGATTGCATGACCTGGTGCAAGGGATAACAGTGGTGAGGCCACCTAGTGTTAGGGTTTGTGGGTATGTGGGCCCTGGGCCAAGGTGAGAGATGGTACTGCCCACGGGGAGGAGCCCCGTGAGCCTCACCGTTGGGAGGTGAGGTCTCAGCTGCTGGGTGCTTAGAACAACAGGTACTGGAGAGAGAGCAGAGAGAAGTAGAGAGGCACTTCCTGCGGAGCGGGGGACTGTATCAGGAAAGTCACACAGACATAGAGGTGCCACGGGGTCTGTGAAGTGGGGTATACCCAAAGAGGATTCCTCAGTATACAGCAATGGTCCGCAGAGCGGGGTACACTGAAGAGGGTTCCTCAGTAGAGATGATAAGGCCATGGTCCACAGAGCAGGGTACACCCAATGAGGGTGCCTGAGTAGAGATGATACGGCAGTGGTCTGCAGAGCGGGGTACACCGATGAGGGTGCCTCAGTAGAGATGATACAGCAGTGGTCCGCAGAGCGGGGTACACTAATGAGGGTTCCTCAGTAGAGATGATATGGTAATAGTCTACAAGCGGAGTACTCACTGAAGATGTGGCGATGGTTCCAAAGCAGGCAGCGGTCCTAGGCACAAGGCCCTCTGAGGAGCGGATAGCCAGAAACGAGGAAAGGACCTCCGAGGTTCGGGTACCGGGGACGTCTCAGGAGCTAGAACGGGAAGTCCGTAGAGAACGAAGCAGATTCAGCAATGAGGGAACTCATTGCCAAGTCATAAGCAGACAGCAGGTGGCTTAAGAGTCCATGAAGAATGATGTCATCCAGGGGAGGATGCCCCCGAGGTTCCCGTCATGACGTGCTTAAGACTGGCCCGAGAGCGCGCGTCTAAGGCAGTGGTTCTCAACCTTTTTTCTGTCAGGACACACCTGACAGATGGTTCTCACATGCGTGACACACTGAACACATGACCGTCATAGAGCTAAATGTAAAAGTACAGTTTGCATCCACAGGAACCCCCCTGACCCACAATTATGGATGTAAAGGAGAATTATGACATTCCCCGTACAACTCACCTTACAAAAAATATATTCTGGTTCTAGTGTCATCTCAGTAACAGCAACACAAACTCCAACCAACAGGCTCAATAGCCCTACTTATGAAAAGACAGCAGTTTATCACTAATGCATGTCCTCTTGAGAAAATACAACAAATAAGACTGATATAGTAAAATACCTCACTTCAGTCACATACACAGAACCGACCTAACATACTCCCAGGATCCATAGTAATGCACATAAACTAATCCGCACACAGTTACACTTGTATTATGGAATGCACTCAAACAGTAACAACCCTACCTAAAAAAGGCAACACTACAAATATTAAATCAGGCCCTAAACACCAATACACTTCCTATTAGGAAAACAGAACTAGCCAAGCAGCTATAGATCCCAATGCAGAAATAATTGTATAATTATACTAATAAGCAGAATAAATGTTTCACAACAACTATGAACAGAATAATATCCAACAATTAAAAAATCATAAAAATTATTTAAAATTCTCCAAAAACCAATAAAATATTTCAAAACAGCAGACACATCACATAATATTCAGTAATAAAATGGCAGTCAATCAAGAAAAATAAACTTAAGAAGCCACCTTTACTAACCCCCTCCAGCAGCTCTCCTACTCCTCTTCCATGCAGGCCAGTAGCACACACCAGAAGCAATAGTGGCTGAAGCTCTGTACTCATGGTCCTCTTCTTTAGTGCCCACAACCAGTCTCTCACACACACACACACATACCAGTTACACCCCCATGACCAGTTTCTGTCTTTCACACACCAATCATCTCCAGACCAGTCTTTCTCTTACATA
Organism: Rhinatrema bivittatum; assembly: GCF_901001135.1. NCBI lineage: Eukaryota > Metazoa > Chordata > Amphibia > Gymnophiona > Rhinatrematidae > Rhinatrema > Rhinatrema bivittatum. Next base: position 201,294,228 of record NC_042616.1, on the reverse strand, counting down.
CACACCAGTCACCTTCCCGATCAGTCTCTCTCTCTCATGCACACACACACACAGGCTTCCTACTTCCATGTTCTATCTTACATATACAGGCTTCTCACTCCCATGCTGTGTCTCACACACACCCAGGTTTCTTACTCCTATGCTAGCTCTAGCCACATGCACAAGCTTCTCATTCCCATAATCACTTTCTCTCTCTCACACACACACATATATACCAGTCACACTCGCATACCAGTTTCTGTCTCTCACACACCAATCATCTCCTGACCAATCTTTCTCTTACTTACACACACACACACACACACACACCAGTCACCTTCCCGAACAGTCTCTCTCTCTCTCATGCACACACACACACACACACACACACACAGAGGCTATCTTACATATACAGGCTTCTCATTCCCATGCTGTGTCTCACACACACCCATTTCTCACGCCTATGCTAGCTCTCTCCACATGCACAGGCTTCTCATTCCCATAAGCACTTTCTCTCTCACACACACACACACTCTAGTCATCTCCCTGACCAGTCACTTAGATTGTCTCTCCTATACACACACATCACCTCTCTGACCAGTTTCTCTCAATCACACACATGTTCTCTCTCACACACTTTCCAACATTTGATCTTAATCAAATGCTCTCACTTACACACAGGCAATCAGTCACAGTTACACATGCACAATCTCAATCACATATGCATTCTCTCACTTACAAACAGGCTGGCTGGCTGGCTGTCTCTCTCTCATTTCCTCCCCCCCCCCCCCCCCCCCGAGCACAAATGTTAGCTGCAGCAGCCTCCTCCTCTAGCCCCCGCAGGCCAAGAAAGAAGAATCCCATCGGCCACAGGAGGCTAATTCTGCTGTCTCCTGTGCCGATTTCTGGCTGCTTCTGATTTTGCTTCGGGCCCACGCTACTGCTCGGGACCACCGCTGCCGCTGCTACTTTTTCATGCAGCATGGCTCTTTCTTCTTCCCGCACACCCCACTGCACATAACTTCCTGTTCCGGGCCAGGGTGGGGGCAGATGCGGGAAGAAGAAAAGGCCCAGCCGCAGTTGCCACCATCTACTAAAAGTGCTGCTGTTCCCATCCAGGCTTGAATGGGCTGATAGCCCGGGCGGCAACGGCAGCAGTGAAAGATAGCCTGCCTCTTGATCATTGAAGAAAGAGGGGGGAAGAGCAATGGGAGACTGATAGCACGCGACACACCTGCCGCTGCTTGGCGACACACTGGTGTGTCGTGACACACTGTTTGAGAAGCGCTGGTCTAAGGGTCTCCGAGGGTAAGATGGTGTCCTCGCCATCCAGGGAGGCCCGAGAACAGGAGCAGGCAGGCCGGTGATAGCTGGTGGAGGCTGCAAGTCTACCCAGCGGAGTCAGTGCAGTGAGGCAAGAGGTGAGCAACAGCAGTCACAGCCATCTGCAACCGACAGGCATAACACCTAGCAGATCAGAATGTAATCAAATTTGATATAATCACTGAAAGGAGAATACTAAATAAAACTAATGAAGTAGCATTCAACTTCAAAAAGGGAGACTGATAAAATGAGAAAATTAATCAGGAAGAACTAAAAGGGAACATTTGCAAAAGTTAAAAATCTGCATGAGCCAATAAAGATTTTTTAAAATACTATCCTGGAAGCTCAGATAAAATATATTCCATGTGTTCTAAAAAGTCAAAGAAAGATCAAATCATGCTAGCAGTCATTAAATGATGAAGCAAAAAAAACAAAAACAAAAAAACATTAATGAAGACTAAAGGCAACTTTTAAGAAATGCAATGCAAGTCAAAATGAGGAACATTAGAAAGAGCATTGGCACTGCAAGGAAGCTGCAAACGTTAATAAGGCAGGCCAAAAAAGAATTTGGGAAGATGCTCACCACAGAGGCAAAAACGTATAATAATATTTTTCAAGTACATCAAAAGCAAGAAGCCTACAAGAGAGTCAGTTGAAAAACTAGATGACCAGGTAGTAAAAGGGGCAAGCAGAAGACAAAGCCATCACAGACAACTAAATTAATTCTTTGTCTTAGTCTTTACTGATGAGGATTTTATAGGAGATACCAACACAGGAATTATTTTTTGAAGGTAACGAGTCAAAGGAAGGTAAGCAAATCACTGTTGAACTGGATAATGCATTACAACAGATTAATAGACTAAATAGCAACAAATCACTTGGATCTGAAGATAAGAACTCAATCTTGAAATTGAAAATCTGCTTTTGTTAATCTGTAACATATCATTAAAATCTCCCACTGTACTTAAAGAATGGAGGGAAGTCAATGTAACACCAAGTTTTAAAAAAGGCTCCATGGGTAATCTAGGTCTAGGATACAACAGACCAGTAAGCCTGATGTCAATACCAGGCAAAATGGTAGAAACTATAGTAAAGAAGAGATTACTGGGATATAGATAGGCATGGCTTAATAGGTAAAAGACAATATTGATATGATTTCCCCTGCTATGCAGCCTCATTGTACTCTGACCATGATGCCTCCCCATCAGCAGAGGTCTTCTCAGAGCTCCATTCTGTGCTATCCCCATCAGCTCCTCACTGTTCATCAAACTCAGCCTGTGGGCAGCTTCCTAGCCACCAGGAGTCCTCAGTGAACCATGTTTCCAGCTTTATCAAGCTCCTCCTCCTTGCCTGCCCACACCCAAGCCTCAGCCCTACATATTCTAGCCTTACCAAACCCTCCTTTCTTTTGCATCAAGTTGTTCCTTGCTCCTTGATCTAGGCACATTTGCCTTGCAGCCTACCCAGGCCTATTCTTGCCTTACCTTGAGGCTTAAGGGCCTTCCTGCTCCTTGTCTTCCTTTGTGCCATCCGGCTTTCTTGTTCCTTACAGCCTAAGGCTTTTCTTTCTCCTTGCCTTGCCTTCTGGCCTATCTAGGCCTTGTCTTGCTATCAAGGTTTCTCCATTGTCTTGCCTCTCAGGGACTTCCCTACCTAATGCTGCCTTTGGGTCTTTATATTTCATGTTCTGCATTGTTCTTGTCTTGCCCTGTCCTGTCCTGTCCTGGCTTAGTCTAGCTCCAGTTCAATCCAACTCCAGGTTCAGGCCTTGCCTACCTTCAAGTTCCAGGCCCTGCCTGTACTCTGCTCCTCTCCAAGCCTTGCTCCAGCCTCACCATGATGTACTGTCACCACAGAGTCCTCTGGTTCCCAGAACCCAAGGGCTCAACCTGCAGGGGAGGGGGCTGGTTAGGCAGAGGACCAGCCCTAGCCATGCCTTGCTGTTCTGCACTACTCTGAGGGTGGTGTTCCCTAAATCTAGCCAGGATCCTAGCCATCACAAACATAGCTTTAGTAAATGAAAGTCATGCCTTCTTACCAGTCTGATACGCACATGTTATAAAATAGCCGTGTCCATGTGCGTGCACTAGGAGCCGTGCGCAAGGCCTTTTAAAATCTAGCTTGTTGCTAGCAGTAATTTTGTTATGGGTTTGACAGTTGCTTGGTTTTGATTGTTAATATTACTACCCTTAAAATAGGAGAAACCTGGTTACTTGGGTTACCTGCACAGAGCAGCAGTTAGTACCGACAGAAACATGGGGGTAATCTGGATGGAGCGGCAGTCACAACTATTGGAAACTTGCTGGTCAGACTGGATGGACCTTTTTTTTTTCTTCTTCTGGAATTACCATGTTACTATGAAGGCACCCCTCTCACTCTGAGCCCAGAAGGAAGAATTTCTTCTTCCTACCAATAAGGGACTTAGGCCCTGGGGGAAAAAGAGTTTTTTGTGTTAGCTAGCTTGTGTGATCCAGCCCCAAGGATTACAAATACTTTTATGGCTCATTTGGTATGAAGCAGTTACCCAGAGATGGGGTTTCATGTAGATAAGGGTGAGTCAGTCAATATAGTATACTTGGATTTTCAGAAAGCAATTGATAAAGTCTCAAGTGAGAGTCTCCTCAAGAAATTATAAAGTCATGGGACAGTCGGCAATGTCTTTTTGTGGATGGGTAGCTGGTTAAGTGATAGGAAACAGAGAGTAGGTATTAATGATCATTTTTCCCAAAGGGGAGAAGTAGTTGAGTATCCCAGGGATCTGGACTGGGATCAATATTGTTTTACATATTCATAAATGATCTAGAAAGGAAAAATGAGCAAGGTAATCAAATTCACAAATGACACAAAATTATTTGGCATTGTGAGGAATTGCAAGAGAACATTGTGAGTCTGGGAAACCGTGCAACTAAATGGAAAATAAAATTTAATGTGAGAAAGTGATGCACCTAGGGAAACACAATCTTAACTATGTATACATAATGCTGGATTCCAAATTAGGAGTTATCACCCAGGAAAAGGATCTCAGTGTCATTATGGACAATGCATTAAAATCTTCAGCTCAGTGTGCAACGGCAGCCAAAATATCAAATGGAAAGGAACTATTTGAAAAGGAATAAAAAACAAAACTGAGAATATAGGAGTACGCCAAGATGGTGACCCTGTGAGATGCTGTGTTAGTTGCTGAATTGATTGGGTTTTCTCCTCCAAGCCTGGCAGTCTTTTTGGTTACTGGCCCGATGGATGGATTTGTTACTCAGCTATCTGACCAAGGTGGTGACTTTGAATGGAAGATGCCATTGGACTACTCTGGGGAGACAGGAAGACCTTAAGCCCTGAAGAAAGGTCAGTCCCATTACAGCCAGTGGGAAAAGCTTCTTCCGGAGTTCTGCCATTTTGATCCATGGCAAAAGATTTCAAAGATCATACATCAAAATGGTGCCATCTGCTCTGGAAGAAGGTACCGCAGTGATGTCACTCTGGCGCCATCCTCCAAGCGGAAGGCATCATTTTTTAAAGATCCCAAACAGAAGAAGACATTGGGAGGCATGATTCAATCTAGGCCTCCCTGCTGGGCCTAGACCTTGGTGATGGGACCAGGACTCAGTGCTGGGCCTTGATGTCAGACCAGACCACATCTCAGAGCTGAGTCTCAGCAGTGGAATCAGACCTCCAGGTCCTCAGTCTGAGAGTGCAGACTGGCTTCATGGAGCTGCTCTGAGAAGCAGAGAACCATCAGAGATCACCACAGGTTTGCCTTTGAAACAATCTTTGCATGGGAAGCTTTTCTCTTTGCCGAGTCCTGACATTTCAGTCTGGAGTCTATTTATGGACCAGTCTCTTTCAGATCAAATGTTGGATGTTTCTGTAAAAATTGATCAAGCAATAGCTATGGTAACAGTGCAAGAATCTGACATCAAGATAAATAAGTCTAAGCTGGAACAGGTGAAAGATGCTGTTACTGAGCAAAAGAAATTTGGTGGACTTAATGGTAATAGATAATTTGGTATTTCAAGAAAGACAGAATTCTTAGAGAATCATTCTAGGCGCTGTAATTTATGATTAATTTTTCTAGGATCCCTATTACTTCTCCCATTGACTTATTTAAAAGATTTCTTAAAGAAAGTCTGAAGATCCTGGACCAAAATATTCCTCCCCTAACTAGGGCTTCTTATGTTCCACAGTATAAGAAAGAGGTAGTGGAGAGTCATCCTTCAAACTTCCAAATGGATACCTGAAGTTTGACTGATTTTTTGGGAGAAGTTAGAAGAGGAGTCTAACTTTACAGCTACCTTATTGGTGTCATTAGCTTTGGACTCTGATATAAACTGGTTACTACGGATCTTTCTTAAGATTAAAAATCTTTCTTTTTTGAATTGTTATGTTAGAATGTTCCTGGATGTCTCTAGAAATACCCAAAAAAGGCACAGATAATTTTTGCTTATATGTCCCGCTTTCTATCAGTGTAAATGCATTGTTAAATTTCATTCTAATAAGTTTGTGTTTTTTGATCCTTTGCAACTTACTTTGGGGTAGATTTTAAAAGGTGCACATGCTTCCCAGCGCGAACACATGGACATGCACATGTTATAAAATCCAGGGGATGCACGCACATGGGCACCGGATTATATAATCCAAGAGTCAATGTGCAGGCGGCATGCGCAGGGGGCCTAATTTTATAAATATATGCGTGGCGATGAGATCGGGCCTCTCCCAGTTCCCTCCCAGTCTGCTTCAATTAAGGAGCAGACTGGGAGGGAACTTCCCTAACCCCTTGCTAACCTTCCTTCTCCTTCCTCTCTCCTTCCCACCCCCTAAACCTAACAGACCTTTACCTTTTTATTTTTTGTAAGTTTCTGCTCTTCTGGAACAGAAGCAACTTGCATGTGCTGGCCGACTGTTGGCGAGTGCTTCCCTGGCTCAGTGGCAAATGGCTGCCTCCAGCTCCGCCCCTTCCCGCCCCCCCCTTCCTTCCCCTTTCTCTGGGCCCGGCATTTATTCGCATACCGGGGTTTACGCGTGTGGCCGGGCCCATTTGAAAATTCACCCAGCCCACATAAGGCCCGGCCACAGGCATAAACCCCGGGATATACACACACTGGGCATTTAAAATCTGCCCGTTTGTTTCTAAATGCCAAGAAAGAACGGAGTAAATCTGCCCTTGTTAGTTTGGCTTGCTTGGCTTGTTTAGAATGCTATAGTGTCTCTTTCCTTCTGTTAGATATTTGTTCATCTGTATGTTTAACCAGTTGAGTTCCCCAAATTTGTAGACTAGGAATTGCCATGTCTGTTTGTAATGCTTTTCTTTTGGTTTATTTCCTTTGTGGTTCTGATTTTCATCTACCATTGTATGATTGCTTTTCAAGTATTTTGCTTGATATGTATTTTTTTGAAATTAGAAATAAAAAAAACACAAAACTGGGAAAATAGTAATGCCTCTGTATCAATGGTTGGTGCTGCCACACCCGGAGTATTGTCTGCAATTTTGTCGTTGCACTTCAAAAAAGATATAACAGAACCGGAAACAAAAAGAAAAAGAGAAGGGCAACAAAAATGATTATGGAGATGGATTGGCTCCCTTACGAAGGCAGGTTTAACAGATTATAGCTCTTCAGCTTGGAGAAGAGACATCTTAGAGAGGATATGATAAAGGTTTAGAATATCATGGGGCAGATTTTCAAAGATTTACGCGCGTAGAGGGGTTACGCGCGCCGGACTTATTTTCAAAAGGCCTAGCGGCGTGCCTAAAGCCCCGGGACGCGCGTATGTCCCGGGGCTTTTCTGAATGGGCGGGCAGGGGGTGGGATGGGGGTGGGGCAGATGGTACAGGGGCGTAGCGAGGCGGTCTGGGGCGTGGCTGGGCAGTCCAGAAGGCGTGGCCTAGGGCTCCGGCACAACGGCCAGTGGATCGCACGCCAGCACAGCACTCGGCCAGCGTACGTAACTTCCAAGACAAAAGCACGGGTTTTGTTTTGTTTTCGGGCTGGGACAGGTAGGGGAAGGGAGGGGAAGGTAGGGGGAGGGGACGGGGGGAGGGGGGGGGGGGGGAGGGAACGGGGAAAGCCAGCTGCCGGAAAATATTGTCAAGGCTAGTAGTATAACTGAGTTTATAAAAGGTTTGGATGAGCTTCTGGAGGACAGGTCCATAAATAATTATTAGGGGTGTGCAACCCCCAAAATTTCCTTTCTTTTTTTTTTTTGAGGGGAGGGGCTTCTGACTGTCATTTCATTTAATGCTTATTTGGGTTTGGTTCTTTGCTGAATCAAAATAAACATTAAATAAAAACAAATAAAAACAAAACAGGGCCTCCCCCACCTGCTGAAAAAGATGGCAGGACATCGGAGGGGTAGGAGATGAATGAGCATCCCTCCTGCCCAGGACCCCACAGAAGAGGTAAGAGCGGGCCAGAATGATTCCTGGCCAGATACCTTTTTGTAGGGGGGGGGGGGGGGGGGGCGGGGTTGAAGGGCCCAGACTAGACACTTGTATTTTTGGGGGGTAATCTTGTGTTGGCCCCAAGGAGGCCCTGAGTTGGCCTTAGGGAAGCCTCGGGTAGCCCTAGTGAGGTCTTAGGTCAGCCCTGGCAGCCCTGAACTGGCAGTGGAGGGTTTGGGATTTATTTATTTTTTTTGCAACTTTCATTTTTTCAAAACAAAAGTTAACCCAACAAAATTGTGTTGCCTCTTATTTTGTTCCAATATGAAAGCCTAGCGAAACAAACCAGGAAATGTAGTTGGCATTTCCTATTTTGCTTCAAATGAATGCACATCCTTAGTAATTATTAGCCACAAGCCCTTTGGTTTCTCCATTTCTTAATTCAGGGGGAGAGCCGACAAACCCCCCTCTCTGTATTTCTGGGTCAGTCTCAGTGTGTGCACTTTTCAAAATAAAATCAAACGTAAAAAAAAAAAAAGCAGATTTTTTCATAAAGCATTTACCAATAAAATTCACTATGACAATAGACTTTGCTGCCAGCATGCCAAAGGTCAGTACCACACAAAAATTGTATTCAGAAGAACTATGCAGTTTGTCTGCTTGTTTCATAGTCCTCAACCTACATATTGCTGTGTGCCTCTTGAGCTTTCGGTTTACTTCTTCAAGTCATTTTTTTCTACTTGTTCAGTTACTGCGCAGCAAAAACAGTTCAGAAAACTCACAATGTCGGAGTCTATTGGTAATCAATATATTCTACCTAATGTTAGCAGCTTCTGACAAAAGTACCTAGAAATCTGTAATCCTCTGGCTCTAAATGGCCCTATTTTTTATTACCTATATTCACTTGATATTCTGCTTATTCCTAGACAAGGCACAAGGCAGATTACCAAAAAATGGCACGAGACCATTATCACAGGGAGAGAAGCGGGGCAAGGCACAAGCAGTGGGAGAGTCAGGTGTTGGTAAAAGAGGAAGAAGGTAAAAGACCAGAACGGAGAGCCCAAGTTAAAGAGGATGCAGACAGGGAAGATGGGGGGAGTGGTTTGAGGGAAGGACGGGAAGATTCTGCTAAAGGGTAATCAAGCAAGTAATACAAGGCTTAAGGCAGACGGAGAGGTGGAGGTAATCAAGTAATAAGGGTGAAGGGGAAGCAATATAGGAATATATAGGGGAACTCAAAAGGTTCTATAATTTGGGTAAGGAGAGGGAGGTAAGGGGGATGGGGCGGTCTTTCTTAAGGAGTCTGGAGAAGAGAGTAATAAAACGAGTATACGGGTAAACCTTTGGAAAAGCTCCAATAACATGGGCAATTAAATTTGCTTCTGTGATGAACACATTGTTATTATTTGTGATAATTGTGGGTGGATCCTTAGGCCGGTGGCAGATGACCACGCCCATGGGGGAAGATCCCGAGAGGGGCCACCGGTCAGGCTCAGAGATGGGAGACAGACCCACACTAGTTCTTTTATTAAACTGTATAGTGAACCACCAGAGGTGGCAGTAGTGAGCTGGAAGGGCCCAGCAGGGCTGTAGTCCCTCAGGCACTGGAACAGTGATCCCAGGATGGCTGAGCTGTAGAGAAACTGAATATATTGAGTAGGCAGGGTATGCAGAGTTCAGGAACAGAACCTTGATGGTAACACTCACGCAATAGTCTCTTGAGGCAGCCCAGAGGCTGGAATGAAGTAGGCCCTCGAAGAGCGAGTACCTGGTTCCAGGGTGAGAGAGAGATGGTAACTCACTGGTGTTGTAGGCAGCGGTGACTTCCTGGCAGAAGTAGTATTCGGTAGCAGGTCCGGGAACGTGGGCCCTTGAGGAGCGAATACCGGTTCCAGACTGTGACCTGAAAAGCAAGAGAGAGAGCAAGGCCCCGAGGAGCGAGTACCCCTGGTAATGTCCGAGGAGGCAGAGTAGCAAGTATGCGGAGAGCGAATCCCATCCGCAGCGATACCTGGAGGAAGCTAGGTAAACGTATGAAACCCTCAACCTAAACCTTTGCTAACTCGAATAGCTAGCAACATGAAAGACCTTAAGTATCCGGTGAGGATGACGTCATCTCAGGGGGACGCCCCTGAGGTTCGCGCCACAGTTGGTACTTGAGTCGGGGCCGTGCTGCGCGCGTGCCCTTAGGCTTCAGCAGAACATGGCGGAAGGCAGCGTCTAGCCGGTCCGGCGACGCCGGAGGAGAACGGCAAGATGACGCCTTGGCAGCCAAACGTCCATCAACCAAAGAGGGAGTTGCAAAAGAGGTAAGGTGGGTGGGGTGGAGACGTCTGGCAGTGACGGTCGCAACACACATAAAGGTGAACAGAACAGTGCCATGTAAAATTATGTGATGTTTCTTAAAAATGCTACATTTAAAGCAAAAATTAGTCATGGATCAGTGAAATTCAGTGTCCAATTTAGCTGCAAACTGCTGCACCACTTGGTTTGGGAATCAATTGTGATCCATGGAATCTATGCAATTTACACTTGTTGACATATTTAAACAACTTAATTTAAATCTATTATCTTAATAAAATCTCTAGGCAGATGCTGTTTTATACTTTTTTTCACACAAGCATACAAAGAGGGCGGAGTAAAAGGCACATACATTTAAATGAATCACAGCAAAATAATGTGCGGCAAACAATTAAACTGCACAATACCACTTTAACCGGAATTGGTCCCCCTGATGCAGCCTGACGTGAAACACGGCCATGTCGGGGCTCCGTATGACTACTTGACTTGTACTCCACAATTTAAGTTCTGTGCGCTATTGTTGTGTGCACACATTAAAATATTAGTGTTCTGGTTAAAGTGGTATTGTCCAGTTTAATTGTTTGCCACACATTATTTTGCTGTGTTATACTTTTTTTCTACATTTTCATTTTTTTATTCAATATTGTCATGCACCTGCCGAGTATCAATACTCATAAATTGCATCCTACAGTGAAAAATTATCTGATGGCAACAAGTTTTGAACAGTTATGTAAATTAAATGGCAGTATTAATTAATCAAGAAGGTGTCTCCTAGGTAATAAATAATGAGTAGGATCAAAATGCTTGAGATAAAACTTTCAAAGACAACTGTCAAACAGTTACCACTGTCCACTAATGACAATATCTCATTTGCTGGGTCTATTTTTCCTCTAAAGGTTTTTGATTTTTTTAGGTAATAAAGGTGTTTTATGGAGCAGTTTTCCAAGTTGAAGACCACAGTCATCACTCTGACTGATTCGGTTAGAAATAGAGAGAATAATAATTAAAGTAGTTTGGTGGGTAAAACTGGCTTAGCAGCAAGAGGAAATTTTTGCAAATTCCCCACCATCTATGCAACTAAATGAATGAGTGAAGGTATTCCCAGAAGGGGCAGGTGGGTTAAGTATAGGGAGGCGGTAATATGCATCATTTGGGATTCTCAAAGCTACATATTTTGCCTGGAAAAAGTACCCACAGTAAAAAGCAGATGCAGATCCCTATGGTATTTATTCAAAGCAACACCACCTGCGTAAAAAGTATCCAGGGAAGTTGTGCCAATACGGGCAGGTTGAGTATTGCTCTCCAAGTTTCTATTGATGGCTACTGGCACAGGATGAGGCATTAATGTTTTGAGGGAAAATACAGGGTCAGAATCTGACCGTAGAACTCTTTTCCTGCACATGTGTGCTTAGGTCAAGGATCAACACTACATGACAACTCCATAACTTTGAATCTAGCATATTTTTAAATGAGGTACAATGGTAATTAATCATGGGTTTAACAACTAATTACAATCTGCATCATTTCCTATGTAAACAAGAGAGAATGGTGCTGTCACCATTAGTACACAATGGGGTAGAATTTCAAAGGGTTGTATGCGTAAGATACGCGCCCAACCCCCGAAAACTTACCCCTGCCTCCCCCTGCATGCACCGAACCTATCTTGCATAGGCTCGGTGATGCACACAAGCCCCGAGACGTGCGTAAGTCCCGGGGTTTCGAATAAGAGGCTGGCGGGGGGGGGGGGGGTGTCCGGGGGCATGGAGGCAGTCCGTGGGCGGTGCCGGAGGCATGGTGGCGGTCCGGGGTGGGGCCAAGAGCTCCGGCACAATGGTCTGTGCCAGGGCAGGGAGCCAGTGGCACGCGCAAGTTATGCCTGCCTCCACGAAATAAGGAGGCGTGAGACTTAGTTAGGGCTGGGGGGTGGGTTAGATAGGGGAAGGGAGGGAAAGGTGGGGGGGACAAAAAAAAAAGTTTCCTCCAAGGCCGCTCCGATTTCGGAGCGGCCTCGGAGGGAACGGAGGCAGGTTGCTCGGCTCGGCCCACGCAGGTTGCACAATTGTGCACCCCTCTGCGTGCGCCGACCCTGGATTTTATAACATGCGCATGGCAGCGTGCGCATGTTATAAAATCAGGCATAGATTTGTTTGCGCTGGGTTGCGTGAACAAATCTGCACCCTCGCGTAAGTTTAAAGATTTGCCCCAATGTTCTTATGGACAATTTTCATTATAGATGGATCTCCTATCAAATTCTTTCATCATTCAGTTTTGATACCATGCTAGTTAAAATGAATCTAACTATCCGTATTTTAAAGTACACACACAGTCACCACATTTTTTTCACAAGCTGTATTTAATTAGAGAGTAGAGCCAGAGAGTGAAAATGGTTTGTTTTTTTTATTTCATCACACGACCACCTGGTTTCAGTGAACGCTTGCTAGGTGGCATGTTTTTAGTTCTATGGTACACCGTTGCACTAAACATCATGCTCATTCTCAAGTCTGGAAAGCTGTAGAACAAGGGGTCATATGTCGCTCCGAGGAAGAAGACTCAGGAGTAACATCAGGAAATGCATTTTTTCATGGAGAGGGTGATGACTGCATGGAATATCCTCCCTGAGAGGGTGGCAGAAACTAAAATTTAAACAGACATCAAAAAGGCATGGGATAAGTACAGAGGGATGCTTAGTTGCAAAATAATTAATTACCAGCTGGGTCTGACCTGCAGACTGCGAGTACAATAAAAATGTGAAGAACGAGTGGAAAAGGAAGCACTCATTTAGCAGGATTTATCTGGCAGGCTGGTGTGTTGACCAGATTGGTATGGTTGCATGATGGTGATAGGGAGCCTTCTGGAAAGGGCACAGAAACCTAAGAAGTCGAATGTTTGGGATAAAAACCACACTGATGTTGGTGGCTCTTTGGATTATTGTGGGACCTTGTGGTTAGGACAAGAGAGAGTAGGAGTGCTGGGTGTAAACTAAAAAGGGAATATTGCATGCTCAACTACTCAAGATGGTGGAGCAACCTGAACTTAACTAAGAACTCAATAAAATTAAGATGAAGTCAGCAATCCAGCAGTCTTCTGCATCGAATGTCACATGTATGATTTTTTACCCGCTGGTGAGAGGTTATATGTGTCCATCCAGTGCAAAGAGCTCCTGGCTCTCAGAGAATGAGTCGGATCTCTGAATGCTAGAGTGGCAGATCTGGAAGAGCTGAGGCAGACAGAAAGGTTTATAGATAAAACCTTTCTGTCCAATCTGACAGCCCGGCTGCTGCCTTGGAGGATAAAGTTCTCCTTGTTGAGAGCATTATCCTGGTGCAGCAGGAAGTGATCCTGTAGCAAGGATCTGCACTCCAGGAGATGCATTGTCCTCTTGCACTAAGGATGTGTTTCCCTGGGCTACTGACCAGGAGGGAAGGGTTAGATTGACTATCATAGTTGGTGATTAAATTATTAGGAATGTAGATAGATGGGAGACTGGTGGGTGCGAGGATCACATGGTAACATGCCTACCTGGTGCGAAGGTGGCGGACCTCACGTATCACCAAGATAAGATTTTAGACAGTGCTGGGGAGGAGCTAGCTATTGTGGTACATGTTGGCACCAACAACATAGGAAAACATGGGAGGGAGGTTCTGGAAGCCAAATTTAGGCTCTTATGTAAAAAGCTGAAATCCAGAACTCTTCCTGTTCCATGCTTAGGTCCCCAGAGACAGACAGAGCCCCAGAGTCTCAATGCATGGACGAAACAATGGTGCAAGGAAGAGGGATTCAGTTTTGTAAGGAACTGGGGAACCTTTTGGGGAAGGGAAAATCTTTTCCAAAGGGACGGGCTCTACCTTAACAGGGTGGAACCAGGCTGCTGGCACTAACCTTTAAAAAGGAACTAGAGCAGCTTTAAAACTAGAACAAAGGGGAAAGTTGACAGTTGTTCAGCAGCTCATGGTTCAGAAGGAGGTATCTTCAAAGGATACTAATGAAGAAGAAGAAGAGTTAAGGCATCCCAACAGAGAGATTCCAATCAAAGCAAAAGTAGTCCATGTGCCTATAAGTAAAGAATCATCTGAGCTACAAGATTCCAAATTATCCCTGTCAACTGAAAAGCAGGCTATTAATACAAACACAAAATACACTTTGAAATGTCTATGCCAAAGCCAGAAGTCTAAGAAGTAAGATGGAAGAGTTAGAGTGTATAGCAGTGAATGAGATAGACTTAATTAGCATCTCAGAGACATGGTGGAAGGAGGATGACCAATGGGATAGTGCCAATCCAAGGTACAAATTATATTGTAACCATAGTGAGGAGCAACTTGGCAGGGGGTGGCACTTTATGTCTTTTATGGCATAGATTCCAACACGATAAAAATCCTACAAGAGACTAAATGCACAATAGAATCTTTAGGCTAGAAATCCCATCTGTGTTGGGGAAGAGTATAGCAATAGGAGTACATTGCCATCTACCTAGCCAAAATAATGAGACAGACAATGAAATCCTAAGAGAAATTAGGGAAACTAATCAAATTGATAGTACAGTAATAATGGGAAATTTCAATTACCCCAAAATTGAATGAGTAAATGTATCATCAGGACATACTAGAGAGATAAAGTTCCTGGATGGAATAAATGACAGCTTTATGGAGCAATTGTTTCAGAAACCGACGAGAGAGGGAGCTATTTTAGATCTAATTCTTAGTGGAGAGCAGGATTTGGTGGGTGAGGTAACGGTGGTGGGACCGCTTTGCAGTGGTAATCATAACATGATCAAATTTGACTTAATGACTGGAAGGGGGACAATAAGTAAATCTACAGCTCTAGCACTAAACTTTCAAAAGGGAAACTTTGATAAAATGAAAAAAACTGAAAGGTGCAGCTACATAGGTTAACCGTGTACAACAGGCATAGACATTATTTAAAAAAACACCATGTTAGATGCATAGTCCAGATGTATTTCACACATTAAGAATGGTGGAAGAAAGGCCAAACGTTTGACAGTATGGTTAGAGGAAAGGTGAAAGAGGCTAATATAGTCAAAAGATCTTTCCTTCAAAAATTTAAAGAAGGATCCATCTGAAGAAAATATGAAAAAGCATAAGCATTGTCAAATTAAATGTAAAACATTGATAAGGCAAGCTAAGAGAGAATTTGAAAGGAAGTTGGCAGTAGAAGCAAAAACTCATAAAAACTATTTAAAATACTGTATATCTGAAGCAGGAAGCCTGTGAGGGCGTCGGCTGGACAGTTAGATGATCAAGGGGTTAAAGGGGCACTTAAGTCTAAATGAATTCTTTGTTTCAACTTGCCAAAAGTCCCTGGTGGTCCAGCGGGGGTCCAGGAGCGATCTCCTGCACTAGGGCCGTCGGCTGCCAGTACTGTGAAAACTATTATAAAGAATAACATCACAGAACATCTAGATAGACATTATTTAAAAGGACACAGCCAGCATGGATTTACCCAAGGAATTCTTGCCTCCCAAATCTGCTACATTTTTTGAAGGGGTGAATAAGTATGTGGATAAAGGTGAACTGGTAAATGTGGTGTATTTGGATTTTCTGCAGGTGTTTGACAAAGTCCCTCATGAAAGGCTTCTAAAAAAACTAAAAAAGTCATAGGATAGGAGGTGACGTCCTTTTGTGGATTGCAAACTTATTAAAAGAAAGGAAACAGAAAGTAGGATTAAATGGTCTGTTTTCACAGTGGAAAAAGGTAAACAGTGGAGTGCCTCAGGGATCTGGTACTTGGACAAGTGCTTTTTAATAAATTTATATGATCCAGAAAGAGGTACGATGAGTGATGTGCTCAAATTTGTAGATGACACAAAATTATTCATAGTAGTTAAATCACAAGCAGGTTATGACAAATTGCAGAAGGACTTTGCAAAACTGGAAGACTGTGTGTCCATATGGCAGGTGAAATATAATGAGGACAAGTTCAAGGTGATGTATATAAGGAAAATAACCCATGCTGTAGCTACATGATGATAGGTTCCATTTTAGAAGTTACCAACCAGGAAAAAGATCTGGGTGTCTTAGCTGATATTATATTGAAATCATCAGCTCAGTGCGCTGTGGCAGTCAAAAAAGCAAACAGAATTTTAGAAATTATTAGGAAGGGAATTGCAAATAAAATAGAGGATGACGGATGTTATAATCCCTCTGTATCGCTCCATGGTTATTACGTATCTTGAGTAATGTGTGCAATTCTGGTTGCTGCATCTCAGAAAAGATATAGTTTCACTAGATAAAGTACAGACAAGGGCAACCAAAATGGCATGGAATGGCGGCTCCCCTATCAGGAACAGCTAAAGAAGTTAGGGCTGTTCAGCTTGGAGAAGAAACGGCTAAGAGGGGATATGATAGAAGTCAACAAAGTCATGAAAGGATTTGAATGGGTAAATGTGAAACGGTTATTTACTCTTTTGGATAATACAAGGCTAGGAAGCATTCTATGAAGTTTGCAAGTAGCACATTTCAAACAAATTGGAGAACATTCTTTTTCACTCAGTGCACAATTAAGTTCTGGAATTTGTTGCCAGAGGATGTGTTTAAGGCAGATAGTGTAGCTGGGTTTAAAAAAAGATTTGGATAAGTTCCTGCAGTAGAAGTTCATAAACTGCTATTAATCAATAGGGAATGGCCACTGCTTGTTGCTGGCATTATTAGGTGGGATTTATATAGTTGGGTACTTGCCAGGTACCTGTCTTGGATTGGCTGCTGTTGAAGATAGGATATTTGGCTTGATGGACCCTTGGTCTGATACAATATGGCATATCTTATGTTCTTATGTGGAGTACAATGGAGGATGATAACAAATTCTTGGATATGCTCGATAGCTGTCAGCTGGGATATATCTGTGGCAGTGTGGAAAGGAATAGGCGGGCAGACTGAAAATGGATCAATTAGTCTTTTTCTGCCCTCCATTTCTATGGTACTGTGTTATGTCCGAGCTGTCCAAAGATCATCTCCCTATTGACTTCCAGCTCTTGATCTATTCCCAGAGTGATTTATAGCACAAAAAGGATCATTTAAGGAGAACTTAATATAGAAGGAAACCATCATCAGTGACATGGGATATGATGTATGTAAAAGTACATTGAGAGAAACAAACAGCACATGGGGGGGCGGGGGGGGGAACTGAGGTTTATGCCACTGATATTTGCAGGTGCATAAAGTCAACTCAGCAAATATGGCAAACAAATTACTAGGTTGTGCAGTAAGACCAGCTGAAAATAAACCTCATGAAGTAATGCGGGAAGTATGCAATACACTGGTTAGGCCACACTCAATAATATGTTCATTACTTTCCAGTCTGGCACCTCCTTCACTAGCAAAGAAACAGGAATGGGAAATAAAAGCAGCATAAGCTTTCCTGTCAAGTGTTTCTTTTAATATACATTTTTTTTCCAGTGTTTTATTTTTGTTTTCAAAGGGAATGCTCATTCTGAGGTCACCGAGGTCTTTTTCAGAACCTCTTCAGCTCCTGAGCTGTGGTTTTAACTCTGTGGGACTTGCTTCCAAGTTAACACATTTCATTTCACAAATGACTTAGTTCTGCCAAGCTTGCAGGCTGATGTACAATGCTGCAAAATTATTTCGCAAAAGGTTACTTCATGCGATAAAGTTCCCGAAACCATGAAAAATGTGCAAAAATGCTAAAGTAAAGCACTTTGCTAACATTGTCACTTAAATTAACCTGTAGCAAAATAATTTGCTAAAGGGCACTTTGCAGTAGTAGACTTTTGTGCGTAGTCTGCTAGGCATGAAAGTTTATGTAGGTCCCATATTAATGAGCTGCTATGATGCAAACTCTTGTAAAGCATTTCATTAATGTGGGATTCTGAGAAAATAGGCACATAAACAAGGATTTTCATTGTGTAGTTAATTTTTAGTAAGAGATATAGTTAATCATGGGCTATATTTTTTTGCAAAAATGATGCTACTTTTCTACTACAAAAAAAGGCTAAGCAGCTCATTGGTGTAGGGTAGCACACCTTTCCCTGCTGGCTAGTCTATAAAACTGTGCAGAAGAGGTCACAGAGATGTGAGCAATATGTTGGGATATGTTGGGAGTGAAGCAGTGATCATGTAGTACCAGCTACAAGCACGTGAGAGTGGCAGGAGAGCAACCAGCTGGGGGGCCAGCAGTGGAAAAGGTGCCAATGCCGCAGACTCAGGAGAGTCACCAACGCATTTTATGTCACTGGTGGACCCCCTTGCTGGGCCTTCAGGAAGAGAAAGTGCCAAGAAGGTAGAGGCTGAGCTCTGTGGTCATTTTGGACATATATGAGGAATTTAAGGAATCCCTTGATCCTCTGACAGGCAGGTCTCAAGGAATACCTGGCCTTGTCAAATTATTGAACTTACTACATTTTCTGGCCTCAAACCCTTCAAAGCACTGTGGCTGAAGTTAGTGGAATGGAGCAGTCCACTTTCCCAGTTGCTTATGCCAGGTTCTACAGTTCATAATGAGCCAGGATAGGAATTATATCAAGTTCCCTACTCAGAGGTAACAATGGCAGGTCCTCAATAAGGATTTCATACCTGTAATGGGTCTACCAAATGTGATGGATGCCATATCTTGAAAACATCTAGTGCTGATACCGCCTGCTCAGTGGTGGGAGGACTTCCATAGCCTCAAGCATTATCATTCCCTCAGTGTCCAAGTGGTATGAGATGCCCATGTGATCATTTTGAAGGTAGTAACCAGTTTCTTTGGGTTCTGCCATGACTACCGTATCCTGCAGACTAGAGAACTGGATCAAGGACGAGCACTCAATGTTATTTATTTGGATTTCAGCAAAACGTTTGATACGGTCCCACATAGGAGGCTCATGAATAAAATGAGAAGTCTGGGTGTGGGTGCCAAGGTGGTGAAGTGGATTACTAACTGGTTGGCTGACAGGAAACACTATGTAATAGTAAATGGAACCTGCTCTGAAGAGAGAACAGTGTTAAGTAGAATGCCTCAAGGATCAGTTTTGGGACCAGTTCTGTTCAATATCTTTGTGAGCGACATAGCGGAGGGGTTAGAAGGAATGGCTTGCCTTTTTGTGGATGATACTAAGATCTAGAACAGAATGGACATGCTTGAAAGAGTAGAGAGAATGAAAAGTGATTTAAGAAAACTTGAAGAGTGGTTGAAGATTTGGCAGCTGCGATTCAATGACAAGATGTGCAGAGTTATGCACCTGGGGTGCAGTACTCCAAAAGAGCTGTATGTGATGAGGGAGCGAAAGGCTATCATGCATGGACCAGGAGAGGATTCTTGGGGTGATTGTGCCTGGCAATATGAAGTCAGCAAAGCAATGTGACAAGGTGATAGCTAAAGCCAGAAAGATGCTGGGCTTCAGAGAGAGAGGTATAGCTATCAGGAAAAAGGAAATGATAATGCCATTGTACAGGTTTTTGGTAAAGCCTGACCTGGTGTACTGTGTTCAAGTCTAGAGATGGTATCTCAAAAAGGATAGAGACAGATTGGAAAGAGTTCAGAGGAAGGTGATCAAAATGGTATGGGGTCTGTTTCAGAAGACCTACAAGGAGATGCTGAAGGATCTAAATATGTATCCCTGCAGGAGAGGAGATGCAAGGAAGATATGATATAGACCTTCAGATACCTGACAGTTATTAACAATGCATAAACTTCAAAACTTTTCCTTTGGAAAAGAAACAGTAAAACTAGGGGTCAAGATATGAAACTCCCAGGGGGATGACTCAGAAATAATATCAGGAAATATTTCTTCAAGGAGAGGATAGTGGATGCCTGGAATGCCCTCCCAGAAGAGATGGTGAAAATGAGAACTGTTAATGAATTCAAAAGGGCATGGAACAAACAATGTGGGTATCTAAAGGGTTGAAGAAAGGGATGTTGTAACATTTCTGCATGGGGATATCATGCATGGAGTAGCAGTTACTACCATAAGCAAATTACTGGGCAGGCTAGATGAACCATTTGGTCTTTATCTGCCATCACTATGTAACTGTAAGCCAAGTAGAATGTTGCCATATGAATAGTATATGGTGCTCTAAAACCCATGCTGTTTCCACAGTTGTCAGCGTTAGCAAATTTGGATCCTACACAGTGAGATGGGATTCATCCATACTTTGAACGTACATAAAGATCATGGCTTACTTTGATCTCTGATTGTACAATATCACTTACCCACCAAGATGTAGGCTCAAGTCAAGGAAATCTTCTGGTCACATGTGCTTCAACTTTTTTTGAACAGTCTGGACACTGATAGCTATTCGTACAAAACTGAATCTATAGCAAAGGTAATCCCATCTCAGACCTGTCCTAAGAAGGAGGGGCTCAACTCATTACCAGAGCTAAGTGCAGGGCTCACTCTCATACAATACCAAAGTAGGTCCTCTGCTGGGGAAAGATAAACCTCCAAGACCCTAGGTGTTATGTGTACTCTGATCTTCTAAGTGCTAGGGGTGTGCATTCGTTTGCAAAGTATTGGCAATCCGCAAAGTATATGCCATATTTGTTGTATTCATGGGGGTCACAAAACGTATGGTGAACCCACACGAATATAACGTATCACTAACGAATTATCCCCACCCTCCTGACCCCCCAAGACTTGCCAAAAGTCCCTGGTGGTCCAGTGGGGTCATGGAGTGATCTGCACTCGGGCTGTCAGCTGCCGGTATTCAAAATGGCGCCGATAACCTTTGCCCTTACTAAGTCACAGGGGCTACCGGTGCAATTTCCATATTATTCATGTCAAACAACTACCTCAGTAAAGTTTTATGTTGGCACACCATCAATGTCCAGCTTCTTTATTGGCACTTAGTAGGGATGTGCAGCAGGAACGGATTCGGCCCATTTGGCATTTGTATTCATGGGGAGCCAAATACGTTGAATCCATTCTTGGGGGACTCTGATCCATTCATTAGTTACATTTATATTCGTTTCCCAAAAAAAACCACATCCCAACCTTTTAAATTTAATTAACTACAACCCCCCACCCTCTTGACCCCCCCAAGACTTACCAAAAGTCCATGGTGGTCCAGCGGGGGTCCTGGCATGATCTCCTGCACTCGGACTGTTGGCTGCCGGTATTCAAAATGTCGCCGATAGCCTTTGCCCTCACTATGTTATAGGGGCTACCGGTGCCATTGATCGGCCCCTGTCACATGGTAGGAGCAATGGTACCAATAGCCTTTGCCCTTACTATGTCACAGGGGCCAACCAATGGCACCGGTAGTCATGTGACATAGTAAGGGCAAAGGCTATCGGCGCCATTGGTCAGCCCCTGTCACTCATGCTTATAAATGGACAAATATAAACATGCATTGAGCCATGGGTCTTTGTGCCCTTGAAAATCTGTGAGTTTGTAAGGTTTTCTGGAAGGAGGTGTTATATTGAAAAATTTTTCATACAGATGATTTAATAAAATAACTTATTTTCAAGTTTGCAACTTTTTTTTTTATTTTGACCATCCACAAAGCAATTATTTAGACAAATACTAACACAAGTTACAACAGTTAAGTTTGATTTTAACACTGAGAATTAATGAAATAATTTTATTTTTGAATATAAGGTGTGTTACACGACATGATAGTTTTAACTGCACAGTTTTGAACTGTCACTAAATGAACATGCATTTCATTGTCTGACCACACTAACAGCTGTAGTTCCTGCTAATGGCCTCTACTTCATATTTCTTATGCCAGAGAGGTACTTTAGATAATCTGGTCATAGGTTAAAAAGGTCACATATTTTACAGCAAATTTAATGAAATGATCTGAGCCTTATATCTTTACCATGTTGCCTTCTGTTTTCTGCAGAATAGTCACAAATCCAATGAAGCTGACATGAACACTATTGCAGTCCCTTTAAATGACCGTGCTGTTAACAGTTGCATGGAGAATGATTCCTCTTCCCTGGTTCTCCCCAGTCTCCATCTGGACACATTGCTTTTGCCAATTATGACAGGGCCAGTGCTGAGAGGCTCAACAAATGAAGCCTGCAGTACTGCGCTGCTCTAGCTCTTCCCCTTTCTTTGCACTTCAGAGGGTTTATATTGGCACAGATACTTGACAAATCATCCTGGGTGTTGCATATAATGTTTTCACAAGATTATATTTGCCAAGAAGTACAGTATAGGAAGTTTATCTTCTCTTTCAAAGGCATAACCATGCGGTAAAATGTCTCATTAATATTGAATCTATTATCCAGTAATATAAGAATACATGCCTTGCATTTTTAGCTGTGTTAAACATGGAGTACCAGCAAGATGAAAACTCCAGTACCACAAATGATAAATTTTAGATTACCAGGTTTACACAGTGCTATGGGAAGTCTCAACTCAGATAAAATCACTTACAGTTGCCAGTACATAGTTTATAAGCAACTGAAATAAAGTGAGACCAATGCTATAGCAATGGCTCAGATGTCTGAAAATGCAATTAATGCTGAAACTGTATTTCTTTTGAAGTGTCACGAACTTGAAATCCCAAAAGAGCTGAAGTCATACAATACAGGCCTAATACAATTCTCACCTGCAGTTAGGAGCTGACATTGTAATTGCTGGTAAAATGACTGCTTCATTCCAAAGCTGTCATTATAAATAGAAATGCTATAAAAAGCTCATGTACTGCAGATTATATATGTATTTTTAGCCACAAATATGTAGATTTCTAGTGATTGAAAATGGACTGGATTTGTGCAGGCTGAAAAGTATATAAGAACATAAGAAATTGCCATGCTGGGTCAGACCGAGGGTCCATCAAGCCCAGCATCCTGTTTCCATCAGAGGCCAAACCAGGCCACAAGAACCTGGCAATCACACAAACACTAAGAAGATCCTATGCTACTGATGCAATTAATAGCAGTGATTATTCTCTAAGTAAACTTGATTAATAGCAATTAATGGACTTCTCCTCCAAGAACTTATCCAAACCTTTCTTGAACCCAGCTATACTAACTGCACTAACCACATCCTCTGGCAACAAATTCCAGAGCTTTATTGTGCATTGAGTGAAAAAGAATTTTCTCCAGTTAGTCTTAATTGTGATATTTGCTAACTTCATGGAATGCCCCCTAGTCCTTCTATTATTCGAAAGTGTAAATAAACGATTCACATCTACTCGTTGAAGACCTCTCATGATCTTAAAACCCTCTATCATATCCCTCCTCAGCAGTCTCTTCTCCAAGCTGAACATCCTTAACGTCTTCAGCCTTTCCTCATAGGGGAGCTGTTCCAATCCCTTTATCATTTTGGTTGCCCTTCTCTGTACCTTCTCTATGGCAACTATATCTTTTTTGAGATGCGGCGACCAGAATTGTACACAGAATTCAAGGTGCGGTCTCACCATGGAGCGATATAAAGGCATTATGACATTTTCCTTTTTATTAACCATTCCCTTCCTAATAATTCCTAACATTCTGTTTGCTTTTTTGACTGCTGCAGCACACTGAGCTGCAGATTTACTTATTGTTCCCCTTCCAGTTATTAGTTTAAATTTGATCATGTTATGATCACTGTTGCTAAGTGGCCCCACCACCGTTACCTCTCTCTCCAAATCCTGCATTCCACTAAGAATTAAATCTAAATAGCTCCCCCTCTCGTTGATTCCTGAACCAATTGCTCCATGAAGCAGTCATTTATTATATCCAGGAACTTTATGTCTCTAGCAAGTCCTGATGTTACATTTACCCAGTCAATATTGGGGTAATTGAAATCTCCCATTATTATTGCACTGCCAAATTGGTTAGCTTCCCTGAGTTCTCTTAGCATTTCATCATCTGTCGGACCATTTTGTCCAGGTGGCTGGTAGTATACTCCTATCACTATACTCTTACCCAACACACATGGAATTTCTACTCATATAGATTCTACTGAGCATTTAGTCTCTTGTATGATCTTTATCCTGTTGGACTCTATACCCTCCCGGACATAAAGTGCCACACCCACACCAAGTTGATCCTCCCTATGATTGCAATATAATTTATACCCTGATATAACACTGTCCCACTGGTTATCCTCCTTCCACCAAGTCTCTGTGATGCCAATTATGTCAATCTCATCATGTGCTGCTATATACTCTAACTCTCCCAACTTACTTCTTAGACTTCTGGTATATAGACATTTCAAAGTGTGTTTTTTGTTTGTATTAACAAACTGTTTTTCAGTTGTTAGGGATAATTCAGAAATCATTAGCTTTGGTGATTTTTTACATATAGGCACATGGACTACGTTTGCTTTTATTCATTAGTATACTTCAAGGATACATTTCTCTGAACCATGCTTTCGAAGTTAGGACCCTCTGAAAATCTGAGTATATATAGATAACGTATTTCAATACATGGAATATCTCAAGAAAGAATATACTGAATAAAACAATATGCCTATAAGAACATTTTGATTTGATACCAAAACACAAAGTAAATGATCATGGCTGCAGAATCTTGTTCCCTAGAGTTCAACCAAAATTAGTGTCGTTTTGACACCTTTTTCTATCTGACACATCACACTGACTATATTTGAAGACATGTAAAATTAAACTTTCCCCAATGTAAAAAAAGATTCATTTGGGATAAAATAAGTAGTGGGTCTCACTAAACAACATACAAAAAAAAGATTTTCAAATGTGAGGTACACACATCAATTTGATCTGAAAATTACGTTATTGTGCAGCTAAATATATATTATATGCACGCTTTACCCATTGTAAAAGAGGACATTATTCATGTGAGTTACTGACATGCTGATTAAGTGTACAATTGTTGAAAATTTATAACATAAAAACATAGTAACATAGTATTGTCGGTAGAAAAAGACCAAATGGTCTATCCAGTCTGTCCAGCAAGCTCCCGTGGAAGCAATTGCTACTCAGTGCAGGTTACCCCCACGTGTCTATAAAGGGTAAAACTGCCGCTCAGTGCAAGTTACCCCCATGTGTCTATAAAGGGTAAAACTGCTGCTCAGTGCAAGTTACCCCCATGCCTTATGTTAAGGATAGTAATACTTAGAAGCAAAAACCAAGCATCTATCAAACCCATAACAAAATTACTACAACATTTTTGCGTGGTGGGCAGTCTTCCTGATAATTCAGACAATGTTGCTTGTACATTCTTTGCTTTTAGACTTGGAGGTAGAAGCTTTATCTCCAATGCCAGTGTATCAGTACCCCAGACTGTAAAAGTCAGGGCCCAGCATTATCTGTTTTCACAATACAATACCCTTTTTTCACTGCCTTGCTGTCAAAACAGAGAGCAAAGTTGCAGTTGTGTCAAAATCATGAAGGTTAATTAGTTAAGCATAGTAATCCCCCATGCCTTCTGGTTAAGGGTACTAAGTGCTGCTTCATGCAAATCCCCATGAACACTTTTCTTCATTATCATCCTCAAGCCTTTAGGCTATGCACTTAAATTCATAACACTCCTGAAATGCCTCTTTTTTATATGACCAAATTTATGTGTGCGGTGAACTTATATGTGGATTTTTCAGTGGTTGATAATCCATTTAGAAGTAACAATTTGGGTGTCGCAAAACAAGGTATTGTCCGCTGGGGTATATTAAAGTCAGTAAATATTCAAAAATGCTGCATAGACATTTCAGCTTTAAAGTAGAAATTGTATCATCTGATATTAATGATAAAGGATCGTGGTCCTTTTTCGTGATAGCATTCAATCTGCAGTAATCAATGCATGACCTGAGAGGGCCATCCTTTTTCACCACGAAGAAAGATCCAGCTCCAGCTGGGGAGGAAGAAAGGTGGATGAAGCCATGTTCCACATTTTCCTGGATGTATTTGGTCATGGCTCGAGTCTCGGGGGGTGACAAGGGACAGCCTTTCCTGGCAGGGGCTTTATGTCTGGGTGGAACTCAATCGCACAGTCGTATGAGTGGTGAGGAGACAGGTTTTTGGCCTTTTTCTTCAAAAAAATCTTCAAAGTCAATATACTGCGGAGGAAGCTAAGATCAGGTGGCGAGGAGGCTCCATGTACACCAGGCAAGAGTCCCCATAGTCTTGGCCCCCCCCTGGTGGGCTGTAATGTAGCCCAATCAAATTGGACATGATGCTGCTGGAGCTAGGGTAATCCCAGGACAATGGGATGGATGACCCTGGGAATCACATGTAAGCTGAGTTTTTCCAAGTGGAGCAGATCCATGTATAAGGTCACTGGTATGGTAGTCAACGTGATCTAGCCAGGAAGAGGGTCTCCATGGATGGAAGAGATTATTAGGGGAGAGGCTCTCCAGACTGTAGGGATGAGGAGTTGATCCACCAGCTCTACCATGATAAAGTTCCTACCAAAACCTGAGTCCACAAATGCCTGCATGGAGAAGCTGATGTGACCCAACTCCAGGGTCATGGGTAGTAGTAGTTAGAAAGCCAGAATAGTAAGGTCTAGGGTCACCTCCCCACCAGATCCTAGGCACTGGAGTTTCCTGATTTCAAGGAGCTGAGCTAGTAGATGTCCCCGGCCAGCACAATACAAACAAAGACCCTGTTGTTTACAACGGAGCATCACCTTGGTAGCCAAACTACTGTGACACATCTGCATGGATTCTTCAGGAGAGTTAGAGGTCAGGAGAGCAGGGACCATTGGCAAGAATGGCTGCTGGAACCGGGGTGGCAGAGTAATGTTCCTTTGAGGAGGATGGACTTCTTGTGCTCTCTGCGGAATCAGTGGTCAATCTTTCCAGTGAGCATGATGAATCCTTCCAAGAAGGCTGGGAGGTCTTGAGCAGTAAGTTTGTCCTTAATTCTTGAGGAGATGCCTTCAAGAAAGATGGTAGTGAGACAATCCTCCCATCAGTTGAGCTCTGTCTCCAGGGCTATAAATTCAATGGCATACTTGGCCAGCATTCAGGAGCCTTGGTGGAGGTGTAATAGGTCAGAACCCAACATTGCCATGCAACCAGGCTTTTTAAAGACTGTTTGGAATACCTCAGTGAATTTCTGGAAGGCATGCAGCAATGGATCCAAACATTCCCATAGGGGTGAGGCCCAGGCCAGGCCCAGGCCCAGGCCAGCACTGTCCCACTGCTATTACTAGCAACAGTAACATGAAATAGACTCAGTTTTTGGGTACTTGCCAGGTTCTTATTGCCTGGATTGGCCACTGTTGGAAACAGGATGCTGGGCTTGATGGACCCTTGGTCTGACTCAGCATGGCATGTTCTTATGTTCTAATAAGGAGAGAATATATGTTGTTTTTGTGAGATTGTTTGGGAAAAGTGCATCCAGCACTGATTTGAGAGCCCCCAGCATCACTTGAGGTCTCCAGCATACCAGGGAGGAGCCGGAAGCCGGGAGCTGGGGCTATAGGATGGCTGGGGGCCACAGGAGGTGGCATCACTGAAGTGGACATAGTGAGGTTACTATGGTAGTGAGAGCATCGGGTTGTGTGGATATCCAGTCTATGGAGGCCACCAGGATTTCTAGGATCTTTTGTTAATCCTGCAGTTTATGAGTGAGACCTAGAATGGCTTACAGGGATGTCAAGTCTGCCGGATCCATGGTCTCGTCAATCTATTGAATTCGTGGACCTTTGGACCAAGGTGAAGTTGGCACAACCTGCAGGGAAGAGCCCTGCAGGTCCCCACTGTCAGCAGGCAGACCCAGATGAGGCAGAGGCCCAACTGGAGCCTCGCCTCTAGCAGCCCACATACCCTTCGAGTTGAGCCTTTGGGTGCCAAGGTCAGCAGGTCTTAGGTGGGAGCCTCTGCTGATGGTAGAAAGATCCGTAGGAATCACTGAAGTAGGTAAGGCAAATCTGGAAGCAGGCAGAGGTCAGTAGCATGCAGCATTCAAAAATATCCAAGAGGCAGGCAGTGGTCAGTATCAGGTGGCGATCAAGAATGTCCAGAAAGCAGGTCGAAATCTATCAGTATCTATCTGAAAGGAAGGCAGGATGGATAAGCAGCGCAGGAAGGCAAGGAAGAGCACACAAGGCAAGGAACACTGAAGAACAGAAGAACTGAAGATACAACCACAGGAACTGACGAATGAAGACAAGGACCACTGAAACCAAAGAACAAAATACTGGAACTGAAGCAAGGAGACACTGGACGCTGGGACCAAAAACAGGGAAGGCTGACAATATGTACTACTGGCAAGTAGGAAGACCTGTTGCTGAGATAAGGAAAAGGTGCACAGAAGGGCCTTTTATAGGCCTAGCAGTGTGAGATCAACAAGGAGTGCAATGGCTCTTTCCCGCTACAGGCCCTTAAAAATTTGGGCTGTCAGGCACGCACGTGCCTTAGGGGGAGCGTGGATGAGCATCGGCGGCATCTTGCCATGATGGACCTTGGCAGCTGGGGTACCAAGCAATCTGATGGCATTGGGAGACAACTTGTGATGCCCAGCCTGAGGGGTAAGTATGGCAGTTTGTAGAAGGAGCCTGCGGACCACCAAATGCAACAGTACAAATGGCACTAAAACTCACCAGGTTTCCTGCAGGTATATACCTACTGGGTATCTTCATCAAACATGAAAAGCACTTTTGAAGGTTTCCAAGATCTCCCAAGGCTCTTTGCTCAGACCTTGGTTTCTTCCTCTACAATGGCAGTACTGAATACTGATCTTTAGATCTTTTGAACATGCATATGGCTTCCTTGCTAGATAACAGTACCACCATGGTGATCTAGGTTTTCTTAAGATGCTCTGCCCAAACCTTGGCTCCTTTTTCCAGTCCCTTCTAGAATTTGGAATTCTTTGCTAATATTGTGATTTTTGACCTTCTCACCAGCAGCATTCACAGGATTCAGAGAATCTCCATATTCACATTTCTGTAGTTACTAAAGTTTCCTCATCACTGCTTCACAGGCAAGAATTTCTCCTTATGGGTCATGGAATTACTGTACTTCTTTTGTCATGATCTTTCTTGGGGCTAGGGCACGTGGTAACCCTGCCAGAGAACATAGCAGCTGCCCTCTCCATGCTAACTTTTATCCTCCTGCTTTTTTTTCAGGCTCCCTCCCAATGCTAGATCTTTCCTAAAAGAAAGGCCTATATACAGCCTGGAACAAACCACACAGGATCTCCCTTCAGCAGTGTTACTGAAGGCATACCCTTACATTATAAGTCACAGGACTTCATAAAAACAGTGTAAACAAAAAAACATCAAGCATTGTGATATCATATGGATTGTATTGAATCATATTGATTTGTATTCAAATAATTTGGCAATTAAAACATTATAAGGCTCTAGCTAATGACAAGACTGTTTTATTAACAGAGTGGAGGAGTAGCCTAATAGTTAGAGCAGTGGGCTATGCAGCTGGGAAGTTTTGGTTCAAATCCCATTGCTGCCCTTTGTGACCTTGGGCTAGTCACATCACCCTCTATTGCTGCAGGTACAAACTTAGGGCCAAGTTTACTAAAGCTTTCCTCCCATTCTGTGTCTATGGGATAAACACTTAGTAAATGAGGGCCTATTAGATTATAAGCCCTTTGGGGATAAGGAAATACCTGAATGTAATTTGTTTTGAAGTGCCAAAAGGCAGAATATATTGTAAATCAAATAAATAAGAGATTACAAAGGGGCTTATGTAATAAAACCTGCACTGAGAGAGATCCATGTTCAGCCGCTGTTTGGCTGAACATAAACCAGCTAACTTGGCCAAGATATTCAGTGGCATGGCTATGCTGCTGAATACATTCAGCTATCTACATGTTAGCCAGGTAGGTTTAGCTGGCTAACTTTAGACCAGCTGAATAGTAGGTCTACCTTAGTGGGATAAGGCTGAATATTGGCATTTATCCAGCTAAGTTACCAGATAAGTAGCTCAGCCCTGGAATGCCCCCATACCACCCCTCACTTATCCAGGTGACTTTTTAGCTTTTGTGTGTCCCGGCCATGGAAGGCCCATGCCCAGGCCTACTCATCCCGGGAGCTCAGCTGCCAGCTCTATTTCACCTTCGCTCGCGGCAGTGGGCAGCTGCTTCCATCCCCGAGCAACCACGGCCACCTCTTCCGCTTCTGACTCCTGCGTGGTTCCTCCTGGCGCTCGGCAGGCTTCCCCGCGTGGGCTACGGAGTGACGCCGCTGCCCTACTTCCTCAGGGCTCCGGCTTAGGAATGCGCAGAACTTGCGCTCTTTTAAAGGGGCCGCGGCAGGAAAGTATCCTGCCGCGGCCCTGGATAATGACATCACTGTGCCTCTGTATAAAAGGCAGAGCCCAGCCACGTTCCCTGCCTTGGCAACAAATCTCCATGATTGCTCGTGTACTAGTTGCTCGTTCCTGGTTCCTGTTCCTGCCTTCATTCCTGCCTTCTGTTCCTGTCATCATTCCTAGTTCCTGTCCCTGTGTCTTCCCTTGTCTGCTCCTCGTTCCTTGGACTGATTCTCTGGTATTGACCCCTGCATCACCTGGACTACACTTGGACTGATTCTCTGGTATTGACCCCTGCATCCCCTGGACTACACTTGGACTGATTCTCTGGTATTGACCCCTGCATCCCCTGGACTACGCTTGGACTGATTCTCTGATATTGACCCCTGCATCACCTGGACCTCACTTGGACTGATTCTCTGTTATTGACCCCTGCATCGCCTGGACTATGCCTCGACTGATTCTCTGGTATTGACCCCTGTATCGCCTGGACTATGCTTGGACTGATTCTCTGGTATTGACCCCTGCATCGCCTGGACTACACTTGGTCTAATTCTCTGGTATTGACCCCTGCATCCCCTGGACTACACTTGGACTGATTCTCTGATATTGACCCCTGCATCGCCTGGACCTCACTTGGACTGATTCTCTGTTATTGACCCCTACATCGCCTGGACTATGCCTCGACTGATTCTCTGGTATTGACCCCTGCAACGCCTGGACTACACTTGGACTTATTGTCTGGTATTGACCCCTGCATCGCCTGGACTACACCTGGACTGATTCTCTGGTATTGACCCCTGTATTGCCTGGACTATGCTTGGACTGATTCTCTGGTATTGACCCCTGCATCGCCTGGACTACACTTGGACTCACTCGATGGCTGGTTTGTTCTCAGGTTGCTTTATAGGATTTTGAAGATTTTTCTATGTATGAAGCCAGTATGACCTTCTGGGTGTTGTTTGGAGAGAGGCATGGAGAACCCTTTTTTTTTTTTTTGGGGGGGGGGGGGCTCAGGATAGGGAAGATCTGCCCCTCTGCAACCTCCTGGAATATAGAGGAATGGTGGTGACCTGCTGAAGTGTATTCTGGTGTTTGGGTTCAGTTTTTGGGACAAAGAAAATTTTGGGTTAGAAGAACTGGGAGGAAGAGTTTTCTGCCCCTTCTTCCTGCCCTAGTAAGGAACATCAAGAGCTGCACGTTCCAGTGGATCCTTTTCCGCCAAGGATTCGAAAGAGTAACAAGAAATCAAGAGAGACATTGAAAAACCTTGACTAAGATCAATATCAACATACACCTGTGGCCTCTCACTTGGAGTCTGCATCCCTGGGAGAGAGAAATCTATACATTTGTGCAGAAACTGTGTTATTCCATTTTTCTTTCCAGTATGGAGGGAGGGGTTTTCCGCCTAGATCAGGATACCCCTGCCCACTTAGAATCCTCATCTATCCTAGCCCTGCATGCTGAGGTTGTCCGTAGCCCTGGAAAAGAAAGAGAGACCCTTTCACAAATACAGAGAGCATGAACTGTAACAGCCAACTGTGGGAAAGGAACCATTGTGAACTGTGCCAGTTACCATTCTGATTACAACTTCAGTAAAGTTATTTTTGGGTGCTTACCCAGAGTCTCCTGTATTGTCTGTTTGACACTCAGGTGCACCAGGAAGGACAGAAACAAGCATACTTCTCCCAGGGAAAATGACAGTGCATGGGATAAACACAGGCATGGAATAAACACTGTGGATCCCTAAAGGCTAGAGTTAGAAATTAAGAAAAGAGTGCATGGGAGAGGGGGGTAACCAGCATGGAGCGGCAACTGCTACCTCTAACCAATTAGCTTACATGATTTTGACGCAACTGCAGTATCTCTCTCCGCTTCAATGGTGGCAGGAGGAGACAAGGAGAATTGGATTCAGATGACAAACAACTGACTTTTACAGTCTAGGGTACTGATACGCAGACATTATGGATAAAAAGTGCAGGACTGCTTCTATGGCCAAGTCCAAAAGCAAAGCACGTTCAAGCAGCAGCACTGTATGAATTATCAGGAAGGCTGCTCACTCTTTAAAAATGTTGCTAACAGTAATTTTGCTATGGGTTTGACAGTTGCTTGGTTTTGATTTTTAATATTACTAACCTTAACATAAGGCTTAGGGGTACCCTACATGGAGCGGCAGTTACTACTATAAGAAGCTTGCTGGGCAGACCATTTGGTCTTTTTCTGCCATCATTACTATGTTACCCCTGCCACCTAGGGCGAGAGTGAGAGAGAGAGAACCTTGCTGCAGTGTCCCCTCCCTAGACAGGCATTTGTATCCCTATGGGAGGCCCACCTAGTAACTCAAGGTGAGGTTTAAGTATTAGTCTAGGGGGTTAGGGGCCACTTTCACATTCAACGTGAGATGTACGAACAGAACAGTGGTCTATTGTGAAGATTTGATGACCTACGGAGTGAGGAAACTCACCCAAAGATGAGATTTGGGCAATGTTCTCTCAACCTAGCTTGAGTCCATCAAGCTAGGTTGATGTGGTAGGAGAGAGCGATGAACTGGAGGTATACTGGGGGAGGGGGTGCATCGCCAAAGATACGCTTAGGGTGCCAAATACTCTAGTACTGGCCTTGGTAGGAAGGAAAAGGACAGGGTTATTTTAGAGGGGAAAAAATGACTTTTTGGAAAAACCTTGTAACAAAGGCCAGATAAAGCTATTCTTCTGGCAAATAGGATAAATTTCATTCATCTGGCTTGGACTGATCATATCATGATCATCTTCTCTTTATGATGTCAGGTTCCCCGCAATAACCTTTCCAAAACCAAAGTACCAGTTAGGAATACAAAAGATTTAAATCTTGAGTAGTTAGTACATGCCTTCTAATTCCCACCCGAAATCATAGATTTTACCACTTGATAAAATTTCAGTTTGGAATCACAAGCTTAAACAAGCCTTTGATCAAGTCACCCATCCTCACTACCACAATCATAAATCTACCAGCAACTTCCCATGGTATCACTCAGAATTGAGAACCCTGAAGCAACAAAACAGATGCCTCGAAAGAAAATGTGCAATAGTAAATCCTCATACAAAGAGTGATTACTCAAAAACAACATTAAGCACTGTTTACGAGAGGTTAAATGAGCCAAAAAAGATTATTTAAAAAAACTGCTCAATAGTGCAGAAATGGAACAGCACAAGACCCCCTTCCTTTCAAATTCTTTAAAAGATGCAGGCTTCGTTCTCCTTCCTCAATTAACAAACGCTACAGCGAGGCCTACCCCCAGACACTCTTAAGATGGCTAATGTTCACCCAGAACTTAAAAAACATCACCTTATTTGCCTGAGAAATTATAGGCCTGTTTCTTACTTACCAGTTCTATCAATGATAATAGAAAAAGTTATACATGTACAACTCTGTGCTATTCTTGTTAAACCGTTAGTTTCATACCCAAAACAATCCGGTTACTGAAGCGGTTTTAGCACTGAAACAGCCTTAACAGCCTTGACTGCGGAAGTTAGCTTAAGCATTGACATAGATAATGCCATGCTAGTAGTATTTCCTGATATGAGCATTGCTTTCGACACCATAGATCACCAGTTATTGTTAAATCAGCTATCTGACATAGGGATTCATGATACATCACTAAAGTGGTTTAAGTCTTTACTGGAAAACAGAAACTATCAAGTTAACTGGAATTCTTTAGCATCACAGCCACTTTATTTAACCTGTGATGTTCGCCAGAGATCAGTATTTTCACCTACTTTATTAAATTTCTACTTTTCTCTTTTAGTAACTCTGATACAAAGTCTTGGTTTTAATTGCTATTCCTATGCAGATAATACACAGGTTGTTGCTAGCCTGGACCCCAAGGTTGTTAATCCTTTGAGAAAATGTAACGATTGCTTAATTAATAGGGTCATTTATCAAATCGCGTTATGGCGTTTTTGCATGCATTAACACATTTTTGCATGCGAAAAATGTCTTAACACATGTAAAACGCCTTAACGCATGGTGCGACGCAAATTTTTAAAAGGAGAGGGATTGGGGAGGAGTCTGGGGTAGGATTTCAAAAAAAGTAGGTTGCCTTTTTCACAAAATACATTTGGGGGTGGAAGGGAGGGAGGAAGATGGAGAGGGAGGAGGGAGAGAGAGAGCCTCTAGGGTGGCACCACGGTAAACAGCTATTTATGCTACTATAGGAGGTCCACCGAGTAAGTCAAGGTGAGGTTTAGGTAGTAGTGTAGGGGTTAGGGGCCACTTTTACATGCAGAGTGAGACGTAAAACAGAACAGTGCACTCTTGTGAAGATTTGATGTCCTTCAGAGTGAGGAAACTCACACAAAGATGAGATTTGTGCAATGTTCTTTCAACCTAGCTTGATGTTACCCAGGTAGCGGTCGCCAGGCCTTCCACTGCGCCAGAGTACGGCGTCTCCAGTGGCGTCGACCATGCCCCTATGCGCCTGCGTGCACAGACCGCCCGGCCTCTTGTAGGGCCAAGGGCGGGTCCTAGCTCCGCAGTGCGCCCTGATTGATTCCCCGTTATAAGGAAGTCATTGCTTGTACTTCCTTGCCTTGGCAATCAGGTCGGCATTTGTGCTAGATTGTCACTATGTTTGTTTCTTGCTCCAGTCTTGTTCTAAGTCTCATTCCAGATCCTTCTGTTCCTGCCTTGTTCCTGCTTCCTAGTACTCCAGCGTCCTTCTGTTCCTATTCGTCTACCCAGGTAGTACCTCTGGACTATCTTACTGGTACTGACCTTAGTCTGCTCCTCAATCTGCCTGCCTGCTGCCTGCCTTCTGACCTCGGCCTGCCTGTGACCTTGTCTGACCTCCGGAACCTGACCTCTGCTTTGCTGACTACTCCTCGGACTGACTCCTGGACTTTGACCTTTGTCTGTCTGACCACATCTCTAGATTCTGGCTCTGTTCCTAGCCTTGTCGTCACCTATGCTCTTCTGGTCCTCCTTGTTACATCTGACCTCCAGTCTCGAATCTGACCGTGCTCCCCTTCTGCCTGTGGGTACTCCAGACTTCCACTCTCCCAGGAGACCCTGCGAGGCCCACCTAAGTCCAAGCGGCCCGGGTCCCTACGGGTTCCTCCCAGGGGACCTCAGGCTTCCAGTGGTGAAGCTCTTCCTAGCCTCTGTCTCCTCCAGTGCTCCACCCCCTGGGGACAGTTGCTTCCTTGTCCCTACCAGGAGGCAGTCCTCCAGTGCCTCAGGACAAGGTCCACCCCCGAGTACAACAACTGCATGCTGAACCCTATTAAATATTAATTTTCCAGCTCATCTGCAATGAAACTAAGGGCCTGACTTATTAAGCAGTTATCGTATAGATACAGAATGCGAAAAAAGCCTTAGTAAGTTTGATGAAAAAAAAGGACAATGATAATTCAATTATTTTTGGTGCAAAATGTAGCTCAGATCAGTCAGTTAGTAAACTTGTTACAGTGAGTGCTGAAAACATTAGTATAGCTGCCATATTAGTCCACTTGGATACAAAGAAATAAAGGTCAATAAAAATGTGTAATGATACATTATTACTGGACTAAAACATTTCAAACCAGCTCATGAGAGTTACAGTATCTTCATCAGGTCAAAACAAAATGAGCAGGATAAAATGAGAACTAGGTACCAACCATTAAGCAACTGAGATAATCTATTGAACTGGTTATATTCTGTCTTACAAGAGCATGGGATCTATTTAATAATCAGATGAGAAGGGGGCACATTTGAAGATGTTTCAAGCTATGCTTCAAGGTTTTCTGTTGCTTAACAGGTCTATTGGTTACCATCCAATCCATTTTAGCCGAAAAATGAAAAGAAAAAGAGGTCAATATTCAGCACTACGTAGCAGGATAAGTAATGGCTTATCTGACTAAGTGGAAGCCACTCAATATCTGGCTATGCTCAGTGGTTGCCACTTAGCTAGAAAGTATTTATCTGGTTAAGTAGATAACCGGATATCCTGGGGCGAGCAATGGGTGGATCTGGGCAGGGTTGCTTATCCAGTTTAGTTAAACAGAAAACTGCTGATATTCAGACCTATATCTGGTTAAGTTAATTGGATAAGTTAGACCGGTCTGATTTATTTGGATATGACTTATCCAATGTAAAACCCCTAAGTAGTGCTAAATACAGGGATATTCAGCAGCCTAGCTGTGCTGTTGAATATCTCATTATAGTTAGCTGGATAAGTCTTAACTGTCTAACTTACATAGGGCCTCATTTTCTAAAGTATCGCAGGCCTGCGATACTTTAGAAAAATGCGGTAATGAGGGGCGGGGGGCCGAAACGGTGGGGCAGTCCTGCGCTAGCCAGCAGCGATTGCACCTCCATGGTGCGATCGCTGCCAGCGTCACGCCCAATAACTACACCATAAAAGGTGTAGTTATTGGGCACGAAATAGGTAGCGAAAAGGCTCTTTACCTTTTCGCTGTCTGCGCCTTCTTCGCAGAGTCAGCCCCGGTGACGCCCTGACTCCTCCTCTTCCGGGGTCGACTCCGCCCCAATGATGCTAGTGCACATTTGCGCTAGCAGCGCAGGCTTGCGCTGATAGCACAAGCGTGCGCTAGCGATAGAAAATGAGGTCCATAGTTGGATAACTCTGAATATTGGGCCCAAAATATTTTCTCCCAAAATGTGATTATTAGTTGCTAGCAAAATCAGCGTTGACAATCTTCATTATTACTTTCCTCCAGCCATATCCCAGGATGCCCATCAACCAGAGCTTTGTCTCATAATTGAATGAATGTGCCAGTGCCTTTGCATCTTATTTATTTTTAGGCCAGAAGCATTCTTCTGTCATGAGTCAGGAATGTGCACATTCAAGCCTGCAGTCTTCTTTTCAAGCTATCATAAAAATGCAATTGCAAGCCCTCCCCCCATCATGGTCCAAAGTAGACATCTCTACGTGGATGTGAGCAGAGCTATCAACATAGTTGTGACATGTCACAATTTAAAGATTTTACTTTGGAAATGCAGCATAAGAATGTGCTGAAATTGCTGAGAGTGAATCTACCAGCTATCAGTCATTAATGGATAGCTAAAATACAGTATTTTTATTTGTTCCGCTAATGAGCTTGATGGCAGTTTTGAATTTGTACCATTTTTCTCTTTTTATTATAGAATTACATTATTTTTTCTTTAAGGCCTGGATGAGCACTACAGTAATTCTTTAAGAGTATGGCTTAATTGCTAAGCACAACTGAAGATTTTCAACATAGGCTTAACTGCAATAGCTTTTATACAATGAAATTCAGCAAAAAACAAACAAACAGCAAAATAAACAAAACCTCTTTATGCCTCCTGTTTATGGAGGCTTATCATGCACCCTCACATATATTACACTTCTGAGATTAGCCCCCTTCATTTATACCTGATGAGCTCTGCTAACGTTACAATATTTATTTGTTGGACTTTTTCATGCCTCAGGCTATAGTACTCTAGAGTAGGATGAATGCATTTGCATTATGAATATTCAAAGTGTGATGAACTCATCCCTGTTTTTTTGTATTCATTCTATAATGCCTATAGGCCTCATTATGACTTTAAAAAGCTACATATATGCTATGAATTAATTATATTTTTAGTGATTGCAGAATAGGACCATCCTGGGGTCTTAGTAAATATCAGAAAACCAAGGTTTTGAAAATAAGGATCCAGGAGGAGGAAAAATAAGGAAATGACCTGGAGGATGCACTGCTATTTTGAATTGTTCATTCAACGTTCTTAATGGACAGATGATGGAGGGCCATATTAACAAGCATCCAAGATTAATAGTATATGCTAGCAACTTATAAATAGAGCCTCAGAAGTAACACCTTTTTCCTGAATATGCAAATTTGTCAAGAATCTTTCATCATTTTTTCATTTCTAAGAAGAGGTATGAGTATCTGAGTCTAGTAAATAGCAGAAAACAAGTTGCATGCACTGGCAATTTAAATCCATAGGCCTGGAGTTTTTGCAGAAAACAAAAAACTCAGGAATACAGTATCTCTTTAAAAAAAAAAAAAAAAAGTACATCTGTTATGAGGAATTCGTTTGGATTCCATGTGCAGTTTGGTTACCATTGTAAGATTTCACTGCCTGCAAATGTCCTTAAAATTGCACAAAAAACCCAAAATTATTTGCCTGAAATATATTCCAATTAAAATGACCCTGCTGACATTTTAAGAGAAGGATATTTATAGGACAGTATGCACCTACAAATAATTAAAACTCATCACTTTCTACGGGAATGAGATTAGAACTGATCTGAACTCTATCTCTGATTATCTTAGGTAAGAAGATAGGAACTCTTTAAAATTTTTGGTCTCATACTCTCCCTCCCTCAAGAAACAAAGAATTATCATCCTAAAACAGTGTGGAATAACTTGCTATAACTAAATAGCAAAAGGCTAAGAGGAAAATCATCTTAGATGATATAAAGCAATTTTAACCTTGCCTTTGCTGTATAGAGCATAATGGCACTGAAATTCTAAGTAAGAGTGCTGGTTGTCTTCCCTCTGGAAGCCCCAGTTTTTGAAACATTCATACCAGATAAGTATTTGTTCCCCTTTTTATTCCCCACCCCTGATGAAGGCAACCGAAACAGTGCCTGGGTATTGGGACTTTGGGATATTAGAGTGGGGCTTTGAGACACTATAGTAGGTTGTGAACATGTCTCCTAGTGAGGAGCAAGTTCTGAATGTGTTTTGCAGCCAAGATTGTTTCATGCACAATACTAAAAATGTGAAAGAAAAAGCCATTGGCTTTGGATATCATTGCACTTTTTTGCACAATGTTTTTTTGTATGAATAATCAAAAAATAAACAGGGGCCAATGACTGATTGAACCGGGCATTACCGGTGTGAATCAGCTTAGCTCATAGTGGTTCTTGGTTTGAGTCAAACATGAGAAAAAGATTTATATTGGTGCTTTTAAGCCATTGTAAATATGCATATTGCAATTCTGCTAAGCCACTAGTGTGAATACCATTTATTGGGCCAGCATAAGAATTATCCAAAGATGTTATTGTACATGAGCTTCTGGGATGATATGGGCCTTTCTTCTGTGATGAGGTGTACAATATATTTATCATTTAAACCCTTACCAGCAGGATTCTGGACTTAAAGGGTGTCAGGCAGAACTGAACATTCACAATGCAAGGGTCTCATTCATTCATTCATTCATTCATTCATTCACAGCCATACTCCCTGGAGTTTGCAATACTATTTTCAGGTATTACTAGATGGTATCAGGTAATCAGACATAGAATGAGCCAGTTGAGTTTTGTCTTGTTGCATCTATGGACTTTCAGTACCAATTTATCTATAAATACCCCAAGAGTACAATTTCATCAATAAAATGGGGTAAAACCGGGACTGACTCATCCTGTTCCTGATGGCAAGCAGTCAACTGGTCACCTCACTTACTAATGTTGACAATAATCATTATTAAGGTCCTACTCAAAATGAGGGATGAACTATTGCGGTCCCGGTCGCAAGCCTTGTGACTGGGTCCTTACCTTCTGCTGCCCGGCGGCGTCCGCGGGGGAGTCGGGTCTGTTCAGGCTCTCCGGAGGCCCAGCAGCAGGACGCACGGTCAGCAGGCCTGGATCGGGCCTTCTCATGGCGGCGTCTCCCTCATGGAGCCTCTCAAGCCAGCTCCTCCCCCTCTAGGCACGCGGGGAAGCCCAATTTAAAGGGCTTTTCCGGATTGCGGCCCACCCCTTTTGATGATGTCAGACGCCGGCTAGGATAAAAGCCGGTGTCTGCAACCTTCCTGTGCCTTGCAATGAGGTTCCTCTTCGTGAGTTCTAGTTGCTGCAAGTTCCTGTTCCATTTCCTGATCCTCGGACTCCTGATTCTGCTTCAGTCGTCTTGCTCCTGATCCAGCTCCCGGCTTCCGGTCCTGCTTCCGCTCCCAGTAACCTTGCTCCTGCTCCCGCTACTCCTGCCTTCCGCACCTTCGTTCCTGCTCTCTTCGATTGGACTTCCTGGCTTCTACTCCGGCTTGCTCCTGGTTTCTTCTTTCGCCGCCTGCCTCGACCTCGGACTGTTTCCCTTCTCCACGCTTGATCTCCTAAGTCCCAACGGTCTGGGACCTCACGAGCTCCTCTCGGGGGGTCCGCAGACTTCCAGGGTGAAGTCTCTACTGGTTCCAGTGATCTCCTAAGTCCCAGCGGTCTGGGACCTCACGAGCTCCTCTCGGGGGGTCTGCAGGCTTCCGGTGTGAAGACTTCGGATCTCCGTGTAACCTGACACCGCCCACTGGTCTTCTTCCTCTCTGCAAAGTACCTTACTCTTCCACCTCACTCTGCAAGACCGACCCAAGGGTCCACAGCTAACCCTGCAACATGAACCTTAAATAAATGTGACTGATCAACAGACAAAATGTACAAAATTCTGGGAAACAGATGATTGGTGGTCCATCAGTGAGAAACAACTGATTAATAGAATCCCAATTAAATCACTGCTCATTTTATGGTAAAAATAGTGGTTGGGATATGTGTTCATTTTCAAACAAAAAATGAAACAAAACACTCAGTTTCATTATAGAAACATAGAAATGATGGCAGAAAAGGACCAAATGGTCCATCCAGTCTGCCCAATAAGCTTTTTTAAGGTAGAAACTGTTACTCTATGGCTGCAGGTTACTCATATGTTTCTCTTAAGGGTAATAACTGTCGCTCTGTGCAGTTATCCCCAAGCCTTATGGTACCGATAAAAATTGCAGCAGGCAATATTTTTTTTTTTGTGTATCATTTGAAAATGAAACAACCAAAATAAATTTGTAATGCAGCCCCAGGCCCCTGGCTCAGTCTCCCACACCAAACCCTCACACCCAGTGTTGCCAGAACAAAACAACTAACCCCCTCCCTCCCTCAGGCCTTCACTTATCCCTCTCTCCCCCTCCCACCTCCCATCTCTCCCCAACATAGCTTACTCCATCCTCAGAGCTCCAGTAGTCCAAATGGGGCTGGAGCAATCCTCAGTAACTCTTGCCCCTTGAGGTCCTGATTTAAGGGCAGACTGGTGCCATTTTAATGGATGGCCATACATCATGCAGCCATAAAGCAAAACACTGCTGGCTTCTGTGCTGGTCAGCACCATTTTCAAACTGGGATCTACACTAGCAGGAGCAAGTGGGGATAGCTCTCGAACCATTTGGACTACTGGAATCTCATGGATGCCTCGGTGTTTTAAGTTCAAATAAAAACAAAACAAAACAAAGCAAACATTAAAAAATATGAAAAAAGCTAAACCAAACAAATTGGGCATAGGTGGAGCTGTGTGTGTGGGTGTGTTTGTAAGCATGTGGGAGAAGTGACTTTTAAGGATCCTTTTGGTGCCATCCTTTGGCACCTGCTTTAGTTATTTCTTTCAGTCCATCTCAGCCTGTTTTGCTCCTCGCTGTGCTACTTGGTTAGAGGTTACTTTTGGAATACAGCGCTAGTCAAACTTCAGAAGCCTACTCTGTGCATGTAAAACTGCCCCCCAAAACCTAGGCTTCCACCAAAATCTCACCCCGAGTTACTAGTTGCCCCTCTTACAGTGGTATAAAAAGTTGACTAATATGTGCTCTCTCTCTCTCTCCCTCCCTTCCCCTCTCTCCTGTCCAAAACAGGATTTGCAATTTTTATCGCAAATCCCATTTCAGACATAATGCATAGCACAACACCAGGAAAAAAGGTGTAGTTATTTCTCCATTAAAACCCATGATAAAGTGCGTTACACTATCACACATAATGCTATGCATCCCTCATTTTAATTTACTCCACCCAAACTCCTCCCATTTGTGAAACATTTTAAAATTTGCAAATGCATCTCATGATGCGTTATTTATCATGGGTGTTATGGTATATCACGGGCGTTAGGGCCCTAACACCCTCGATAAGGCCCTAACAAGATGTGATTAATGACCCTGAAACTGAGATATTCATATTTTCTTCCTGCATGCCAACATTTGGTAAATTTCTGTCCATATTTTGAAGAGTTATTGTGCCTACAGATGGAAAGACATTGATCCCTTCTTCAAAATTCTTTCTAGCATTCCATATGTTGGAATGCATAAAATGAATCCGACGACTTCTAAATGCTTATTGTTAGATCAGCACATGGGAAAAGATTTGACCTTTTGATGCATACATCCCTCCCTACTGAATCATTTCCATCATTCAAAGATTATACTTTGCATGGAAGAATTAGGTTTCCAGTCTAAAAAAATAAAAGTCTGACGATTATCGAATCCGGCAGCCTTCTGGATGAGGTGTACCCTAGCTGTCTTCTTATTGATGAGAAGCACTGTGAAAGGGTATTTTCATATCCTCAGCAGCAACTTCTTAAGAATCTTGTGTACCGGGACCACACAATCTCCTTAGGAGGATCCAAGAACTGGAGTATTTCAAGTATTTTGTGCCTGGCATCCTCCTCCATTAATAACTGAAATGAGATGGCTTCTGCCATCACCCTCACAAACCCTGTGAAGGTCAAGTCCTCAGGCAGAGACTTTCTTTGCTCCTCTAGAGAAAACAGGTCTGAAGGGAGGCCCTTGGAGCCCTTGGAGGAGGACTCCAAAACATCATCCCCCCAGGGATCATAGAGTTACTTATCCTCACTGAAGGCAATGGGTAATAGGTCCCTAAGTGCTCAACCTACATCCAGAGGGGCAGGCACCAGTAGAAATGGATGGGGGATGGCAGGCCTCAGTATCTCCACCTACCTCTGTGGAGATTCCTCCTCAGAGGAGCCAGTGATGATGACTGTATTGGTAAGGGGAGGCCTCGGTACCCTGCTGGTCAACAATGCTGTCACAGGAACCAATATCAACTGAGTCGGTAATGCACTGATGAGCACATTGAGCTTCTCTAGAAGTGGTGCAAGAACACATGACACCGGGTCCAATGCTGTCATTGGCACAGGAATGAAACCCTGCTGCAACCGGTCCACTGCTAGCTGAACTCGATGCTCCAGCTCCTTCTTGAATATGTTGTGTCTGTCAGTGCCCGACACCCTCTCTCCGCCCTCCTTACCTCTCTGGTGCCTCCCTCTCCATCCGCGGGAAGACTGGCTACCACGGTGTTCTTCTGCCACTTGTCCTCGGGCGTTCTTGGACCGGCTTGACGCTGTAATCGCCATGTTTCCTGGAGGCCTAGGGGTGCGCACGCGGCGCGGCCCCGATTGAAGAGAGACTGGAGAGGTACCCCATGTGGACGCATGGTACAGGGCTTGCTGGGCATGCTCAGTGTGCCTATTCAAAGTTCTAGAAACTTTGACATACGTTTTCCACATCTGAACTCCATCTGATGATGTCGCCTATGTGTGAGGACAGCCATCCTGCTTGTACTTGGAGAAGAGACCCGCCCCTGTAATTCCTCACCCCACTGGAATTTTCCTGACGTCTATCCCATTTATATATATATATATATATATATATATATATATATTTTTTTTTTTTTTTTTTTAATTTTTTTATTTTTTTTTTTTGCATTTTAAATTTTAAAGCTTTTTTGTTTTCTTGGTTAGTCTTATGTCTGATGCTTTTTTTTTTCTTTGTCTACTGCTGCCCAGTGCCTGTTAATGAGATAAAATGGTTCCTGTCTTCAATTAAACTGCACCTATT
The DNA here is from genome assembly GCF_901001135.1 of Rhinatrema bivittatum. Taxonomy (NCBI): domain Eukaryota; kingdom Metazoa; phylum Chordata; class Amphibia; order Gymnophiona; family Rhinatrematidae; genus Rhinatrema; species Rhinatrema bivittatum. The sequence goes on along the minus strand of NC_042616.1, from coordinate 201,250,576 downwards.
AATCTACCTTTGAGACTACATTTTTTCTCTCATTTTCCCCAAACACTTATTTGTTTTCTCTGTCTGTCTTGTCTATAATGTAAATTCCTTGGCACAAGGCCTGTCTCTTATGTGTACCTTCATAGCTATGAATATACCTTGAAGCACTATAGAAATATTCAATAGTAATACTAGTAATATTGGTGATCTAGGGCCTGGTGTAATATTTTCAGTACTACCTTTTCATAGGTAGGGTTGCTGCTGTTTGAGTTCTTGCAGATAATGCTGTTTTGGCATGACAGGTTTTCTATATAGGTTCTGCATGATTTTTTTGGGGGGCGGTGTTTTGTGTCCCTTTACAAAGTGCATGGTAATGGAGAGAGAGTTTGTCTCACTCTTACTGAGGTGATAACATAATTTGAATACTTTTATACAGTGTATAGTAGTAGGAAACATCCTAGCTCTGCCCAGCCAGCTGCTACAGAGATTACAATCAGTCAATGCAAGATGGATTTCTTTTTATTTATATATTTCTTAATTTTTTTGCTATCTGATGCCGCCCCCCAAAAAAATCACAGATGACATTCATTAGATAGTGACATGATTTCTGAAAGATTTGTCATTATGTATAAACAATATTTACAAAATAAATTTTAATATTTAAAAGTATGATGTCCAATAACTTTTTACAGGACTGTTTTGGGATGGTGGGATTAACATGATTGTTGATTTAAATTAGCAAAATCTCAATGGGAAGAGACTATGGATTTGATAGTTAATGGTGGGGGCTGAAGAATCACCTAGCATTCCTAAAATCCTTGTACCAGCCCTGCCTTTCTCACTTTACCCTTGTACAGTGCTAAATACATGATCAGTACCAGAGAGAAATATTAATGATATAACTTAAGCCCAATTATATCTTTTTTACTATTACTTACACTTTTGCTCTGCAGAAATATATCCATAAGGCAAATTAAAGCCATGAATAAAATATGTATTTCATGTAAATTAAGCAACCCATAATATTAGAGCTTCAGAGTTTTCCTTCATTCAGCAGAGAGAGATCCCTTCTTCCCCCAAGTCACAAACACTGCTTTTTGTGAGTATTGAACTAGCCAGGTGTACTGTTTCTCCTGGACACAATCAAAATTATTCAACTATAGAAAAGCAATCTTTCTTCTTAGCCATCTTTTTCTATATTTCTGAACAATCTCTTTTTTTTCCTTTTCTTTCTGAATATGTAGTGTTCTGGTAATGAAACATACAGACATCGTTCACATCCCAATAATTGTTGGATGCATGTGCACTATACAGATGGCTGTCAGAAACATATATTAGTGGTACGCTAATGTATCTAGTCACTACAGCATACCAATTCAGTGAAGGATTCTCTCAAAAAGAATTTGAACAGTGCCATAATGTTTAAAAAGTTAAAATACTTTTTACATAATCTGTAGTAGAAGAAAAGTAATTGAGAAGAAGATAATATAAAGACAGCCAATGGCCATAGGAAAGAAATGTCACTACTGAAGATAGATGATTCTTAAATTTGTAATACTAAAGTAATTTAGTTCTAAGAAACTGGCCTTAGACACTCCAAACTGTGTTATCTGGTTTAAAATTCACAATCTGGAACTGCATGCATGGAAACCCAGATTCCAAATCTGACTTGGAAATTGAATCTAGGTCAGCCAGAGCTGGGGATGCCGGTTCACAAACCCCAGGGGGGGGATGGAGCCGCAGTCATCGCACAATAGCCACACTTGGACTAGGAAAGAAACTGAGGTCTGTGCTTCTCATCGAGAAGACCATCACTGCACTGGTAAAGCTAGACAAGAAGGGGTTAAAAATGTCAGAAAATCCCTGGGGAGCTCAATGGTATGAAGACTCATCATGGTACAGTAGCTTCCATGTGGTCCTGATTCCAAGTGAGCTGTAGTCCCAAGGGAGCAGAAGGAATCAACTAGACCACAAAACCAGCACAACAATATCTAGGAAACCCTCTTATAAATTATAAAATCATCGTATGATCAGTTTGCTCATTAAATAAAGAACAACTCTAAACCATAAATTTGTAAGCAAAAGAAAAAAAATAGCTGCTAATGAATATAGCAGCAATTGTAAGCAACCCAGTCAAAGTACAAACCATAAAGGTTTATGTGACTTAAGAGCATTCACAACAGGAGCTCAGGAGGCAGCGGCTGATTCCGGGTTAGGACCTGTCGGAGGGAGGGCATGTGCCGACGCTCGTGAGGAGCGGGGAGATCAGCAGAGATACACCGTGCAGAATCCAGTGGTTGAGAACATGCCTAGGAGTGTTATCGGTGGGGGAGAGGAACCGGCAGACGAAATGCAGAAAATCTCGGAGGTCTGCCGGTCTAAAGAGGTAAGCCCAGATCTCAGTTTTAAGTTAACAAAACCTCAAGAAATAACCCTGGACGTGGTTTGGAGAAGGCTATCTCCACTTTAACTGTGGCAGTGACTAATATTCAACAAAAGGATAAGGAAGTTAAACTTGTGATGGAAGTTCAAGAAAAGAAAATTAAAGAGATTGAATTGGATGTGACTAAAATCAAAGAAATTCAAGTGAAAATGATACAAAATGAAGCAAATACCTCAAATAAGTTGGAACTTTTGGAAAATTCTCAAAAATACTTAAATTTGAGGATACTAAATTTTCCATCTATAAAATTAATATCATTACGTGATCAATTTAAGAAATATATGTTGGAAGTTTTACAAGTTCCGAATGAAGCTGTACCACCCATCTCTAAGATTTATTTTGTATCAAGAGTAACAGAAAGTACTCAAGCAGAACAAAATGCTCCTTTAGATTTAGGGGCAGATTTGACTGCTTTTCTTGAAACATCAGTATTTTTAAACAACTCAGGATAGCTGAAAATCAGAAACTATCAAAATACAAAAGGATCCAGCTATGTAAAGAACTCAATGTAAACTTACTTTGCAACCGTCATACATAGCCTCAGTAGTATATTGGCTTATAGTGTCAAGCCCTTGCAACTCTGGGCTTGAATAATCATAGGTTGCTGTAAAGAATTTAGGAAACAAACACTGTGTCAAAACTACAAATGTTTGCTCTTGACGTTTTCCACCAGCCAGGGGAGTAATGTCTTACTACCTGAAGTGCACGCTCCAACACGGCAGTGTTTCGGAGTGTCAGACTCCTTCCTCAGGGAACTTCAGGGAGGTGATTTGCTGGTATAATTCTGTGTGGAAATACAATGAAAGAGTTCTAAAGATGCCAACGGCTAATAGTTCAAACAAATGGCAAGGATTTGGAAGCAATAAAAAACTTACTTTGAAACGATGTTTCTGGTCAGTCAAAAAGCGGTGCAAAAAGGATGCATTTCTTTTCTTGAAACATCTACATCAGAACAAATAGAATATCGGGGAACAGTACTGTGTACCTTTGTCTTTCCATCAGACCGAGACTCAGTGTTGAAATGTTTCCTACGCAATAGAGAAAAGCTTTTCTATGGTGAAAAAATAAGAATATATCCTGATCTTTCAAGAAGTACTCAACTACGTAGAAAACAGATGTTGGAGATGTGCCAAGAAGCAAGGCAGCTGGGCGCAAAAATCACAATTAGATATCCTTGCAAATGTTTAATGTTTATAAATAACAACAAGTATATATATTATGATCCATTACATTTACGTTCCTTTTTGGATAACTATCAAGCTGAGACAGTGGCATCTCAGTAGTGTGGGCAAGTTAAAATAGTATTCTCTCTCCTTAAAGATTTCTTATAATTTTGAATTATATGATTTATGCTCCTATTAACATCTTGGATCCCATTATATTCCTGATTTATATTATACTAATAATTGTAAGAGTCCTGGTTA